>NC_041387.1:113208817-113244591 GCF_002162155.2 Triticum dicoccoides | reverse complement strand
CGCCGTGTGGGAGAGGGGGGGGGGACGAGCGAACGGGGCCCGGAGAAGTGGGGAGGGGGTGGGACGGGCCGGGGAGTGCGCCCGGTGGCGGCGAGAGGAGGCCAGGGCGGCGGCGGGGGAACCCTAGAAGTAGGGAGCGGGAGCAAGAGCGGGTGGCCACTATCCGTGTTCAGGCTTCTTGATGGGTAACGGTGCCGCCGTGCTTTCGCCTGCTAGTGTATACTCCCTCTATAAAGAAATATAAAAACGATTAGGTCACAACAACCCCTTAAAAAAATAGGTAACACTGATCGGGCGGAGATAGCTGAGCTGACATTATCGTTATACATATATTTTCTGAAGTTAACGGGCATGACAGTACCATATCTCATTTACAAAATCATGAAACTATACATATATTTTCTGAAGTTAACGGGCATGACCGTACCATATCTCATTTACAAAATCATGAAACTTTACATGTCTCACACTCGAAAAAGTACAATGCTAGGGTCGATTCCTTCGGGAACCTGCTGCTCGTCACACGTCTCCGGCAGCGACAGCGCGATCTTGGTGGCAAACTCCAGGTAGCTCTCGAACTTGTCGCTGTCGCCAGCAGTCTTGTTCCCCTTCATCTTCGTGTTAGAGCTACCATGACCATGCAGCAGCTCCTCCATCATGAGGTGGTGCTTGACCGCACGGCGCCGGAAGGTCCAGTTGCCGGTGGCCCAGTCGAAATTGTAGAGCGGCAGAAACCGGTGGCCGTGCGCCGCGACGAAGTCGATGGCGGCGAGGATGAACCGGAACTCCTCCGGTGGGAGGTAGTAGGCGAAGCTCACCCTCGTCCATCCCGGCTTCACACCGTGATAGCCCTAGAGGAAGAAACAAGTTCAGTCAAATTTGTCAACCGGTAGTAAAACGTACAGTACAAAGTTGTGTGTTTCGAATGATATAATACCAGGTGATTCTAAGAGATGTTTCTTTAGTACCTACCTTAAGAATGGCGGAGCGGATCCGAAGGGAGAGCTCCTCGCCGACGCCGAGGAGGGCGTGCCCGTACGGGCTCGCGCAGCTGCAGCCGCCCCTGGCCTGGATGCCGAACAGATCGTTCATGAGCTTGGCGACGAACCGCCCGTGGAGGGGCAGCCGTCGCCTCCTCCTCCCCAGCGTCGTGTCGCCGCCGGGGTAGACGAGGAACGAGAATATCGGCAGGCGGCGCGCCTCGACGCTGCCGAGCACCTTGACGGCGGGGTTGGACAGGAGCCACCGCATGGCCGCGTCGGCGTGGACGCGCTCGCGGAGCGCGATGGCGCCGAGCCCGACGTGCTCCTTGACCCAGAACGCGAGCGAGGCGCGCACCTTCTGCGTGATGGGCGGCGTGCCGGCGTCCTCGCGCTCCTCCACGTCGTCGAGGTACACCGTGTCGTCCTCGCTGCGGCCGTTGACGTAGGCGACGGTGCCGCCGCCGCACGTGGTGGGCGGCAGCGAGGCGAGGCGGTAGAGGGAGCGGTTCATGAGCAGGAGGCCCGGCGTGCCGGGGCCGCCGGGGAACTTGTGCGGGCTGAGGAACACCGCGTCGTAGCCGTCCATGTCGCCCGACCTCATGTCGATCTCCACGTAGGGCCCGCTGCACCGTACGCAATGTCAACGCCATGCACGCACCACACAGGAATGTGTCACACCATTTCACGGAGCTAGACAGACACGTTACGTGCACGTACGGCACTACAAATAATTCTCTTTGCTGGTACTACGTACGCGTGGTCGCTGTATTAAATTTTCTTTTCGAAAGCGTGGTCGCTGTATTAATTGCTAACAGTAAGTTGATGAATGCATGGGTGAAGGCAATCGAGCCGAGGGGCCGGTCGTCCTTTTTCTCCGATAACAACAGGTGGAGTGCACAAAACACACATTCATTGTACCACCAACACGACCAGCGATATTTCTTGTCAGACTGCCCGACCCGATCGGCCAGGTGCAGGAAGCAGCTGCACATTGGACGGCTTTCTCTCGTACAAAACCGTGCAAGAAATCTTTCATCTCGTTGAGAGAGAGTCCCCATCAGACGGATGAGGAGTTTAAATACGTGAGGGGACTTTTCGGTGATCTAGTAGCTCTATAATGTTCTAAAATACCATGGGGACAAATTCATATATGAATCTAAAAAAACTCGTAATAAAACACACATGCTTGTTTAAAGCACGAAGAATAAGATTTAAATCTTAGTGAATGCAATCAAGCCCCGACAACTTTACCACTGACGGAGCTACGTGTTAGGAAAATGGGCCACGGCTAGCCTAGGCCATAGGAAACATAGTGTGGTATTGAGAGAAACTGAGCCACGAGGAGAAAGTAGCCAGCCTTCCTTTGTACTAACCCACCCAACTTTGGTCGTGTAGCTCCATTTCTGAACTTCGCCACCCTATGAGTAATTATTCTGGTGGATCCATACACATCGCCCTTCACTATATAGGATTTGGAAGACGATGTCGGCGGCTATGGCGAAGGTTCGCATTTGGACAAAAGCTTGACCCCTCGTGATGGCATGAAAGCAAAGATACATAATTAAGAGTCGACAGAGGTTGGCAATCTTCTTCTTTTCTGCGGGAGGACAGAGGTTGGCAATCGCCTCATGAAGACTATGGTATCATGAAGACTATGGTAACAGCAAACCATCACATGTTGTTTTTCAAATGATAGATGATCACATCGCGATACATTGTTTCCTCGCGCATTGTTAGCGTGTACCCTCATCTTTGTTGTTATTTCAGTGTCCGAGTGTCGGTTGACAAAGGGACTCTGAATCCCCAAATGGTGTGTTGCTCATTTCGTGGGTTTGTTCTCGTGGTTCGAATCGGTCAAATGTTTAGGGAATTTTATCATCCTGCTTCCATCTTCTATCCCACCTAAAATGGCTGCATGCATCACCCAGATGCAGAGTCTGGGGGTATATCCTCCTTTTCAAAAAAAAAAAAAATCTTCTATCCCACCGATCTGAAGCTCGTGCCATGCTCCAATCCGATGTGTGAGTGGTATAACCTCTATCTCATTATTGCAAGCGATTTTTGTGATTTGTTGCCTTTGAAACTAGCTTCGGGCTAGGTGTTATCGGAACAAGTTTTGGGTTAGGTATTACCTTCATAACTACCTTCGAGCTAAGTCCTGACATCGGAACTAGCTTCAAGCTTGTAGCCTTCGGAAGACCTAAATCTCAACTCCTCGGATCCGCAATACATATAGGAAACCAAGGTGGCGGTTCACGCAACACTGAGTGACAGGGGAAAAGGTGTGTCTCAACTCTCGACTCCTCAAAGTATTCTCTGGCATCACTCACTTTCTAAACCAGTGTGTTTCCAAAACTACTATTGTTCATGCATACCCAACAACACTGAGGTTGACGATATTCATGAAAAAAGATATCAACACCTATATTACCAATTCAATATGAATTGATTCTTTTTTTTTGTGAGAAAATATGAATTGATTCATCATGAAATATGTATTGAAAGTATAATTATTTGATGTGGTAAATGTTCTTATTTTTTATAATCTTGGTCAAACATAAGTATATTGATTCGATGTAGTAACTGGTGTTACCTTTTCTACAATCTTTGGTCAAACTTCAGAGAAATTGACTTGCGAAGAACTTTGAGAATCTATTTCCGGGAATGTGGGAGCAGTAAATTTAATTCGGGGGCATTTTGGAACAAATATACCCGGGTATGGCTCCTACTATATTGTAAAAGGTCCCAGAGTATTAAGTATTTTCTGTGAACGACAGAACTGAAGTCTTGCGTGTGGTGATACGAAGTTTCATCACAATTGGAGATGCGCTACGACTTGTCCAGGTCAATGCCCTTCGTTGTCTAGCCAGACTTGCTGTGATCATGCACTAATAGAGAAACATTGAGCGAGGCATTAAGACAGACCACTTCCATGCTGAGAGGGACCGGCCGGAGAGAAGATCAGCAAGATCAACAAGGACATGATTTGTTTTTGCTACAGGATAATGT
Source organism: Triticum dicoccoides (assembly GCF_002162155.2). Classification (NCBI taxonomy): domain Eukaryota; kingdom Viridiplantae; phylum Streptophyta; class Magnoliopsida; order Poales; family Poaceae; genus Triticum; species Triticum dicoccoides. The sequence continues at coordinate 113,240,599 of NC_041387.1, read as the reverse complement.
GCGCGGTACGTTCTCGAGTCAATGTTCGCTTGTAGTTTACACTGTTCTGGCGTGCAATTGCTTGACACGAGTAACCGCATCAGCCAAGTCAAAGTGGCGACCGATAACTCATCATGCAGCAGGGCTGCTATATTAATTGGCGCAGCGCTGACCGGCATGGCTGCATCCAGCAGAGCAGGTGGAGTGTGGCAACGGACAAATTTCTCGTGGTTGCGCGGGTTGCGATGTCAAAGCGCGGTGGAAATCTGATCTAGAGGAAACGCGCATTGGTAGGTTTTCTGTTGGAATTGGTATTGCCGATCATATTTAATTAATCCACTGGTAGGACTTCTGACCGGGAGAACGCCGTGTATTTACTGGACCGTCAAAGGGGAGCACCGGGTGATAGATAGCAATGGCAGTACGTGTACACGAAAACGGGAGAAATGCAAATACGAACTCAGTTTTATGTACCAGTATCCATTTTTTTCCGAAAATATGTACTCCCTCCGTTTTAAAATAAATGACTCAACTTTATATTAAATTTAATATAAAGTTAATACAAAGTTGAGTCATCTATTTTGAAATAGAGGGAGTAATATCCAAAATTCTGGTATCTATAGATGAAACTTGTTAGATGTAATGGACGGTAGGTTGGGTCGAGCTTGATAACATGTAGGCGTCATTTTGCGAATATCCGTACTAAAAACACTAGCCTAATGAACGTTATTACCGCAAAAAAGTACATTGTTTCCAAATAATGTGAGTCCAACGCAACATGTTCGGTCGATCATGGTGTTGGTGCACAATATACAAGACTAAAACATTGGGATTGGCTACGTGGACGTACCTCGCGGCAAAGTCGAAGCAGGCGAAAGCCCCATGCTGGTGCAGAACGCGCGCGATCGCTCGGGTATCGGTGACGATGCCGGTGGCGTTGCTGCACGCCGAGAATGACCCCAGCATGGGCCGCTTCGCGTACTCGGGGGAGCCCAGCGCGCGCCGGAGCGCGGCGAGGTCGACGAGCCCGTCGTCGCCGGCGCCGACCTCCACGACGTCCGCCAGGCTCTGCCGCCACGACAGCAGGTTCGAGTGTTGCTCGTAGGGTCCCACGAAGACCACCCACCGCTCCTCCGCGCGCAGCTGCGCGAGCAGCCGCGCCCGCAGAAGCGGCCCCGGCGGCGCGGCCATCCCCATCACCTCCTGCAGGCGCTTCACCGCCGCCGTGGCGCCGGACCCGCAGAAGATCAGCGCGTCGTCGGCACCGGCGCCCATGCACCGCTTGATGTAGCTTGCCGCCGTCCTCACCATCTTCGTCGTCCTGCTCCCGACGTAGCTGTCCTCCGTGTGCGTGTTCCCTATACATCACACGCACGTCGATCGTGTCAATCATTCCCGCACTCTCTCTTGCGTGCTAGATCCACATGCAAAGTATTAGTGCTGATCGAGCTGACCGTAGAAGGGGAGGACTTGTGTGAGGATGTAGTCCTCGATGTAGCGGAGGCCGCGCCCGGAGGCGGTGTGGTCGGCGTAGACGAGGGCGCGGCGGCCGAACGGCGTGTCGAACTCGGCGTCGTGGCCGACCATCTGCGATCGCACCCACTCCACCTTCTCCTCCGCCTCGGCGCTCCGCTCCGACTTGGCGCGGAGCAGGCTCAGCAGGGTCTCCTTGTCGTTGCCGATCGTCGTGGCCTCGACGCGGTCGGCGCCGTCCGCCATGGCCGCTCGAAGGGACGGCATGCTAACTAAGTTGCTTGCTTGCAAAATGCAAATGCTCTACAAAACGTTACCCAACGGAGGCGTGTATATACTCGTGTATAAATTACAGGATATATTGTATTATTTTTTCTTTTGTCTTGTGAGCTTATCTAACCTTTGCATGGGCATGAGCGCATGGCTCCGTGCAATTATGTAGCTTGCAGTCTTTTGCTACACGTACGTGTCCAAGTTTATGTTCACATGCAAATTTGAAACCAGTAGCTACATATGATCAACTAATTTATACCATTAAAAATCGAACAAATCAGTGTCAGTGTCAATAGATGAGATCACACGAGACGACTTAACCCATGGCTTCTTTGGTCAATGTCGTGGTTGCAAAATTGCGGTACCAGCTTGAAGAAATTTCAATGTCCTACGTGATCAAAGTCGTGCAGCTGGAGCGTACGTATAGGTGTTTTCCATACTTCCATTTGGTCGGCTATTACTGTCAAAAAAAGATTTAACCGCCGGCTATTCAGTGTAGTTACATCACACACTGAAATCTCATCACTGTCAAAAAAAGATTTAACCGCCGGCTATTACTCCATTTACAATTTTTTTTCTAGATGACTCGATGGACAGTTGGACACATGTCGTCCAACAATTTCTGTAGTTTTTTATAACGGATCAGCTGACATACGAGGGGAATTATTTATATCCAGCAGGCATCAGCGCACGACTTTTTTAGATGGGTTGTGTTGTGCGTGGGAGGTTAATTGCTTATGATGGTTTGGTCCGTAAATGAAATGAACTAGGGTTCAGGGCATCTCCAACACCGATCTTTAAATCACCCGTATACGTTTGAATCGAGCTGTCCGAACGTGTTTTGTCATCCAATGTACCCCTGTATCTGTCCACTTGCTGGTTCGGACGTGTTTTTTCTAGCAAACAGAAGACAAAGTGGAGGTGGGGAGGGGACAGGAGGCTTTGCGGGCGTCCGGACCGCTGCCGCACCTGCGTCTGACTGCCCTAGCCCACCACAAATCCCCACCACATCTCCCGCGCTTTTCATCGAATGCAGCGCCGCTTGCCGTGCTGCATTCATGCTGACCCAGAGCATGCAACGGCCGACATTGATGCCCGCGATTTGACCAGACTGGAGGCGGTGCTGGTGGACATGACCTGTCACGCGTCCCGAAAAATCAACTCCGGCCGTTGCGCCGCATTGAAACAGGCTGACCACCCCTTCACCTGGCTTGCTTGCGGCTTTTTAAGTCATGTGGTGTGTAGCAGGAGGTGTAGCGGCTCCTCCACGACCGGCAGACAGCTGCAGGATAAGGCTGTCGCAACCCTCCGGCGTCATACCACCGCTGGTGGGAGGATGACACGGACAATGATGACGGTGCAGTGGGGCACGACTGCCATGCCTACAAGGTAGTTGCCCGTTATAGGTTTTAGTTTTTTTTTCTAGTTTTATGATCAAACGGTCAAAATTGCGACCATTTTATGTAAATTATGACCGAACTTGAATGAAATCCGTTGTGTTTGCTTGAATTTCGTATGCTAGTTTAAATAGTGGTTGAAATGTATGCGGGAAGCGTTGGATGGCCGGCTCCTACATCCATGTCCATGGACTAGTTCCCCTTTGTCCGCGAACGAATGCGAAGAAAATTTGCAAGTCAGCGTTGAAGATGCCCTAACATTGAAAGTTTGCGTCTAACTATTTTTGCCATCAAGAAAAGTGCATCTTCCTTCACGCAAGATCCCAGAGTTAGAACCATGTAGGGAATGGGGGCTCCTCCTAGCTCATCCACTTCTGATCGTCTGATTCGTTTTTCAAACACGAGACGTCGTTCGATCGCAGGATGGGAAGATCCGGACCGCTGAATCAAGAGGCTGAGGCTGTATTAATGAATAGTAATTTTGTGTTGTCACTTCTGTATCAATATGGTTTATGCAGAGGGAAGTAGTTCTTACAAAGATAACCTTGCTAAACGTAATTGACATGGTAGCAAAAAATATTGATTTTGTGATCATGAGGAGACAATCCATCATTTTTTTGTCGTCTCCATTTACTACCTTGATCTGGCGCACAGTTCATGTTACTTACAATTTAGCACCGTCAATGAGTATTCAAAATTTTTTTGGAAACTTGTTAGGTGATATTCATCATAAGCTGAAGGGTCAAATCCACGTGAGAGTTTCCGTCATTCTTTGGGCAATATGAATTGTCGGAAAGACTGTGTTTTTAACAGATAATCTACACCTAATTTCTTGCATGTTATTTACAGGGCTACAACTTCAATCCGTATGTGGTCATCACTGCAACATGTGGACGTGCGAGGGCTTATGGCCTCTGGGTGCAGCCGGCTGGAAATGGTTGCGCATGGTTTATTCAACCAATTTGGCTGGCGAGTGTTGGAGATATGCCCTAGAGGCAATCATGTGATGATGATATTTCATTATGTATCCATGAGTCTTTTGTATTATAGTTGAACTTCATCAGTGATATGTATCAACAAGTATGTGACTTGTTTGTGAGACTATATATTATACGACGATCGTTCTAATGGTTCCTAGTTGATAAGGTTATGCAGACATATACCCTTTGATTAGTATACGATTCGATTGATGACTATGTTACACAGGTCACGGACATAGAGATGCTAAACCGATAGTATGGACTTGGGGATGGAGATCGCCAAGTCGGACAGACCCACTTCGAGACGCAACGAGATATTGTCATATGTTAGTCTCAAGTACAATGTATATGCCATGTCCTAGACCCGAGGCCCTCGCATGTTCTCGGGATGAGGATCTACTCATTTAGGGTCTATCAAATGCTACCGTATAACTGGGTAGTTATAGAGGTAGCTTTCGTATGAGTCGTGAGACACTCCGCGAGACATGATTGACCAAGATGGAATTTGCCTCTCCTATAAGGAGAGATATTCTCTGGGACCTCTCGATTGATCAGACTTGGAAAGCATGGCCATGCAACTTGGGTTAAGAGTTAACCCGATTCGGAAATCTGTATCACGGTTTAGAGAAGAGAGGTCGATACACCACAAGGATGACAAGTTCTCGCCTTAGCTTGACAACATATATCGTGAGGCGAAAGGAATGTTGCATATGACGCATTGTCGAGGTTCGTCTAACGACTTTACACACACACGAGTTGGCACGTTCTACTATAAGTCGCTACCAACTATCAGCTGGGTCATGTCCATATGTACGTGAACCTATAGGGTCACACACTTAAGGGGCTGCAATCCATTCGGATTAGATCCAAGTGGAAGTGGGTTTAGACTCCTAGTGGGCCTCAAGTGTTGAGCCCACTTCGGAGTCTATATAAAGGGGAGTGGCACACCTCTTAGGGTTGATCTTTTTCCTTCCTCCACAGCCGTGGTTACTCCCCACGCCCCATAACGCGCGATTGGACCTAGCAGTCTATTGCCCGACGCTGCTCTCCATACGTGTGGATACCTTGGAGGCATTGCATCTGCGGTGCTTGGACAAACGTTCGAGGGATCCGCAAGGAGACATTTGAGGGATCCACGAGGAGTTGTTCGTGGGACTTCATCGTTCGCGGGACATCACTGTTTGTGGGAGATCAGTCGAATAACTACACTTATAACCAACTCTACTTTCGCTACGATGACTGCACGTCTAGTGGTAAACTCGATCCCGTGATCTATTTTCAGCAGCATGATCTTGGGTGCGTGGTAGAATTTTTTTTTATTTTGTGCTAGCGCAACATACCGCGTGATCCAGCATTTGGACCTTCGTAGATATGGATTTTTTTTGTGAAACAAAAAACATGCAGAAAAACAGGAACTAACATTGTGCACTTGATTAATAAGTTAATCCATAAAATAATATAAAAATGCGCCTAAACCATATATAATTGATGTAAATATAGAATGAACACTTCATAAATTATAGATACATTGGAGACATATTTAATGGGTGTGTTGACGATGATTCTCTTGGAAAGAGAACCATTGTGTCTTCCAGTCACACTGGTGGTCATCAATACTTTCAAGAGAACATTCACGCTTTCTGTGTGTCGGGTGCATGTTGCACCAGATATATTCACTTTTACTTGCAATCCGAATGGCCTGAGATTATTGATGTGTTGCACCAAGGGCAGAGACCTTCTATTAGGGAATATATTGTTGTTATGGTCTATCACATGAAGCTTACCAAATGTTTAGCTAAGATCAAGTAGATGCGGGCTATTTGCCAAATTCAGACATGTATGGGGTTTTGTTGCGCTTTATGCTTATGCCTAGCTTCCTTATATTGTTGTGCATATTTTTGTTGATTGATTTAGCTAACTGAACTTTCACATGTCTTTTGCAGTGTTGTATATGATGGAAATATGCCCTAGAGGCAATAATAAAATGGTTATTATTATGTTTCCTTAATCATGATAAAGGTTTATTATTCATGCTAGAATTGTATTGACCGGAAACTTAAATACATGTGTGGATACATAAACAAATATTGTGTCCCTAGTGAGCCTCTACTAGACTAGCTCGTTGATCAAAGATGGTTAAGGTATCCTAACCATAAACATGAGTTGTCATTTGATAATGGGATCACATCATTAGGAGAATGATGTGATGTACAAGACCCAACCGTTAGCATGGCATATGATCATTCAATTTATTTATACTGCTTTCTTAATGTCAAATACATGTTTCTTCGACCATGAGATCATGCAACTCCCGGACTCCGGAGGAATGCCTCGTGTGCCATCGAACGTCACAACGTAATTGGGTGATCATAAAGATGCTCTACAGGTATCTCTGAAGGTGTATGTTGAGTTGACGTGAATCGAGAATGTAATTTATCACTCCATATGACGGAGAGGTATCTCTGGGCTCTCTCGGTAATGCATCATCACAAGAAGCTTGCAAGCAAAAGTGACTAAGGGGTTAGTTACGAGATGATGTATTACAGAACGAGTAAAGAGACTTGCCGATAACGAGATTGAACTACGTATGAAGATACCGACGATCGAATCTCGGGCAAGTAACATACCGACAGAGAAAGGGAACTATGTATGTTGTCATAAAGGTTCGACCAATAAAGATCTTCATAGAATATGTAGGAACCAATATGGGCATCTAGGTCCCACTATTGGTTATTGGCCGGAGAAGCGTCTCGGTCATGTCTATATCATTCTCGAACCCGTAGGGTCCGCACGCTTAACGTTCATTGACGATATAGTATTATATGAGTTATGTGAGTTGGTGACCGAATGTTGTTCGGAGTCCCGGATGAGATCACAGACACGGCGAGGAGCTCCATAATGGTCCGAAGGTAAAGATTGATATATAGGACGATGCTATTTGGTCACCGAAAAGGTTTCGGAGAGTACCAGGTATTTATCGGAGTGCCGGAAGGGGTTCCAGGAGGCCACCGGTAAGTGGTGAGCCTTATGGGCCAAAGGGGGAAGCACACCAGCCCACAAGAGGGCATGCGTGCCCCTCCACCCCTTCCCACGTGCCAAGGAAGGGAAGGAAGGAAAGGGGGTTCCCTAAGGTAGCCAACCCCCCTTTCCTTCCCCCCATGTCCATATATGGAAGGGGGCGGCTAGGCAGGCCCTATGGCTGGCCGCCAGCCCCTTGGGGGTGCCCTAGGGCTGCCTTCTCTCCCCCTCCATCTATATATATGTGAGGAGGGAGAGGGGCAACACACACAATGATCCCCAAGCCGTGTGCGGCGCCCCTCTCCCTCTAGTTCGTCCTTAGTCATGACTTTCGTAGTGCTCGGCGAAGCCCTGCGGAGATAGTTGCACCACCACCGTCACTATGCCGCTGTGCTGCCAAAACTCATCTACCACTTCACCCGTCTTTTTGGATCAAGAAGCCGAGGACGTCATCGAGCTGAATGTGTGTTGAACGCGGAGGTGTCGTGCGTTCGGTACTTGATTAGGCGGATCATGAAGGTATATGACTACATTAACCGCGTTGATAAACGCTTTCACATAACGGTCTACGAGGGTATGTAGACACACTGTTCCCTCTCGTAGCTATGCATCTCCATGGATAGATCTTGCGTGTGCGTATAATTTTTTTTGTTTTCCGTGCAACGTTCCCCAATAGTGGCATCATGAGCCAGGTCTATGCATAGATGATATGCACGAGTACAACACAAAGGAGTTGTGGGCAGTGATAGTCACATTGCTTACCACCAATGCCTTATTTTGATTCGGCGGCATTGTGGGATGAAGCTGTTGGGGAACATTGCATGAAAACAAAAAAAATTCCTACGCCCACGCAAGATCTATCAAGGATATGCATAGCAATGAGAGGGGAGAGTGTGTCTACATACCCTCATAGACCATAAGCGGAAGAGTTTCACAACGCGGTTGACGTAATCGAACTTTCTTCATGCTCCAACCGATCAAGTACCGAATGTACGACACCTTCGAGTTCTGCACACATTCAGCTCGACGACGTCCTCGCCTTGTTGATCCAGCAAGACAGGTGAAGTAGTGGATGAGTTTCGGCAGCACGACAACATGGTGACGGGGATGGTGATGCTATCTCCGCAGGGCTTCGCCTAAGCACTACAAAAATATGACCGAGGGACAAACTAGAGAGAGGGGGGCGCCGCACACGGCTAGGGAATCATTGTGTGTCTTAACCCTCTCCTTCCTCTCATGTATATAGGCGGAGGGGGAAGGGGAGGCAGCCCCAAGGTTGCCCCAAGTGGCTGACGGCTGCCCTAGGGCGCCTGCCCTGGCCGAATCCCCTTGTTCCATATTTGTTTATGGGGGGGAGGAAAGGGGGTTGGCTGCTGTCGGTGTCAAAACCGGCGGATCTCGGGTAGGGGGTCCCGAACTGTCGTCTAGGCGGATGGTAATAGGAGACAAGGGACACGATGTTTTACCCAGGTTCGGGCCCTCTTGATGGAGGTAAAACCCTACGTCCTTCTTGATTAATATTGATGATGTGTGTTACAAGAGTAGATCTACCACGAGATCAAGGAGGCTAAACCCTAGAAGCTAGCCTATGGTATGATTGTTGTTCGTCCTACGGACTAAAGCCATCCGGTTTATATAGACACCGGAGAGGGCTAGGGTTACACAGAGTCGGTTACAATGGTAGGAGATCTACATATCCGTATCGCCAAGCTTGCCTTCCACGCCAAGGAAAGTCCCATCCGGACACGGGACGAAGTCTTCAATCTTGTATCTTCGTAGTCTTGGAGTCCGGCCGATGATGACTATTCGGCTATCCGGACACCCCCTAGTGCAGGACTCCCTCAGTAGCCCCTGAACCAGGCTTCAATGACTACGAGTCCGGCGCGCATATTGTCTTCGGCATTGCAAGGCGGGTTCCTCCTCCAAATAATTTATAGAAGATTGTGAACACCAGGATAGTGTCCGGCTCTGCAAAATAATTTCCACATACCACCGTAGAGAGAATAATATTTACACAAGTTCAATCTGCTGACGTATTTTGTGGCGTGTCGTCACACCACTACCAAGCCTTTACTCGAATCGTTTTTATTGTACCACCTCAGCGCGTTTAGCGAAGCGGTTTCCTTGGCACGTCTTGTCAAAGCAGAGATCGTGTTCCCCTTATCCCGGGATTCCCATCAATACAGACATGGGTAACCCAACCGCGCCATTGATTGCGGCGCTTGGGGGATAAGAGAGTTTTATCAGGCCGGTGGGGACGCATGTTTTCGTCCTCCCATATAAGGGGATAAAGATCCAACCCTTTTACCTGCGCCTTCTTCCTCCTTGGCTTATCCATCTCTGTGAACTCGAGCTTCAGTGCCCAAGTCCGCACATCTCACCTCAACCTCCTCCAACTATGTCCGGAGCGGGAGGCAAGTGGATGGCCTCCTCCATTACGGAGGGGCACATCCAGAAGCCGCGCAGCGCCGGATATTTGTCCAGCAACATCGCGCATCGGCTCCCCGACGAGGGAGAGCTCATCCCCACCCCCAGGCCCCATGAGAGGGTAGTATTTCTTACCCATTTCCTCCGCGGACTGGGCTTCCCACTCCATCCCTTTGTCCGGGGGCTCATGTTCTACTACGGCCTGGATTTCCATGATCTGGCCCCGAATTTCATCCTCAACATCTCGGCGTTTATCGTCGTGTGTGAGGCCTTCCTCTGCATCCAGCCCCACTTCGGCTTGTGGCTCAAGACCTTCAGTGTCAAGCCGAAGGTTGTGAAGGGCAGCCAAGCGGAGTGCGGAGGTGCCATGGTGGGCAGGATGTCCAACATTACTTGGCTTGAGGGCACTTTCGTGGAAACCATCAAGGGGTGGCAATCGGGGTGGTTCTACATCACCGAGCCGCGTGACCCTGAATGGGCAGCGGCCCCTGAAGTTAGATCTGGCATACCCACACGGCTCACCTCCTGGAAAGAGAGCGGCCGGACTTGGGGTGATTCGGAGGAGCTGACCGGACTCCAAGCCTGCGTCCAAAAGCTGGTGGACAAGAAGCTCAAGCTTGTCAACGTGGTCCAGGTCATGCTCATCCGCCGGATCCTCCCGTGCCAGCGACGGGGCTTCAACATGTGGGAGTTCGATCCGGCGCAGCACCAGACTTTGAGCGGGCTCTTCGACACTACGTACGAAGATGTCTGGAAGGTGCTGTTCAAGGGCGCCGAGGCTCCCGCATCCGCTACCGAAGATCGCGGATTCAGCTCTCAGCGTCCGGCTAACGAGGTAAGCGATTTTGTCCTTTACGGGACGCTTGTTTTCCATAGTTTGACTCTATGCGGGATCTAAACTCCCTTTCCTTTGACAGGGCTGGTTGGCGAAGGCCGAGCAGACTATCTGTCCGGCCCCATTGCCAGAGGACCCAGCGGACGCCCGCCTAACGGGGCTGCTGGCTCCGGCACCCCACGTGGTGCTGGAGAAGAAGGCCGAGAAGAAGGCCACGGGGACTCGGAAGAGCTCCCGTTTTTAGGTGCTATCGGATGACGACTCCGAGGCCGACTCCGCTCACCAAGGTGAGGAGGAGAAGAAGAAAGCCTCTCTCCCAGTGGGAGGAGAGAAGAAAAGGAAGGCCTCCCCAACGAGGGAGGCCGAAGGGTCCAAGAAGGGAAAAACTCTTCCCCCGGACTGCTCTGCCAACGCCAGTGACGACGACGAGGACTGGCCTCCAAGGGCCAAGCCCCTGGCGAGATCGTGAGTATCCGGACTCCCGAATAACTTCATGGTTTTTCTTTTTTGCCACACAATGTCTTTCAAATGCCGCATACAACCCTGCAGTCCGCCCAAGGACGATCCTCCCGCTTCGTCGAGCGGGTCCTTAGGTGCGTCGGATATGGATTCTCTTCCGACCGCCTCCACCCCCCGTGACACGGACGATGCCGAGGTGGGATCCCGGGAATGGACCCGCCAGGAGGAGGAGGCCCCGGAGGTGTCACAGGACAACCTCCCGGACTTTGCACCGGACTCGGCTCCGGATCCCATAGTGGCTCCGGAGTCCGGCGAGCGGCCCCTTCGTAAGAAGGGCAAGACCGTGACACCGGCAGCCTCCATCCAACCGGAGGCGCCGGATGGCTTGCTGGAGGCGCTCAATGGCGCCTCCATCGAAGAGGAACACCACACTGTTATGAGTGCGGTGATTCAGAAGGTGCAGCTCGCCAAGAGCGGGCTAACCGAAGCCTGCAGCAGCCTTCTAACAGGCTTTGAGGTAAGAATTTTGATATATGTAAAATAGTACCGCATAGACAGTAGCCCCTGATGCTCGGTTCGGTGTTCGGAAAGAAAAGCCGGACTGAGGATCTAAGAAGATATACGCAGGAGTCATAAAAATATGTCAATATGGGATTGCAGGCTGCGCTGCTGACCTCTGCCGCACTGACTGCAAAGGTCAATACTTTGAAGGAAAGCCTCGAGCGGTCCGAGAACGAGCTCGGCCGTGCCAAGAAGCAGCTCGAGGACAAGGAAGGTGAGTAACACCTTATTAAAATTGTACCTTACAGAAAAGGATTTTGGTTGCAAAAAGAATGACAAGGATAACGTGGGTATTGCAGGGGCCACTAACAAGGTGGCGACCCTGAAAGAGGCGGTGGCCGCGGCCGAACGCAATGCAGCCGCGGAGCGCACCGAGCGAGAGAAGCAGGAGGCGCGGGTGGCGGAGGTACAGCAAGAGCTCCAGGATCTCGTGAAAAAATATGAGAGCCTGGAGCGTGACTCGAAGACTTGAGAGTCTGAGCTTGCAACTGCTCTTGAGAGTGCCAAAGCCGCTAAGGCCGAAGCCTACAAGGCCCTCCAGGAAATCGAGGCGTTGAAGAAAATAGCAGCGGGTAAGGCATTTTTCATGCAAAGTAAGCATGTGAGTGTTAATTACCTGTTGCTTACCCGAATTCGGAGCTCTCTAGGAGCGTTCGCAGATCTTCCTCGCAGTGTGTCCGATGCTGCCGCGTTCTACCGGGCCGAGGAGGGGAGCTCGACGGAGAAGGTATGCTGAGGCCGGACATCCGGTGCCCCTTAGCGACCAGCTGAAGCAGCTAGTCGAGCTCCACAAGGCGGCCGAACAGGCCATGAAGGGCCTCATAGTTCGGCTGTGGCCTAAGGAGGCCATGCCTGGGAGCTACTTCGGCCTAGTGCGGCGGCTGGTGGATGCGTGCCCGTGGGTTGAAGTCATCAAGCACTCCGCCTATATTGAAGGTGCCCATCGGGCCCTTGCCCGCGCAAAGGTGCACTGGGGCAAGTTGGATGCCCAGAAGCTCGTGACGGACCCGCCACCGTAGGGCAAGGAGCATCGCACGCCCGAGATGTATTATAAGAGTGTGCTGAAGGGCGCCCGCACTATTGCGGGTGAGTGCTCCAAAGATGTAATATTTGAGTAGACTCGCATTTTGTTATCCTATGCGCTGAAAACTTAGTTCATTTGCGCTAAGCAACGCATTTTAATTTAAAATATTACCTTCTGTGCGGTTGTTTATCAAATCTGAGAGATGACAAGTCGTCGACTTCAGCCCCCATGCCACGAGTGCTGGGGTGTTTGGGATAAATTTGAGCACTCTTGTTCCCATATTTGGGTTCATCTAGGGAGGCGCTCAACACAACGAACAAGGCAACCGGACTTATAATCCTTGAACACTCTCACTTAGCCATAGAATTCTATAATTTTAAATTTCGGCGAAGCCCCTAGTCTTCGGAAGGCCGAATTTGGGGCGCTATCCACGCCTGGGCCGGACAAAGTCGGCTCCTCGCTCTAAGCGGCATAAGTCTTTAAGGACTCGCAAAAAACCTCTCGAACAGCGACCAGCTCTCGCCTCATCATGACGGTCAGTTTTAGCTTTCTCCACCGAGGCGCTCGCCCAGCTCAACCGGGGCGCAATCGCAGTGGTTCTCCCAGTGCTACCTTAGCCGATACAACGGAACGTAAGGTACCAAAACATGGGAGCCGGGCAAACCCAACTATTGACCCAAGACATGATTCGGAGACGATGCATATAATGCTATAAGTTCGGGGTGCCGCACTTGTGAAAGTGTTTGGACTTATCACACCATGATGCGGGAAACATAAGCCCCTGGTGTATTTAGCCGTACCAAAACGTACGGATGCGACATGTCACAAATGAACATATGTATAAGAGAGAAATGCAATTGGAAGCAAAAAGGTGATGCATTACTTATTCAAGAAAAACTGCTGTGAGTGCAGAACGAAACAAATGGTGCGATAAGCAAGGGATGGGACTGTTAAACATGTCCCCCTCCAGGGGTAGGCTGCGGAATGGTGCATAAAATAGATTTAATGCTCGTAATGGAGACCACCTGGATATTCGTTGTAGCCTTTCTCCTTCCCTGGCTGTTGCATCGTGAGTTCGGCAGGTCTACTGCCGGACAGGGCCTCTGACGAACGGAGTCCTGTGGGTAAAAAAAAGAAAAAAAAGAACGACACACTTGAGAGCCCCTGGTGTGGTTAAGCCGTATTCTGGGCCTATCGTGGTCGTGCCCCTCTCCCCATGCCCATGGTATCTTCAGAGCGTAGTGGTGTACGCGAAGGACCTGTCTTGACGTTTTGCAGGGGCCGGGGTTGGGGCCGCACTGCTACGCGTGCTCGGAACGTGCCAGGTGGTCTTGTTGTATGTCACTCCGGGCGCGTTTAGCCGTGTCCGGTCGCTTAACGGCCGGACTCGAGAATTGCCTTAACAGGCTGCACTGTACTTCTGCCGCGAGAGCCGCTGTATGTTCCTCCGTTCGGAGAGAGTGTTCAGTGTTTCCGTTGACCGTGATGACTCCTCGAGGGCCTGGCATCTTGAGCTTGAGGTATGCGTAGTGCGGCACCGCGTGAAATTTGCGAACGCGGTATGTCCGAGCAGAGCATGATAGCCGCTGCGGAACGGAACTATGTCGAAGATTAACTCCTCGCTTCGGGAGTTATCCGGGGATCCGAAGACCACTTCCAGTGTAACTGAGCCTGTACAATTGGCTTCTACACCTGGTATGACGCCTTTAAAGGTCGTCTTGGTAGGTTTAATCCTTGAGGGGTCTATGCCCATTTTGTGCACTATGTCCTGATAAAGCAGGTTCAGGCTGCTGCCACCGTCCATCAGGACTCTGGTGAGGTGAAATCCATCAAAGATTGGGTCTAGAACCAATGCGGCGAATCCGCCATGGCGGATGCTGGTGGGGTGGTCCCTTCGGTCAAAAGTGATCGGGCAGGAGGACCATGGATTGAACTTCGGGGCAACTGGCTCCATCGCGTATACATCCCTGAGTGCACGCTTCCGCTCCCTTTTGGGTATGTGCACTGCGTATATCATGTTCACCGTCCGCACCTATGGGGGGAAACCCTTCTGTCCTCTATTGTTCGGCGGTCGGGTCTCTTCCTCGTCATCGCTGTGCAGCCCCTTGTCATTGTTTTCGGCAATTAACTTGCCTGCCTATTTGAATACCCAACAGTCCCTGTTAGTGTGGTTGGCTGGCTTTTCGGGGGTGCCGTGTATCTGGCACGAGCGGTCGAGTATTCGGTCCAAATTGGACGGACCCGGAGTAGTTCTTTTGAATGGCTTTTTCCGCTGACCGGGTTTAGAGCCTCTGAATCCGGCATTGACTGTCGTATCTTCACTGTTATCGCTGTTAATGCGGCGTTTGTTTTTGTTGTGACGCGACCTTACATTACGGTCCTTGAAATCCGGACTGCCAGAATTTTTGCTGAGGTTATTGCTGCGTTCTAGCCAGCTGTCCTCACCCGTGCAGAAGCGGGTCATGAGTGATGTGAGGGCTGCCATGGATTTCGGCTTTTCCTGTCCAAGGTGCCGGGCAAGCCACTCGTCGCTGATGTTGTGCTTGAAGGCCGCTAGGGCCTCTGCATCCGGACAGTCGACGATTTGGTTATTCTTGGTTAAGAACCGTGTCCAGAATTGTCTGGCCGATTCGTCTGGCTGCTGAATTATGTGGCTTAGGTCATCGGCGTCTGGTGTTCGCACATACGTGCCTTGGAAGTTATCGAGGAATGCGGCTTCCAGGTCTTGCTAACTCCCGATTGACTCTGCTGGCAAGCTGTTAAGCCAATGCCGGGCTGGTCCTTTAAGTTTGAGTGGGAGATATTTGATGGCGTGAATATCATCACCGCGGGCCATGTGGATATGAAGGAGATAGTCTTCGATCCAAACCGTGGGGTCTGTTGTGCCATCGTAGGATTCAATGTTCATGGGTTTAAACCCTTCGGGGATTTGATGATCCATTACTTCGTCTGTGAAGCATAGTGGGTGTGCGGCGCCTCTGTACTGGGCGATATCACGACGGAGCTCGAAAGAGCTTTGTCTATTTTGTTCGGCCCGGCCGGACTTACTGTGTCTGGCGCGACGGTTGTCGTCACGTATCATGGGGCGCCCATGCGATCCATAGATCGATCTTGATTGTCTTGCCTTATCCTCCAATATATCTCGCAAGTCCGGAGCGTTCCCCTGTGGCTTTGTGCTCTTTGAGCGATGCCGGGGTACGGTTCTAGTGAAGGGCCTAGGGGCCTCTCTGTCGCGACCACGGGGTGGTCGGTCAGCCGTATTGTCTGCTAGTGATGCAGGTTCCTACGCCTCCTCCTCTAATCGGGGGAGCAGCTTGCGTTTAGGGTAACTTTTGGAGGGGCATTCGAGCTCATGCTCTTTGGCCACGAGGACTTCCGTCCATCTATCGGCTAGCAGATCTTGATCAGCTCTAAGCTGTTGCTGCTTTTTCTTGAGGCTGTTTGTCGTGGCCATAAGCCTGCGTTTAAAACCCTCTTGTTCGACGGGATCCTCAGGCACGACGAATTCGTCATCGTCGAGGCTTGCCTCGTCTCCGGAGGGAGGCATGTAATCCTCTACCTCTTCTTCTGCCGCTCTCTCATGAGGGCTGGCGTCTCCGTCCTCCTGCGCTGAATCTTGCTGGAGTGGGTTGTCTTCGGCACTGCCCGGTGTGTTGTTATCTTCGGTGCCGGAATCTTCATTCTTGCTGTGGCGGGATTTAGAGCGGCGCCGCTGACGCCGGCACTTGGGCTGTTTCTTGGAGGGTTCATCCTCCGCTGTTGCTTCGCCATTCCCATCCTTTGGGATATCCACCATGTATATGTCATATGATGAGGTGGCTTTCCAGTGCCCGGTAGGCGCTGGTTCTTGGTCGTCTCCGGCATCGTCGTCCATGCCGTCGTTATCTTCGGAGTCGTAGTCTAGCATGTTGGTTAGATCGTCGACAGTGGCTACTAAGTGGGTGGTGGGTGGGCTTTGAATTTCTTCGTCGTCCGCATCCCAACTGTCCTGACTGCAGTCCGGCCAGGGTTCTCCTGATAACGAGAGATACTTTAGCGAACTCAAGATGTCGCCAAAAGGTGAGTGTTGAAAGATGTCCGTTGCGGTGAACTCCATGACCGGCGCCCATTCGGATTTGATTGGAGGGGGCACGGGAGGTTTGGAGTCCGGCAAGGAGTCCGGCACCTCGGAGTCACGAGCTTCATGAGGGACAAGGTCAGTGTTCGGCTCTATCGCCGTAGAGGTTGCAGCCCCCGAGGCGGTGTCTAGCCATCCATCCTCGATCTGCGCAGCCGGCTCTGATTTGAAGATCGGAGCGGACTCGAGTGCGACCTCCAGGGTACTGTCCGACTGCAGAGCTAAATCATGCCCATCGTGACAGTGCGGCGCGCTTGGCTGTGGCCCGAACCCATCGAAGATCAAGTCCCCGCGGATGTCAGCTGTGAAGTTCAAACTTCCAAATCTGACCTGACGGCCAGGGGTGTAGCTTTCGGTCTGCTCCAGATGGCCAAGTGAATTGGCCCGCAGTGCAAAGCCGCCGTATACGAAGATCTGTCCGGGGAGGAAGGTCTCACCCTGGACTGCGTTGTTGTTGATGATCGAAGAGGCCATCGATCCTATCGGTGACGACACAGAGGAACTCTCAATGAAAGCACCAATGTCAGTGTCAAAACCGGCGGATCTCGGGTAGGGGGTCCGGAACTGTGCGTCTAGGCGGATGGTAACAGGAGACAAGGGACACGATGTTTTACCCAGGTTCGGGCCCTCTTGATGGAGGTAAAACCCTACGTCCTGCTTGATTAATATTGATGATGTGTGCTAAAGAGTAGATCTACCACGAGATCAAGGAGGCTAAACCCTAGAAGCTAGCCTATGATATGATTGTTGTTCGTCCTACGGACTAAAGCCATCCGGTTTATATAGACACTGGAGAGGGCTAGGGTTACACAGAGTCGGTTACAACGGTAGGAGATCTACATATCCGTATCGCGAAGCTTGCCTTCCACGCCAAGGAAAGTCCCATCCGGACACGGGACGAAGTCTTCAATCTTGTATCTTCGTAGTCTTGGAGTCCGACCGATGATGACAGTTCGGCTATCCGGACACCCCCTAGTCTAGGACTCCCTCAGCTGCCTTTGGGGCGCCTTCCCTCCCTCTTTGGTATATGGGCAAGGGGTGTAAGTGGTGCACGAACCCCTTGTGGGCTGGTGTGCTTCTCCCCCTTTGGCCCATAAGGCCCATACACTTGCCGGGGGTGTCTGGAACCCCTTCCGTTGCCCCAATGACTACCCGGTGCACTCTGAAACTCTTTCGGTGTCCGAGTACAATCATCCGATATATCCATCTTTCCCTCTCGAGCATTTCGAGGCTCCTATTCATGCCCTTGGTCTCATCCGGGACTCCGAACAACATTCAGTGACCATATCATATAACTCATATAACACTATATCATCAACGAACATTAAGCGTGCGGACCCTACGGGTTCGAGAACTATGTAGACATGACCAAGACATCTCTCTAGTCAATAACCAATAGCGGAACCTGGATGCCCATATTAGCTCCTACATATTCTACGAAGATCTTTATCAGTCGAACCGTTATGACAACATACATAATTTCCTTTGTCCATCGGTTTGTTACTTGCCCGAGATTCGATCGTCGGTATCTCCATACCTAGTTCAATCTCGTTACCGGCAAGTCTCTTTACTTGTTCCATAATACATCATCTCGTAACTAACTCCTTAGTTATTTGCTTGCAAGCTTATGATGTGTGTTACCAAGAGTGCCCAGAGATACCTCTCCGAAACTCGGAGTGCCAAATCCTAATCTTGATCTATGCCAACTCAACAAACACCTTCAGAGATACCTGTAGAGCATCTTCATGATCACCCAGTTATGTTGTGAAGTTTGATATCACACAAGGTATTCCTCCGGTATCCAGGAGTTGCATAATCTCATAGTCGAAGGAATATGTATTTGACATGAAGAAAGCAATAGCACTAAACTGGACGATCATTATGCTAAGCTAACGGATAGGTCTTGTCCATCACATCATTCTCCTAGTGATGTGATCCCGTTATCAAATGACAACAGATGTCCATGGTTAACCTTAACCATCTTTGATCAATGAGCTAGTCTAGTAGAGGCTCACTAGGGACACGGTATTTGTTTATATATTCACACATGTATTTAAGTTTCCGATCAATATAATTGTAGAATGAATAATAAACCTTTATCTTGAATAAGGAAATATAAAATAACAACTTTATTATTGCCTCTAGGGTATATTTCTTCCAGTCTCCCACTTGCACTAGAGTCAATAATCTAGTTCACATCACCATGTGGTTTAACTCCCATAGTTCACATCGCCATGTGACCAACACCTAAAGAGTTTACTAGAGTCAATAATATAGTTCACGTCGCCATGTGATTAACACCCAAAGAGTACTAAGGTATGATCATGTTATAATTGTGAGAGAAGTTTAGTCAATGGGTTTGTCACATTCAGATCCGTATGTATTTTGCAAATTTCTATGTCTACAATGCTCTGTATGGTGCTACTCTAGGTAAATGCTCCCACTTTCAATACGTATCTAGATTGAGACTCAGAGTCATCTGAATCAGTGTCAAAGCTTGCATCGACATAACCCTTTACGATGACCTCTTTATCACCTCCATAGCCGAGAAACATTTCCTTAGTCTTCTTAGGTAACTAAGGATAATTTTGACCGATGTCTAGTGATCCACTCCTGGATCACTATTCTACACTTGCCAAACTCATGGAAAAGCACACAACCAGTCTGGTACACATCATGGTATCTATATAGAACCTATGGCTCAGGCATAGGTAATGACTTTCATTCTCTCTCCATCTTCTGTTGTTGTCGTGCTTTGAGTCTTATTCAACTTTACACCTTGTAACACAGGCAAGAACCCTTTCTTTGACTGATCCATTTTGAACTTCTTCAAAACTTTGTCAAGGTGTGTGCTTTGTGAAAGTCCTATTAAGTGTCTTGATCTATCTATATAGATCTTGATGCCCAATATATAAGCAGCTTCACCGAGGCCTTTCATTGAAAAATTCTTAGTCAAGTATCCGTTTATGCTATCCATTAATTGTATATTATTTCCAATCAACAATATGTCATCCGCATATAATATTAGAAATGATACAGGGCTCCCACTCACTTTCTTGTAAATATAGGCTTCATCGTAAGTCTGTATAAAACCATATGCTTTGATCACCTCATCAAACGTATATTCCAACTCCGAGATGCTTGCACCAGTCCGTATATGGATCGCTGGAGTTTGCACACTTTGTTAGCACCTTTAGGATCGACAAAACCTTCTGGTAGCATCATAT
Source organism: Triticum dicoccoides (assembly GCF_002162155.2). Lineage (NCBI taxonomy): Eukaryota > Viridiplantae > Streptophyta > Magnoliopsida > Poales > Poaceae > Triticum > Triticum dicoccoides. The sequence continues at coordinate 113,220,829 of NC_041387.1, read as the reverse complement.
ACAACTCTTCTTTAAGAAATCCATTAAGGATTGCAGTTTTGACATTCATTTTCCAGATTTCATAAAATGTGGCAATTGCTAACATGATTCAGACAGACTTAAGCATCGCTAGGGTGAGAAAGTCTTATCGTAGTCAACTCCTTGAACTTGTCGAAAACCTTTCATGGCCGAGCTTTGTAGACAATAACATTACCATCAGTGTCAGTCTTTGTCGGTGTACTAGAGTAGGGGTACCCTAGTATCCCGAACTTGTGCACGGGCAGTCGCAGCACCCCGCGGCGAGGCTTGCCGGGTGACCGCCAAGGTCCTCCGTGGTTCCTTTGGAGCCATTCAAGAACAAAGTATTCAAGCCAAGGAGACAAGGCCCCGACAAGAGGAGCCTGCCGGGAAGGCCAACCAAGGCATCTCAAGGAACTTGCCGCGACGCGCCACGCGTCCCGGCGAGGCCCGGTGAGAGACAAGCTTCCGGACGCGACAAGACAACGACCGCGGCAAGCGACCACTCTGTACCCGCGCTCCAGCGCATCCACCAATGTGTCGCCCTGAGGCCTTTCCAGGCGCGCATGGCGAGAGGCTGTGCAGCCAGCAGTGCGCGGTGGCAAGCGACGCTGACAAGATAGCCATCATGGCAAGCGGTGGCGTCCCTGATGGTCCCTTTTTGCACTATTTGGGCGACGTAGACGGGCATTTAATGCCTTTATCCCCTGCCGTCAGGGTTAGGTATGATGCACTGTACAAGTGGTTGTACCAGCCGCAATTCCTTTTCCATTTTTACCCTTGTCTACGTTGCCACCTGTCGGTGACCCCTTGAGCATATAAAAGGAGGCCCATGCGCAACGTAGGGGGGGGGGGGTTCGAAGGCAGGAAAACACTCACGCTCGGTCTCGTTAGCAGCTAGAGTGTACTGTAGCACTCAGCGCTCCCAAGCAAGAACTCAATACACTCAGACATGCAGTAGTAGGAGTGTTATCTCTCCGGAGAGCTCCGAAGCTGGGTAAACTGCTCGTGTGCTTCGCCTCGATCCGCTCTTCGTGCGATCTCCGCCCCCCACCGAACCGAAAGGGGCTCGGTCCGCCGGTCCCATAGGTGTTCGTGGATCAGTTTCCCCTACATCTTTGGCGCGCCAGGTAGGGGAGCGTCGAGATTGTGTGAACCTGATCCGGCGTTCACACGAGCTAGATCTTCATCTTCTTCATCGACATGCCACCGAAGAAGAAGGCTTCGGCGGCAGCTGCTCCGTCCACGTCGATCCCACCACCACCGGAGCAAACGAGTGGTGGGATAGATGCCGGCGGAAGAACGGGCATCGACGAGGGAGTTCACGATGCTGCTAGGTCCAAGGACAAGGCTGCGCAGACCTCGGCGTCCGTACATGCACCGCGCCCATCTCAGGAGGCGCGGGGCGACAGCGTCATGGTATTCGCAGTACCATACGTATGTTGGACCAAGATAGAGCTGGTGGATCTCGGGGTGCTCAAGACCAGCAGGCACACCAACATGCTGGCACGAGCGAGACACGGTCGCCTGGACAGGATACTGCTCCTTCTAACATAGTTAGAAGTCCGAGCATATCCTGCTCCTCGCACCATTCGCCACTGCCGCCCACCACTCCAGCAGAAGCTTTGGCGCGAGCTCAACTGCTCCTGGATTACCCTCCAACGGCAGACAAGATCGATGGATGGAGGGCCACCATTCAGAGTCTCATCGGCTTTGCCAACGGCGACACTCCGCGGCAGCCGAGTACATCGCTGCCGTGGCAAGACTGCCAGGCACGAGCCGATGGTGACGAAACCGGTGGGGGTGCAACCACCATGCACTCTCCACCCCGAAGGCCAAGATCGCCGACTCGCCGGATCCACCTCGACAGCGACTCCACCGCATCATCAGATCCACAAGCTCGTCGCGATCAGCGCCAAGTTCTTCACGAACGACAGTAAGAAGACGCTCAAACTCGCATCGAGCGCCAAAGAGAAGCGCGACGTCAATCAGACCAGCGCACTGGGCCCTCTGTCGACATGCATGCGCTAGGGGAACCATGCGACTTGCCATACGCGGTAGGTTGCCCTGCGTTCGCTCGTGAGCTGCGGCAAGTCCAGTGGCCCAGCACGAAGAATTTCAAGCCAGATGTGCCAGAGAAGTACGACAGCAAGTCGCATCCGTCAGAGTTCCTCAGCATCTACACCATCGCAGTGCAAGCTGCCGGGGGGTGGGACGACAAGATCCTTGCCAACTACTTCCCGCTGGTGCTCAAGCCCAACGTCAGATCCTGGCTCATGCACTTGCCAGACAACTCCATATCCTCTTGGGCAGACCTATGCCATCAGTTTGTCGGCGCCTTTACAGGCGGCCACAAGCCTCATGGCCAAGAGAGCGACCTTCATCTGCTCGCTCAGAAGGAAGGAGAGCCCCTGCGCAAGTACATTCAGAGATTCAGCCGCGTACAACACAACATCCCTGATGTCCACCCTGCCGCGGTAATTAGCGCGTTCCATCAGAACGTGCGAAACCGCAGGATGCGGGAGGAGATGGCGATGTGCAAGATCAGAGACGTCAGTGAGCTATATGCCCTGGCCAACAAGTGTGCACGTGCTGAGGAAGGGAGGAAACTCCCCGGAGAGAATACAGAAGCAGGAGAATCTGATAGTGAGGAGGCTGCCCCGGCAAAGAAAAAACGGTGGCGGAACAACAGGAAGAAGAAAGGCAAAGATGTGCTAGTCGTTGAGAAGTCCGGCAACGGAGGTGGCGCCAAGAAAGCCAAAGCTGGTAGCTCCGGCAAGGAGATTGCCGCAGGCACCAACTACCAGGCTGTGGCGGTCGCCGACAAGCAGGACGGCACCAACAAGCAGTACTGCAAGATCCACCGCACCAAGGGCCATGACCTCCAGAGTTGCAAGAAAGTCGAGCAGCTTGTCGAGCAGCAAAAAGCTGAATACGAGCGACGCGATAAGGAGAAGGCCTAGGAAGGTGCTGGAGGAGCCGGCAAGAAACGCCCCAGCCGAGGAGGACGCCGCGGCAAGGCCAAGCAGCGGCAAGGAGACAGACCTCCCCACGGCCGCGACAAGGATGAAGATGACGACGATGATGAAGATATGGATGATGACGAGACCGATGAGCAGGAGTTCCAGAAAGCCACAGAGGTCCTGTGCGTTGACGGCGGTGCTTCTCTGCATACTTCGCACCGCCAGCTCAAGCAGTGGGTGCGGGAAGTCAATGCAGCTGAACCACCCGTCGAGTCACGCAAGCCTCTAAAATGGTCCAGCACGCCTATCATCTTTGATATTGAGGACCACCCTGATTGCATAACTGCGGTCGGGTGCTTGCCGATGTCGGTTTCACCAACTATCCGCAACCTCAAGGTCACTAAGATGCTAGTTGACGGCGGGGCCGGCTTAAACCTGATCTCCTCCGCGGTACTCCAGAAACTCCAGATCCCTGATGGCGAGCTCGAAGAGACCGGTACATTCCAAGGAATCAATCCAGGAAGGAGCAAGCCGAAGGGAAAGATCGCGTTGCCGGTGACATTTGGCAGCGAGTTGAACTTCAGGACTGAGAGGGTCACTTTTGACGTTGCTGAATTTCCATTGCCTTACAGTGGGATACTCGGCCGTCCAGCACTTGCCAAATTCATGGCAGCCTCTCACTATGCATACAACATGCTGAAGATGCCAGGCCCGATAAGTGTCATCTCTGTCCCTGGCGACAAGAAGGATGCTCTTATCTGCACCGACAAGATCTACCGGGAAGCAGCAGCCGCAACAAATCGCAAGTCACTTGCCGTTGAAGCTCCCGGGGAGAAGAAGAAGACCAAGTCCGGCAAGAGTTTTGATGCCCACTCCGGCAAGCGCACCTCTTCGGAGTGCTGCGCTACCGTCGAGGACGCACCATTGAGCTCCACTGGCAAGTGTAAGAAGACAATGGCAGCTCCACCAGAGACCAAGAGGGTGTCCGCCAAGGAGGGCGGCACTGGTGGTACCTTGACCATCAGTGCCACTCTCGACCCTAAATAGGAAAGCGCGCTCGTTGCTTTCCTGCGGGCGAACGTCAACGTGTTTGTGTGGCAACCGTCTGACATCCCCGGTGTTCCCAGGAAAGTAATCGAGCACCACCTTGCCGTCTGTCCTCATGCGCGGCCAGTCAAGCAGAAAGTCAGGAAACAGGCAGTGGAGCGCCAAGAATTCATCGCAGAAGAAATCAAGAAATTGGAAGCGGCAGGCCTTGTCAGAGGAGTGCTCCGTCCTACGTGGTTGGCCAATCCTATAGTCGTGCGCAAGGCAAACGGGAAATGGAGGCTTTGTATCGACTTTACCGATGTCAATAAAGCTTGTCCCAAAGACCCATTTCCCTTGCCGCGCATCGACCAGATTGTTGACTCCACGGCCGGATGTGACTTGCTTTCATTTCTTGATGCATACTCAGGATACCATCAGATCTTCATGGCAGAAGAGGATGAGGAAAAGACCGCATTCATCACCCCATGTGGCACATACTATTTCGTACGGATGCCTTTCGGTTTAAAGAATGCTGGTTCAACATTTGCAAGGGTAGTCCATGACGCTTTTGAGCCGCAAATACACAAAAATGTGGAAGCCTACATGGATGACGTAGTGGTCAAGAGCAAGGACAAGGCGACCCTGATTCAAGATTTAGACGAAACCTTTGCAAATCTGCGCAAGATCAACCTCAAGCTTAACCCTGAGAAGTGTGTGTTTGGGGTCCCCTCCGGCAAGCTTCTCGGGTTCTTCGTGTCTCAGCGGGGAATTGAAGCCAATCCTGACAAGATCAAGGCCATTGAGCAGATTGAAGCACCAAAGCGCGTCAAGGACGTATGAAGACTTGCCGGTTGTGTGACTGCTCTCAGTAGGTTTATCTCTAGATCTCCTGAGCGCGCCCTGCCGTTTTTCAAAATATTGAAAAAGGCAGGTCCAATGAAATGGACTCCGGAAGCGGAGGCTGCGCTGCAGGACTTAAAGAGATACCTGACCTCCACTCCAACACTTGTCGCACCTAAGCCACAAGAGAAGTTGCTGCTATATATAGCGGCAACCAATCAAGTGGTTAGTGCTGCGTTAGTAGCAGAGAGGGAGGCGGATGATGAGCCAGCAACCACGGCAGATGCATCCAGCGACAAGCAGGGGACTTCACCGGCAAGCTCTGGTCCCGACCAAGATGGATCTGCGCAGGCGCGTGAGAAGATGCGGAAAAGAATGGTGCAGCGCCCAGTTTACTTTGTCAGTTCCCTTCTACAGGGGGCTAGGTCAAGGTACTCTGGTGTGCAGAAATTTCTTTTCGGCCTTCTCATGGCCTCGAGAAAGCTGCGCCATTACTTCCAAGCACATGAGGTCACAGTCGTCACTCATTTTCCGCTGAAGAGGATACTGCAAAATCCAGAAACAACAGGCAGGATTGTCGAGTGGGCACTGGAACTGTCAAGATTTGGCCTTAAGTTTGAGAGCACTTCAACTATCCAAAGTAGAGCATTGGCGGAGTTCATAGCAGAATGGACGCCAACACAAGATGAAGAAATTCCAGAAACAAGCATCCCCGTCAAGGAAGCAAGCAAAGAGTGGCTGATGTACTTTGATGGTGCCTTCTTGCTACAAGGCGCCGGTGCGGGCATGCTACTTGTTGCACCCACCGAAGAGCACCTCAAGTACGTAGTCCAGATGCACTTTCCCAAGGAGCAAGCAATGAACAATACCGCAGAGTATGAAGGTTTGCTTGCCGGTCTCAGGATCGCAGCAGATCTTGGGATCAAGAAGCTCATTGTCAGGGGTGACTCACAGCTTGTCGTCTGCCAAGTGAACAAGAATTATCAGAGTCCGTTGATGGAAGCTTACGTTGATGAAGTGAGGAAGCTAGAAGAGCACTTTGACGGCCTACAGATGGAACATGTTCCAAGAGCTCAGAACGACATTGCCGATGGCCTGTCAAAGTGCGCCGCACTTAAGTTACCTGTGGAACCAGGGATCTTTGTGCTCAAATTGACTCAACCGTCTGTAACGCCATCAACTGGACAGAGCAAGAAGAGGAAGTTGATTTCTGGTGACTATTTCCCGGCAGAGCTCCCCGAAGCCGCCGCCAAGAAGGTCCCCAAGATCAACACCAAGGGTGCTGAGGAGCAGTCTGCTCCGGCAAGCCCTAGGGTTTGTTCCGTTGAAGCAGACGCTCCCGACAAGTTTTGCTCCGGCAAGCTTGCCGGGGAACATCAAGCTCCGGCTGAGCCGCAGGTTCTCGTCGTAGAAGCGATGTTCCCGCAGCAGCAGATGTGCCTTTAGTCCTTGTTGTCGAGCCGCAAGCTCCAGCATGGGCACAGCAGATTGTCCGCTTCCTTCAGACAGGAGAACTTCCCGAAGAGCAAGAAGAAGCGGAAAGAGTAGCCTGACAGTCAAGTATGTACCAGTTTGTCGACGCCACACTGTACAGAAGAAGACTCAACGGCGTGAAATTGAAGTGTATTCACCGGGAAGACGGACAAAAGCTGTTGGCAGAGATGCATGGAGGCATATGTGGTCACCACATTGGCGCAAGAGCACTTGCCGGCAAAGCATTCCGGCAAGGTTTCTTTTGGCCGACAGCCCTCCAGGATGCAACTGCACAAGTAACCAAGTGTGAAGCGTGCCAGTTCCATTCCAAGCAGATACACCAGCCAGCTCAAGCTCTCCAGACGATCCCTTTATCCTGGCCATTTTCAGTCTGGGGGCTCGACATCCTCGGCCCCTTTCCCCGAGCTGTCGGGGGCTTTGAGTACTTGTACGTCGCAATCGACAAGTTCACAAAGTGGCCACAAGTGGAAGCAGTGAGGAAGGTGACAACACAGTCAGCACTCAAGTTCTTCAGGTCGATTGTTTGTCGTTTCGGGATCCCTAACAGGATCATCACCGACAACGGCACACAATTCACGAGCCGCACCTTCATGCAGTACGTCCAAGATCTTGGCGCCAAGGTCTGCTTCGCTTATGTTGCTCATCCGAGAAGCAGCGGTCAAGCGGAGAGGGCAAATGCTGAAGTGCTGCGCGGGCTCAAGACCAGGACTTTCGACAGGCTGCGCAAGTGCGGAAGGAACTGGATTGAGGAGCTGCCGGTGGTTCTTTGGTCGATCAGGACAATGCCAAATCGAGCCACTGGCCAGACACCTTTCGCTCTAGTCTACGGAGCAGAGGCAGTTCTCCCCACGGAACTCGTATACGGGTCACCTCGAGTGCTCGCTTATGATGAGCTTGAGCAAGAGCAGCTGTGACAAGATGACGCGCTGCTCCTTGAGGAGGACCGTCTTCAGGCTGCTGTACGAGCTGCTCGATACCAGCAAGCTTTGCGCCGCTACCATAGCCGCAAAGTTAATGCTAGAAGTTTCGAGGAGGGCGACCTTGTTCTTTGGCGCGTTCAGTCCGCCAAGAATTCCAACAAGTTGACGCCAAAGTGGGAAGGCCCTTACCGGGTAAAACGAGTCACTAGGCCTGGCGCTGTCTGCCTTGAGACCGAAGATGGCATTCCGGTGAGCAACTCCTGGAACATTGAGCATCTTCGTAAGTTTTACCCGTAGGGCGCGGTTGCCGGAACCTATTCCGGCAACCACCTTTCGTACAAGTCTTGCCGATGTTGCATGTAATCCTTTGTAAGAAGCCGGGCGCAGACCCCGTGCATAAGTAAAGCCCATGTGCTCTGCACATCTTATCAATTTCATGCTTTCTACTTTGCATGCATTATCTGACACTTTGTGCAGCGCCTACCCCCGGTAAGCAATAGCGAGCCGTAAGGCTCTATATCTTTATTTTCTCTTCTTTCTCTTTCTCAAAGGAAAGGAAGGTTCCCTCGCCCACAAGTTTGCCGGGGGGAAAGGAGAAGATAATGGGGTGGACCAAGCGTCATTCGAGGAAGTTTCGCCTTACCGGGAAGCAAACGACAGAAAAGCTAAGTTGCCAAAGTTTGAGCAATCAGTTTTAAATTTTTTAAGTTATCTTCCTCGAACGACCGTGCTTTGTATGGAAAACCTGTGCGCGGAGGAACCAACTAGTAGCTAGTTGCACCCTTACTTTGTTTCGAGTCCGCTTAACAACTTAAGTGAGCTGCGACTAGTTGCGACAAGGTTTCTTGTCGGAAGCGGCACCGCCAGCAGGCTGCTGACGTCCTGCACTCAGCGCTCGCGGCTAAGGTGCCTGCGCCGACAAGTTCCCTAAAAGCGCAGGGCAAAAACATACAAAGGAAGGAATCAAGTAAAGGAAATAACATAGCAATCGCTACCCAAAATAGAGTTATATTACAAGATAGCTTGTCGCAGCTCTAACAGATTGTTCTCATAACATGACCAGCAGCGACAAGAAAAAGAGAAAACGGGCGGCCTAATCTACGCGATCGCCCTCAACCCTCTTGATATCGCTCACCTTGTCCACAATGGGTGCGACAAGGGCCTTGAGCGCTTCCAGATCAGCATCCGACGGCAGGGACCTGAGGACGTTGGTGAGGTTGAGGCCTGGGTTGCGGAAGGCCACCTTCACCAGCACTTTTTGAAGAACTCCGCGCAGATCTTGCGCGACTCGTCGGCCAGCTACTTTGGGATCTTCTCCCGGAGTCGTTGGAGGGCCGTCGCCACGCCTTTGAAGAACAAGCTGACCTTGGCGCTGGGTTGGAGGTGCTCATCGGAGGAGTACCCGAGATCCTCCATCCCCAGCTGCGCCAACTCCCCGTTGATGGCGGCGGCAACATCCACGAGACCCTCCATCCAGTGCTCCACGTTCTCCCTGAAAGTGTCCTGGGTGGCGGAAGCACTCGCCATCAGCGCCTCGTCGGCCTTGATCTTCTCCGTCAAGGCCACCTCCCGCTCCCTGGCACTGTCCAGCGTCTGAGTCAAAGTAGCCAACTTCAACTCAAGATCTGCATTGGAGTCCTTGGCGGCGCTAAGCTCTTTGCTCCTCTCAGCGAGATGACCCTGCAGCTCGCCATGAGCGGCGGCGTCCTTCTCGCGCTCACGCTTGAGCGCAGCAAGCTCCTCGCCGCTCGCCTTGAGATCGGCCTCCAGCTGCGCCATCTTCGTCTCCAGCTCCTTCTTGGCGGCCTCGGCAGCTGCGGCAGCATCCTCTGCCTCCTTGAGAGCCCCGCCAATTGCTTGCTCGCGCGCGGCCAGCTCCTCCTCGTGGCTGTCAAGGTTGACCTTGCGCTGCGCCAACTCGCCTTCCTGCGCAGATAGCTTTTCGGCAACAAGCCGCTGTTGCGCTTCAACTTCAGCCTTCTCGAGGAGGAAGGCTTTCCGCTCCTCAGCGAGTTGCTCCCGCTCCTCTGCCAGGGATCGGAGAGCTTCCTGCCTGAGACCCCGGAGCTCCTCCGCGCGCTTCTCGATGTCCACTCCCGCCTTCGCGATAAGCACTTCTCGAGATTCCAGCTTGGCCTGTCGGGCGCGGTAAAGCGACAACAGCTTCCGCAGCAGCCGCTCCTCCTCAGGCTCGTCACTGCTGCTGCTTGGCGCGTCGACCAGCGTCAGCCCAGCGGAGGCGAGCACCTCTCCATCCAAGATCTCTCCTTCGACCGGCGCCCTGGAGCTTGACGCCCAGGGGAGCTTGATGAAGATGCCGTCACCGGCCTTCAAATAGGCGCCGGGCTGGGGCTCTTCGGAGCTTGGCGCTGCAGCAGCAGCGGAGGGATCGGCGGTCGGCGTAGCGCCTGACGCTCCTGCGGCCTCGGGTCCGTCAGTGCGATCGCCGGATCCCTCGCCAGCTTCTGCGGCGGTAGCTTTGGCGGCCTCTTCGCCGGCGGGATCATCAGCGCCGGCTTCTCCTTCGGTGGCAACGGCGTCATCGGTATTACTACGCGCGTTCTCCTCGCCGGCGACCTCGGTTTCCATCGGCTCCGTGGCAGATGGATCTGACGAACGGAAAAAGGAGAAAAGTCAAGCAAATATCCAAAAAGAAAATCAGAAGAAGAAGAACCCAAGGGAAGTTTTCAAGCAAGAAGATTACCTGTACTAGGATCTGCGGTCATGGTCTCAACCATCGGAGGGTCGCTGGTGTTGTCCCTTGCCGGAGAACTGTCCCTTGCCGGAGAATTCTCCCTTACCGGAGAACTATCCCTCGTCGGAGAATTCTCCCTTGCCGGAGAACGCTCCCTTGCCGGGGAATCCTCCCTTGGCGGTGTAGTCGAAGCAGATGACATTTCGGGAGTGGCTTCCGGGCACTCCTGGTGAGGCTGCTCTGCTCCTACACAAACCAACAGTTAGATATCAGCAAAGAAAGAGCACCCATGCGCGCCTGACAACAGGAAGTAAACTATATACTTACGCTGGGGGCTGCGCTGGGGGCTGCTTTGGGGAAAAGTTGACGGGCCCGACAAGGTGGTATCGGACATGCCCCCTGCTGTCGTGGTTGGTTCGTCCTCGATGACAATCACCGGGACTTTGGCTCTCTTCGCCGCTCTCTGGGCCAGAGTCCTGAAAAGGAATAGGTTCGGAGTAAAGCAAATCAGATACAAGACAAAACAACAAGAATTGAAGAACTACAAGTACAGCAAGGAATCTTACTCTTCTTCTTCCTCGTCGGAGCTAAGCGCGGAGAGATCGAAGTCCGGCTCACCTCCGGTGCGACGAGGCGGAGGAGTAGGTTCCCTTGTCCGTTTGGCAGGAGCAGTAGCGGTGGACCGGGAAGACCCCGCTCCAGTTGCCGCAGCGGCGTGAGGCGCTCCCGCGGCAACAGTGCTTGCCGCGGTAGAGCGTGTCGCACGATGCGGCGGCTGTTGACTCGTCTGCCGCCCCGCTACGTCCCCGGCCTTGCGGAGACGCCTTCTGGGTGGAGCTGGGGGCTCTGCTTACGGCGAGCTGGCTAAAGGTGGGGAGGAGGAGGAGCCGATCTTCAACGAGTCGCTCGCGCCCTCGGCGGGCTCGCTCGACTCAGCTTCAGGCCCGACAAGCTCTTCGCCGCCGGCAAGCTCCTCTCGCTCGACAATGCTTGCCGCCTCTGCTGGCTCTGCCTCCTCCACGGTGAATCCGAACTCGCCCGCGGCAGCGGCTGCTGCCAACTCTTCCAGCCTAGTGGCGATGCGCTACATCTCCGCATCGGTGGTGTCGCGAGTAAGGCTCTTCTGTTCATCGGAGCGGACCGGCACTTCTACCAAGCCGTCAAAGAAATCCCGCACGACGTCGTCTGCAGGCTCTTGCCAAGTTGGGACAATTCCATGCGAATCGCATAGCGGCATCATTGCACGGATGCGGTCGAGCGAGGAATTGTTGCACAACGGAACGACACCCCTCGGCAACATGAACGCTTCGGGATGCTGAGGATCACGCTTGAACAGTTCCAGGATCATCGCGTCCAGTTCTAGGACAATGAAGTTGAAGTTGAGGCCCGGGCGCAGCCTCATGATATCCGCCGCGTTCTAGAACTCCCAGGCGGGTCTCCTCCTCTCCTGCAGGGGGGCGATGCGGCGGTGAAGAAAATCTGCGCCAACGGCGCCTACGGTGAGCCTGGCAAGCCTGAGGCATAGGATCCGGGTGACGGCAATCTTCAGCCTATCGTCTTCCGGGGCCACGTTGCTCCAATCGTTGTCGCGAGCTATTGGGGCTTGGCGCTGGGCGGTAAATGGCTGCGGGTTCTCCTCGACAATCCAGCACCATTCTGCTCTCCATTCCTCCCACTTGCTGCGGAGCTCTCCCTCCAGATAAGCTTCCTTCTTGCCAGCTCTTGAGATCCAGGCGATTCCGCCGGATAAAGGCTCCCCTCTCTCAACTCGGGGCATAAAGAAGTGGCGAAAAAGGGCTACATTTGGATAGACTCCGACAAAGTTTTCGCAGAGATGTGCGAAAACTGCCATGGTCAGAACAACATTGGGGGTGAAGTCAAGGAGGCGGAACCCGTAGGTGTTCATGATATCGCAGAAAAATTCAGAGAAAGGCGGGCAGAGCCCGCAATAGAAGAACATCGCGAAGAAAGGGTACCCATTTGGAGCCAGTTCCGAAGCGGCAGCAGGGAGTACCTTCGTACGCGGATGCGCTCGCGTCTCCGTCGACCAGAAGAGGTAGTAGTAATCCCTCAG
>NC_041387.1:113184190-113208428 GCF_002162155.2 Triticum dicoccoides | reverse complement strand
GCCGCGAGCCGCTGCGCCTCGGCCGACTTCACGACCTTCCCCTTGTCGGCTTTCAGAGCCATGGCGGAGGTGGTGGGGGAGATCGACGGCGTTGGTGATGCTGGTGGCGATGGGGGGCGGAGCGCTGCTCTCTTTCAGCTTTGGGAAGAAGGGGGGAGCGGTGGAGATTTCTGGGATTGGAGTAACAACCGGCGAGATGGGCGAACTGCCCCTGTTTCCCCTGCTTATAAAGAGGAAGGGGGCGGGCGTTCCGTCTTTCCGGATAAAGAAACCACCCACGATCTCTCCCACGACGCCGCATTCGACGCGTGTAGATCGGGGAGGGTGCGGTGGATACGGAGTAAGATACGGCGTAACCCAGGCCGCGCATGCCCGTGCCCTGTTTTGGGCCTGGCCCAACAGCGCTCGGCGCCATGTGTGGCCCAGGCCCGGGGGCTCCTGTCGGTGTACTAGAGTAGGGGTACCCTAGTATCCCGAACTTGTGCACGGGCAGTCGCAGCACCCCGCGGCGAGGCTTGCCTGGTGACCACCAAGGTCCTCCGTGGTTCCTTTGGAGCCATTCAAGAACAAAGTATTCAAGCCAAGGAGACAAGGCCCCGGCAAGAGGAGCTTGCTGGGAAGGCCAACCAAGGCATCTCAAGGAACTTGCCGTGACGCGCCACGCGTCTCGGCGAGGCCCGGTGAGCGACAAGCTTCCGGACGCGACAAGATAACGACCGCGGCAAGGCGCTTGCCGCGGCAAGCGACCACTCTGTACCCGCGCTCCAGCGCATCCACCAACATGTCGCCCTGAGTCCTTTCCAGGCGCGCATGGCGAGAGGCTATGCAGCCAGCAGTGCGCGGTGGCAAGCGACGCTGACAAGATAGCCATCGTGGCAAGCGGTGGCGTCCCTGACGGTCCCTTTTTGCACTATTTGGGCGACGTAGACGGGCATTTAATGCCTTTGTCCCCTGCCGTCAGGGTTAGGTATGATGCACTGTACAGGTGGTTGTACCAACCGCAATTCCTTTTCCATTTTTGCCCTTGTCTATGTTGCCACCTGTCGGTGACCCCTTGAGCATATAAAAGGAGGCCCATGCGCAACGTAGGGGGGGGGGGGTTCGAAGGCAGGAAAACACTCACGCTCGGTCTCGTTAGCAGCTAGAGTGTACTGTAGCACTCAGCGCTCCCAAGCAAGAACTCAATACACTCAGACATGCAGCAGTAGGAGTGTTATCTCTCCGGAGAGCTCCGAAGCTGGGTAAACTGCTCGTGTGCTTCGCCTCGATCCGCTCTTCGTGCGATCTCCGCCCCCCGCCGAAGCAAAAGGGGCTCGGTCCGCCGGTCCCATAGGTGTTCGTGGATCAGTTTCCCCGACAGTCTTCTTCTTGAAGATCCATTTATTCTCTATGGCTTGCCGATCATCGGGCAAGTCCACCAAAGTCAACACTTTGTTCTCATACATGGATCCTATCTTAGATTTTGTGGCCTCAAGCCATCTGTCGGAATCTGGGCTCATCATAGCTTCTTCATAGTTCGTAGGTTTGTCGTGATCTAGTAACATTACTTCCAGGATAGGTTTACCGTACTACTCTGGTGCGATCGTGCTCTAGTTCACCTACAACGTTCAGTAGTAACTTGATCAGAAGTTTCAGGATCGTCACCATTAGCTTCCTCTCTAGTTGGTGTAGGCATCACGAGAATAGATTTCTCTGATGAGCTACTTTCCAAATTGAGAGAAGGTACAATTACCTCATCAAGTTCTACTTTCCTCCCACTCACTTCTATTGAGAGAATCTTCTTCTCTAGAAATGACCCATTCTTAGCAACAAAGATCTTGCCGTTGGATCTATGGTAGAAGGTGTACCCAATAGTTTCTTTAGGGTATCCTATGAATGCACTTCTCTGATTTCAGTTCGAGCTTATCAGGCTGAAGCCTTTTTACAAGTGTCACAACCCCAAATTTTAAGAAATGACAGCTTAGGTTTCTTGCTAAGCCACAATTCATATGGTGTCATCTCAACGGATTTAGATGGTGCCCTATTTAACGTGAATGCGGTTGTCTCTAATGCATAACCCCAAAACGATAGTCATAAATCGGTAAGAGACATCATATATCGCACCATATCTAATAAAGTGCGGTTACGATGTTAGGACACACCATTACGCTGTGGTGTTACAGGTGGCGTGAGTTGGGAAACAATTCCACATTGTTTAAATGAAGGCCAAACTCGTAACTCAAATATTTGCCTCTGTGATTAGATCATAGAAAGTTTAGTTTCTTGTCACGATGATTCTCCACTTCACTCTGAAATTCTTTGAACTTTTCAAATGTTTCAGACTTGTGTTTCATCAAGTAGATATACCCATATCTAATTAAATCATTAGTGAAGGTGAGAAAATAGCGATACCCGCCTTGTGCCTCAACACTCATCAGACCGCATACATCGATATGTAGTATATCCAATAAGTCATCAGCTCGCTCCATTGTTTTGGAGAATGGAGTTTTAGTCATCTTGCCCATGAGGCATGGTTCGCAAGTATCAAATGATTCATAATCAAGTGATTCCAAAAGTCCATCTGTATGGAGTTTCTTCATGTGCTTTACACCAATATGACCAAAATGGCAGTGCCACAAGTATGTTGCACTATCATTATCAACTTTGCATCTTTTCGCATTAATATTATGAATATGTGTATCACTACGATCGAGATTCAATAAACCATTTACATTGGGTGGATGACCATAGAAGGTTTTATTCATGTAAACAGAACAACAATGATTCTATAACTTAAATGAATAAACGTATTGCAATGAACATGGTCCAATCATATTCATGCTCAACGCAAACACCACATATCATTTATTTAGGTTCAACACCCCGAAGGTATAGGGAGTATGCGATGGTGATCTTATCAACCTTGGAATCACTTCCAACACACATCGTCACCTCGCCCTTAACTAGTCTCTATTCATTTCGCAACTCCTGTTTCGAGTTACTAATCTAAGCAACTGAACCGATATCAAATACCCAGGGGCTACTATGAACACTAGTAAACTACACATCAATAGCATGTAAATCAAATATACCTTCATCAAATTTGCCATCCTTCTTATCTGCCAAGTATTCGGGGCAGTTCCGCTTCTAGTGACCATTTCCTTTGAAGTAGAAGCACTCAGTTTCAGGCTTGGGTCTAGCTTTGGGATTCTTCATGGGAGCGGCAACTTGTTTGCTGTTCTTCTTGAAGTTCCCTTTCTGTCCCTTGCCCTTTTTCTTGAAACTAGTGGTTTTCTTAACCATCAACACTTGATGCTCTTTCTTGATTTCTACCTTCGTCGATTTCGGCATCACGAAGAGCTTGTGAATTGTTTTCGTCATCCCTTGCACATTATAGTTCATCACAAAGTTCTAGTAGCTTGGTGATAGTGACTAGAGAACTCTTTTAAGTCACTATCTTATCTGGAAGATTAACTCCCACTTGATTCAAGTGATTGTAGTACCCCAGACATGCTGAGCACATGCTCACTGGTTGAGCTATTCTCCTCCATCTTGTAGGCAAAGTATTTGTCAGAGGTCTCATACCTCTCGACATGGGCATGAGTCTGAAATACCGATTTTAGCTCTTGGAACATCTCATATGCTATATGGCATTCAAAATGTTTTTGAAGTCCCAGTTCTAAGCCATAAAGCATGGCACACTAAATTATCAAGTACTCATCATACGAAGCTTTTCAAACGATCATGACGTCTGCATCTACTCCTGCAATAGGTCTGTCACCTAGCGGTGTATCAAGGACATAATTCTTCTGTGCAGCAATGAGGATAATCCTCAGATCACGGACCCAGTCCGCATTATTGCTACCATCATCTTTCAACTTAGTTTTCTCTAGGAACATATCAAAAATAGGGGAGCTATATCATGAGCTATTGATCTACAACATAAATTTGCAAATATATCAGGACTAAGTTCATGATAAATTAAGTTCAATTAATCAAATTACTAATGAACTCCCACTTAAATAAACATCCCTCTAGTTATCTAAGTGATAAGTGATCCAAATCAACTAACCCACGTCCGATCATCACGTGAGATGGGGTAGTCTTCAATGGTGAACATCTCTATGTTGATCATATCAACTATATGACTCACGTTCGACCTTTTGGTCTCCAGTGTTCCGAGACCATGTCCGTACATGCTAGGCTCGTCAAATTTAACCCAAGTATTCTACATGTGCAAAACTATCTTACACCCGTTCATCACGTGGTGTCTCGAAACAATGAACTTTCGCAATGGTGCATACTCGGGGAGAACACTTATATCTTGAAATTTAGTGAAGGGATCATCTTATAATGCTACCGTCGCTCTAAGCAAAATAAGATGCATAAAAGATAAACATGACATGCAATCAAAATATGTGACATGATCTGGCCATCATGATCTTTTGCTTTTAATCTCCATCTCCAAAGCATCGGCATGATCTCCATCGTCACCGGCTCGACACCTTGATCTCCATCATTGCGTCGGGGTCGTCTCACCAACTATTGCTTCTACAACTATTTCTAACGCATAGCGAGACAGTAAAGCAATTACATGGCGATTGCATTTCATACAATAATGAGACAATCATAAGGCTCCTGCCGGTTGCCGAGAAATTACAAAACATGATCATCTCATACAATAACTTATATCACATCATGTCTTGACCATATCACATCACAACATACCCTGCAAAAACAAGTTAGACGTTCTCTACTTTGTTGTTGCAAGTTTTACGTGGATGCTACGGGTTTCTAGCAAGAACTGTTCTTACTTACGGCAAAAACCACAATGGTGACTTATAAAGTTTGCTATTTAACCTTCTTCAAGGATAGGCCACAGTCAAATTCGATTCAACTAAAGTAGGAGAAACAGACACCCGCCAACCACCTTTATGCAAAACTAGTTGTATGTCAATCGGTGGAACCAATTTCATGTGCGTGGACATGTAAGGTTGGCCCGGGCCGCTTCATACCACAATGTCGCCAAATCAAGATAAGACATTGGTGGTAAGCAGTATGAACATCACCACCCACAACTTCTTTGGGTAGTACTCATGCATATCATCTACGCATAGACCTGGCTCGGATGCCATTGTTGGGGACCGTTGCATGAAAGCAAAAAAATTCCTACGCCCACGCAAGATCTATAAAGGATAAGCATAGCAATGAGAGGGGAGAGTGTGTCTACATACCCTCATAGACCGTAAGCAGAAGCGTTTCACAACATGGTTGATGTAGTCGAACTTTCTTCGCGCTCCAACCGATCAAATACCGAACGTACGGCACCTCCGAGTTCTGCATACGTTCAGCTCGATGACGTCCTCGCCTTCTTGATCCAGCAAGAAGAGTGAAGTAGTGGATGAGTTCCAACAACACGACAGCGTGGTGACGGTGATGGTGATGCTATCTCTGCAGGGCTTCACCTAAGCACTACGAAAATATGACCGAGGGATAAACTAGAGAGAGAGGGGCGCCGCACACGGCTAGGGAATCATCGTGTGTCTTGCCCCTCTCCTTCCTCTCATATATATAGGTGGAGGGGGAGGGGAGGCAGCCCATAGGGTGCCCAAAGTGGCCGGCGGATGCCCTAGGGAGGCTGCCCTGGCTGAATCCCCCTTTCCATATTTGTGTATGAGGGGAAGGAAAGGGGATTGGCTGCCTTTGGGGCGCCTCCCCTTTCCTTCCCTCCCTCATTGGTACGCGGGCAAGGGGTTTAAGGGGAGCACCAGCCCCTTGTGGCCTGGTGTGCTTCTCCCCCTTTGGCCCATAAGGACCATACACTTGTCAGGGGTGTCCGGAACCCCTTTCGGTGCCCCAATGACTACCCGGTGCACTCCGAAACTTTTCCGGTGTCCGAATACCATCGTCCTATATATCGATCTTTACCTCTGGACCATTTGGAGACTCCTCTTAATGTCTGTGATCTCATCCAGAACTCCAGAAAACATTTGATCACCAAATCATATAACTCATATAACACTATATCGTCAACGAACATTAAGGCGTGCAGACCCTACGGGTTCAAGAACTATGTAGACATTACCGAGACACCTCTCCAGTCAATAACCAATGGCGGAGCCTGGATGCCAGATGTTGGCTCCTACATATTCTAGAAATATTTTTATCGGTCAAACCATTATTACAACATACGTAATTCCCTTTGTCCATCGGTATGTTACTTGCCCGAGATTCGAACGTTGGTATCTCCGTACCTAGTTCAATCTCGTTACCGACAAGTCTCTTTACTCGTTTCATAATACATCATCTCATAACTAACTCCTTAGTTATTTGCTTGCAAGCTTATGATGTGTATTATCGAGAGGGCCCAGAGATACCTCTTCGAAACTCGAAGTGACAAATCCTAATCTTGATCTATGCCAACTCAACAAACACCTTCAGAGAACCCTGTAGAGCATATTTATGATCACCCAGTTATGTTGTGACGTTTGATAGCACATAAGGTATTCCTCCGGTATCCAGGAGTTGCATAATCTCATACTCGATGGAATATGTATTTGACAGGAAGAAAGCAATAGCAATAAACTGGACAATCATTATGCTAAGCTAACGGATGGGTCTTGTCCATCACATCATTCTCCTAGTGATGTGACCCCGTTATCAAATGAAAACACAAGTCCATGGTTAGGAAACCTTAACCATCTTTCATTAACAAGCTAGTCTAGTAGAGGCTCACTAGGGACACGGTATTTGTTTAGTTATTCACACATGTATTTAAGTTTCCGATCAATACAATTCTAGCATCAATAATAAACCTTTATCATGAATAAGAAAATATAAAATAACAACTTTATTATTGCCTCTAGGGCATATTCTTTCAGAAGCGGCCCAGACTAACCTTACTTGTCCATGCACATGAGACCGGTTCCACCGAATGACATGCAACTTGTTTTGTATAAAGGTGGCTCGCGGGTGTGTGTTTCTCCTACTTTAGTTGAATTGAATTTGACTACGGCCGATCCTTGAAGAAGTTTAAAACAACAAACTTGGTAATCGCCATTGTGGTTTTGCGTAGGTAAGAACGGTTTTTGCTAGTTGCCCGTAGCAGCCACGTAAAACTTGCAACAACAAAGTAGAGGATGTCTAACTTGTTTTTGCAGGGTATGTTGTGATGTGATATGGTGAAGATATGGTGTGATATATGTTGATGTATGAGATGATCATGTTTCTAAAAAGTTCATGACTTACATGTCAATGAGTACGACAACTGGCAGGAGCCTTAGGGTTGTCCTTAATTATTGTATGACATGCGTGTCAATCACTAAGCGCCATGTAATTGCTTTACTTTATCTCTATGTGTTAGCAATAGTTGTAGAAGCAATAGTTGGCGAGACGACCCCGACGCTATGATGGAGATCAAGGTGTCGTGCCGGTTGATGACCCACATGTATAGGGGATCTATCGTAGTCCTTTCGATAAGTAAGAGTGTCGAACCCAACGAGGAGGAGAAGGAAATGACAAGCAATTTTCAGCAAGGTATTCTCTGCAAGCACTGAAATTATCGGTAACAGATAGTTTTGTGATAAAGGTAATTCGTAATAGGTAACAAGTAACAAAAGTAAAGAAGGTGCAGCAAGGTGTCCCAATCCTTTTTGTAGCAAAGGACAAGCCTGGACGAACTTTTATATGAAGCAAAGCACTCCCGAGGACACATGGGAGTTATTTTCAAGTTAGTTTTCATCATGCTCATATGATTTGCGATCGTTACTTTGATAATTTGATATGTGGGTGGACCGGTGCTTGGGTGTTGTCCTTCCTTGGACAAGCCTCCCACTTATGATTAACCTCTCTTGCAAGCATCCGCAACTACGAAAGAAGAATTAAGATAAATCTACCATAGCATGAAACATATGGATCCAAATCAGCCCCTTACGAAAAGCAATGCATAAACTAGGGTTTAAGCTTCTGTCACTCTAGTAACCCATAATCTACTTATTACTTCCCAATTCCTTCCCCTAGGCCCAAATCATGGTGAAGTGTCATGTAGTCGACGTACACATAACACCAGTAAAGGAGAGACAACATACATCTCATCAAAATATCGAACAAATACCAAATTCACATGATTACTTATAGCAAGACTTCTCCCATGTCCTCAGGAACAAACATAACTACTCACAAAGCATATTCATGTTCATAATCAGAGGAGTATTAATTAGCATTAAGGATCTCAACATATGACTTCCACCGAATAAACCAACTAGCATCAACTACAAGGAGTAATCACCACTACTAGCAACCCACAGGTACCAATATAAGGTTTTGAGACAAAGATCAGATACAAGAGATGATCTAGGGCTTGAGAGGAGATGGTGCTGGTGAAGATGTTATGGAGATTGAACCCTCTCAATGGGAGGATCATTGGTGATGACGATGGCTTTGATTTCCCCCCTCCTGGAGGGATGTTCCCCTAGCAGAATAGCTCCACCGGAGCCCTAGATTGGTTCTGCCCAGGTTCCACCTCGAGACGGCGGCGCTTCGTCCCAAAAGCTTCCTTCTGATTTTTTTCCAGGTCAAAACACACCATATAGCAGAAGATAGGCATTGGGGGCCTGCCAGGTGGCCCACAAGGCAGGGGCGCTCCCAAGGGGGTAGGGCGCGCCCTCCGCCCTTGTGGATGGCAGGTGGCCCCCCTCTAGTGCTTTCTTCGCCCAATATTTTTTATTAATTCTAAAACGACTCTCCATGAAGTTTCAGGACTTTGGGAGTTGTGCAGAATAGGTCTCTAATATTTGCTCCTTTTCCAGCCCAGAATTCCAGCTGTCGACATTCTCCATCTTCATGTAAACCTTGTAAAATACGAGAGAAAAGGCATAAGTATTGAGCTATAATGTGTAATAACAACCCATAATGCAATAAATATCAATACAAAAGCATGAATCAAAATGGACGTATCACCGGTGACGATGGAGATCAGGCCGGTACTTTGGAGATGGAGATCAAAAGCAAAGATGATGATGGCCATACCATGTCACATATTTTGATTGCATGTGATGTTTATCCTTTATGCATCTTATTTTTCTTACAACAATGGTAGCATTATGAGATGATCCATTCACTTAATTTCAAGATAGAAAGTGTTCTCCCTAAGTATGCACCGTTGCCAAAGTTCGTCGTTTCGAAGAACCTTGTGATTATCGGGTGTGATAGATTCTATGTTCACATACAACGGGTGCAAGACAGCTTTGCACATGCAAAATACTTGGGTTAAACTTGACGAGCCTAGCATCTACACACATGGTCTCGAAACACTCGAGACCGAAAGGTCGAACGTGAGTCATATAGTAGATATGATCAACAAAGAGATGTTCACCATTGATGACTACCCCTTCTCACGTGATGATCAGACATGGGTTAGTTGATTTGGATCATGTATCACTTAGACAACTTGAGGGATGTTGATTTAAGTGTGAGTTCATTAGTAATTTGATTATTTGAACTAAAATTTATCATGAACATAGTCAAAATCTTTTTGCATATTATGTTGTAGATAATAGCTCGCGATGGAACTCCCCTAATTTTGATACGTTCCTAGAGAAAACTAAGTTGGAAGATGATGGTAGCAATAATGCAGACTGGGTCCGTGATCTGAGGATTATCCTCATTACTTCATAGAAGAATTAAGTCCTTGATGCACCACTAGGTGACAGACCTGCTGTAGGAGCTGATGCAGACATTATGAACATTTGGCAAGCTCCATCTAACGACTACTTGATAGTTTAGTGCGTCATGCTTTACGACTTAGAATCAGGGCTCCAAAGACGTTTTGGACGCTATGGAACATATGAGATGTTCCAAGAGCTGAAATTGGTATTTCGGGCTCATGCCCATGTTGAGAGGTATGAGACCACTAACAGGTACTTTGCCTACAAGATGGAGGAGAATAGCTCAGTCGGTGAGCATGTGCTCAGAATGTCTCGGTGCTACAATCGCTTGAATCGAGTGGAAGTTAATATTCGAGATAAGATAGTGATTGACAAAGTTCTCCACTCACTATCACCAAGCTACTAGAGCTTCGTGATGAACTATAATATGCAAGGGATGACGAAAACGATTCCCAAGTTCTTCGCGATGCTGAAATAGGCGGAGGTAGAAATCAAGAAAGAGAATCAATTGTTGATGGTTAACAAGACCACCAATATTCAAAAAAAGGGCAAGGGAAAGAAACGGAACTTCAATAAGAACAACAAGCAAGTTGCCGCTCCCGTGAAGAAGCCCGATGCTGGACCCATGCCTGAAACTTAGTGCTTCTACTGCAAAGGAAATGGTCACTAGAAGCGGAACTGCCCCAAGTATTTGGCGGATAAGAAGGATGGCAAAGTGAAAAAAGGTATATCTGATATAAACGTTATTGATGTGTACCTTACTAGTGATCATAGTAGCCCCTGGTATTTGATACCGGTTTAGTTGCTAAGATTAGTAACTCGAAACAGAAGTTGCAGAATAAACAGAGACTAGTTAAGGGTGAGGTGATGATGTGTGTTGGAAGTGTTTCCAAGATTGATATGATCACCATCACACACTCTCTCTACCTTCGGGATTAGTATTGAGCCTAAATTAATGTTATTTGGTGTTTGCCTTGAGCATGAACATTTTTAGATCGTGTTTATTGCAATACGGATATTCATTTAAGTCACAGAATAATTGTTGTTCTGTTTACATGAATAAAACCTTCTATGGTCATACACCCAATGTGGATGGTTTATTGAATCTCGATCGTAGTGATACACATATTCATAATATTGATGTCAAAAGATGCAAAGTTGATAATTATAATGCAACATAATTGTGGCACTGCCATTTAGGTCATATTGGTGTAAAGCGCATGAAGAAACTCCATACGGATGGACTTTTGGAATCACTTCATTATGAATCATTTGATACTTGCGAACAATCCCTCAAGGGTAAGATGACTAAAACTCCGTTCTCCGGAACAATGGAGCGAGCTAATGACTTATTGGAAATAATACATACTGATGTATGTGGTCCAATGAGTGTTGAGGTACGCAACGGGTATCGTTATTTTCTGACCTTCACAGATGATTTGAGTAGGTATGGGTATGTCTACTTGATGAAACACAAGTCTGAAACATTTGAAAAGTTCAGAAAAAACAGCGTAAAGTGGAGAATCATCGTAACAAGAAAATAAATTTTACATGATCCGATCGTGGAGGTGAATATTTGAGTTACAAGTTTGGCCTTCATTTAAAACAATGTGGAATTGTTTCACAACTCCCGCCACCTGGAACACCACAACGAAATGGTGTGTGCGAACATCGTAATTGTACTTTATTAGATATGGTGCCTTCTATGATGTCTCTTAATGATTTGCCTTTATCATTTTGGGGTTATGCATTAGAGACAACGACATTCACGTTAAATAGGGCACCATTGATACGTCTCCAACGTATCTATAATTTTTGACTGTTCCATGTTGTTATACTATCATTCTTGGATGTTTTACATTCATTTTATAGCAACTTTATATCATTTTTGGAATTAACCTATTGACATAGTGACAAGTGCCAGTTGATGTTTTCTGCTTGCTTTTTACATTGCAGGAAATCAATATCAAACGGAGTCCAAATGCAGTGAAACTTTTTGTGGATTTTCTGGAGTAGAAGACACTTGTTGGGCCAAGAAAGTACCCGAGGGGAGCTCCAAGGGGAGCACAACCCACCAAGGCATGCCTGGGGGCCCAAGGCACGCCCAGGTGGGTTGTGCCCACCTTGGCCGTCTCTCGCACCGCCTCTTTACTCTATAAATACCCCAATATTGTAGAAACCCTAGGGGAGTCGACGAAAATCAATTCCAGCCGCCGCAAGTTCCAGAACCACCAGATCCAATCTAGAAACCATCACAGAGGGGTTCATCATCCTCATTGGTGCTTGTCCGATGATGCATGAGTAGTTCATTGTAGACCTACGGGTCCCTAGTTAGTAGCTAGATGGCTTCCTCTCTCTCTTTTGATTCTCAATACCATGGTATCTTGGAGATCTATTTGATGTAACTCTTTTTGCGGTGTGTGTTTTGGGATCCGATGAACTTTGAGTTTATTATCAGATCTATGTTTTTATCCGTGAAAGTTATTTGAGTCTTTTGATCTCTTATATGCATGATTACTTATAGCCTCGTATTTCTTCTTCCAATCTTTGGTTTAGTTAGGCCGACTAGATCGTTTCTTTGTGCCATGGGAAGAGGTGATTTGTGATGGGTTTGATCTTACGGTGCTTGATCCCAATGACAGAAGGGGAACCGACATGTATGTATTGTTGCTATTTAGGATAACAAGATGGGGTTTATTTCTACATAAATAGATCTTGTCTACATCATGTCATCGTTCTTATTGCATTACTCTGTTTCTCCATGAACCTAATACACTAGATGCATGATGGATAGCGGTCGGTGTGGAGTAATAGTAGTAGATGCAGGCATGAGTCGATCTACTAATCTTGGACGTGATACCTATATAATGATCATTGCCTGGATATCATCATGATTATTTGAAGTTCTATCAATTTCCCAACAGTAATTTGTTTACCAACCGTATGCTATTTTCTCGAGAGAAGCCACTAGTAAAATCTACGACCCCCGGGTCTCTTCTTAATCATATTTGCCTTTGAGATCTATTTTTATTTGCTTTTATTTTCAGATCTATTAATCCAAAAACACAAAAATACCTCGCTGAATTTTATTTGCTTTTACTTGCATCTATCAATTTATTACAACTTTCTCCCGTGAACTCGCCAATTTCTGGCGCCGTTACCCAAAAGGGATTGACAACCCCTTTAACATGTTGGGTTGCAAGTATTTGTTCTTTTTGTGCACGTACCGTTTACGTAGTGTTTCTTGGTTCTCCTACTAGTTCGATAACCTTGATCTCATCACTGAGGGAAATACCTAGCGTTGTTGTGCTGCATCATCCGTAGCTTCCTCTTCGGGGAAATACCGATGTAGTTCAAGCCGCATCAAAAGGAATTTTTGGCTCCGTTGCCGGGGAGGATCAAGTCACGATAGTCTCCCGGCCACGTGCCAATTTATGGCGCCATTGCCGGGAAAACATCGTCAACATCTACTAGGTTCCTAATCACAAATATCATATCCTTGCAATTTAAATTATTTGCCATTAGCCTCTCGTTTTCCTCTCCCCCACTTCACAAAAATTTGCCATTTTATTCATAGTAGGTTTAACACCAATATAAATAAATAATGAGTTCATTATAGTACCTTAAAGTGGTGGTTTGCTTTCTTGCACTAACGGAGCTTACGAGTTTTCTGTTGAGTTTTGTTTGTGAGGTTTTCAAGTTTTGGGTAAAGATTTGATGGATTATGGAATAAGGAGTGGCAAGAGCCTAAGATTGGGGATTCCCTAGGCACCCTAAGGTAAAATTCAAGGACAACCAAAAGCCTAAGCTTGGGGATGCCCCGGAAGGCATCCCCACTTTCGTCTTCGTCTATCGGTAACTTTACTTGAGGCTATATTTTTATTCACCACATGATATGTGTTTTGCTTGGAGCGTCTTGTATGATTTGAGTATTTGCTTTTTAGTTTACCAAAGTCATCCTTTTTTTACACACCTTTTGGAAAGACACACATAAATCAGAATTTATTAGAATACTCTATGTGCTTCACTTATATCTTTTGAGCTAGACAGTTTTGCTCTAGTGCTTCACTTATATCTTTTTAGAGCATGGTGGTGGTTTTATTTTGTAGAAATTATTGATATATCATGCTTCACTTAGATTATTTTGAGAGTCTTTTATAACAACATGGTATTTGCTTTGGTTATAAAATTAGTCCTAATATGATGGGATCAAAGTTAGGTATAATAAAAACTATCATATAGAGTGCATTGGATACTATGATCAATTTGATATTTGATAATTGTTTTGAGATATAAAGGTGGTAATGTTAGAGTCATACTAGTTGGGTAATTATGAAATTGAGAAATACTTGTGTTAAAGTTGGCAAGTCCCGTAGCATGCATGTATGGTAAACTTTTTGTGACAAATTTGAAGCATGGGGTGTTCTTTGATTGCCTTCCTTATGAGTGGAGGTCGGGATCGTGCGATGGTTAACTCCTACCAACCCTTCCCCTAGGAGCATGCATAGTAGCACTTTACTTCAAGGGCTAATAAACTTTTGCAATTAGTATATGAGTTCTTTATGACTAATGTGAGTCCATGGATTATACGCACTCTTACCCTTCCAACATTGCTAGCCTATGGTACCGTGCATTTCCCTTTCTCACCTTGAGAGTTGGTGCAAACTTCGCCGGTGCATCCAAACCCTGTGATACAATATGCTCTATCACACATAAACCTCCTTATATCTTCCTCAAAACAGCCACCATACCTACCTATTATGGCATTTCCATAGCCATTCCGAGATATATTGCCATGCAACTTTCCACCATTCCGTTTATTATGACACGCTCCATCATTGTCATATTACTTTTGCATGATCATGTAGTTGACATCGTATTTGTGGCAAAGCCACCTTTATAATTCTTTCATACACGTCGCTCTTGATTCATTGCATATCCCAGTACACCGCCGGAGGCATTCACATAGAGTCATATTTTGTTCTAAGTATTGAGTTGTAATTCTTGAGTTGTAAATAAATAAAAGTGTGATGATCTTCATTATTAGAGCATTGTCCCAAGTGAGGAAAGGATGATGGAGACTATGATTCCCCCACAAGTCGGGATGAGACTCTAGACTTTATGAAAAATAAAAGAGGCAAAAGAAGCCCAAAAAAATAAAAGAGGCCAAAGAAGCCCACCAAGATAAAAAAAAGAGAAAAAATGAGAGAAAAAGAGAGAAGGGACAATGTTACTATCCTTTTCCACACTTGTGCTTCAAAGTAGCACCATGATCTTCATGATAGAGAGTCTCCTATGTTGTCACTTTCATATACTAGTGGGAAATTTTCATTATAGAACTTGGCTTGTATATTCCAACAATGGACTTCCTCAAATTGCCCTAGGTCTTCATGAGCAAGCAAGTTGGATGCACACCCACTTAGTTTCTTTTTGAGCTTTCATACATGTATAACTCTAGTGCATCCGTTGCATGGAAATCCCTACTCCCCGCATTGATATCTATTAATGGGCATCTCCATAGCCCGTTGATACGCCTAGTCAATGTGAGACTTTCTCCTTTTTTGTATTCTCCACACAATCCCTATCATCATACTCTACTCCACCCATAGTGCTATATCATGGCTTATGCTCATGTATTGCGTGAGCGTTGAAAAGGCTGAAGCGTGTTAAAAAGTATGAACCAATTTCTTGGCTAAAACCGGGGTTGTACATGATGGGAGCATTTTGTGTGTTGAAAATGAAGCATGGCCTAACTATATGATTTTGTAGGGATAAGCTTTCTTTGGCTATGTTATTTTGATAAGACATGATTACTTGATAGTATGCTTGAAGTATTACTATTTTTATGTCAATATTAAACTTTTATTTTGAATCATTTGGACCTGAACATTCATGCCACAATAAAGAAAATTACATTGAGAAATATGCTAGGTAGCATTCCACATCAAAAATTCCATTTTTATCATATACCTACTCGAGGACGAGCAGGAATTAAGCTTGGGGATGCTTGATACGTCTCCAGCGTATCTATAATTTTTGATTGTTCCATGCTATTATATTACCTGTTTTGGATGTTTAATGGGCTTTACTAAGCACTTTTATATTACTTTTGGGACTAACCTATTAACCGGAGGCCCATCCCAAATTGTTGTTTTCTTGCCTATTTCAGTGTTTCGCAGAAAAGGAATATCAAACGGAATGAAACCTTCGGGAGAGTTATTTTTGGAACAAACGCAATCCAGGAGACTTGGAGTGGACGTCAAGAAAAAAACAAGGCGGCCATGAGGCAGGGAGGTGCGCCCCAGGTTGGAAAAAGCGGTAGGCGTAAGCGAGACGGTTGGCCTTCGCCTAGTGCCTAGGCAATGCTTAAGCGCCCTAGGCGCAACGTAGGCGGTAATATTGTTTTAACTATGAAGGTGTATCTATGGTTATTATATTTGTATCGATAATAATTTAGGGCATATAAATAAGTTAATTACCAGCTACTACAATTGGAATGCGGCTCGTTTGGCATATTAGTGCAATATGACATGATTTCTTGCTCGGGTAGACAATATCTTGCTAGCCCTGCTTAGACTTCCATGTATGCCCTAGGCGAGGCGTTTGGCCATCGCCTAGTGCCTAAGCGTGCCTAAGCGCCTCCTAAGCACTGCCTTTTCCAACAGTAGGCGCGCCCTAGAGGGGTGGGCGCGCACCCCACCCTCGTGGGCCCCTGACTGACTTCCTTCGCCTATATATATATATCCATATACCCTGAAAACATCCAGGAGCACCATGAAATCCTATTTCCACCGCTGCAACCTTCTGTACCCATGAGATCCCATCTTGGGTCCTTTTCCAGTGCTCCGCCGGATGGGGAATCGATCACGGAGGGCTTCTACATCAACACCATAGCCTCTCCGATGAAGTGTGAGTAGTTTACCATAGACCTTCGGATCCATAGTTATTAGCTAGATGGCTTCTTCTCTCTCTTTGATTCTCAATACAAAGCTCTCCTCGATCTTCTTGGAGATCGACTTGATGAAATTCTTTTTGCGTTGTGTTTGTCGAGATCCGATGAATTGTGGGTTTATGATCAAGATTATCTATGAACAATATTTGAATCTCCTCTGAATTCTTTTATGTATGATTGGTTATCTTTGCAAGTCTCTTCGAATTATAAGTTTGGTTTGGCCTACTAGATTGATCTTTCTTGCAATGGGAGAAGTGCTTAGCTTTGGGTTCAATCTTGCGGTGTCCTTTTTCATTGACAATACGGGCAGCAAGGCACTTATTGTATTGTTGCCATCGAGGATAAAAAGATGGGGTTTATATCATATTGCTTGAGTTTATCCCTCTACATCATGTCATCTTGCCTAATGCGTTACTCTATTCTTATGAACTTAATACTCTAGATGCATGCTGGATAGCGGTTGATGTGTGGAGTAGTAGTAGTAGATGCATAATCGTTTCGATCTACTTGTCGCGGACGTGATGCCTATATACATGATCATGCCTAGATATTCTCATAATTATGCACTTTTCTATCAATTGCTCGACAGTAATTTGTTCACCCGCCGTAATACTTATGCTATCTTGAGAGAAGCCACTAGTGAAACCTATGGCCCCCGGGTCTATTTTCCATCATATAAGTTTGCGATCTATTTTATTTTGCAATCTTTAGTTTCTAATCTATATCATAAAAATACCAAAAATATTTATCTTATTATTATCTCTATCAGATCTCACTTTTGCAAGTGGCCGTGAAGGGATTGACAACCCCTTTATCATGTTGGTTGTGATGTTCTTAATTGTTTGTGCAGGACGAGGGACTTGCATGTAGCCTCCTACTGGATTGATACCTTGGTTCTCAAAAACTGAGGGAAATACGTACGCTACTTTGCTGCATCACCCTTCCCTCTTCAAGGGAAAAACCAACGCATGCTCAAGAGGTAGTAGGGGCATGGGTGCCCCTTTGTGTTTCAGCGTGGGGACGGCCGCGTTGCACCAAGAGCAGAGGTAGTAGGCACATCACGACGACGGACAACTCAGTTTTACCCAGGTTCGGGCCGCTTTGTAGCGTAAAACCCTACTCCTGCTTCGGTGGATTGATCTGGTGGAAGACAGAGGAGTTGAGTGCACTAGCCCGGCAAGGATGCCTCGGGAGTGCAAACATGCGCGTACAAGTGTTGGGGGTCAAAGTGTTCGAATCCTTTGCTAGGTTGCCTCGGGCATCCTTTTATAGGTTAAGGGGTGACCAAAGTGGCAAAACACTCATTTGGGTGTCATTAGATAGCTAACGGTGCTATCATACCTAACCCTGGCAGTTAGGACAAAGTGCATTAAATGCACTGCTAGGTATCATGTCGAGGTCGAATCCTGGCAAGCTTGTTGTGCCGCTTATCCGCCTCTTCTCATCAGCTTGACACGCCTCCTAGATGGGTGTCAATAAAGCTAATCTCTTCTCTTTGGAGCCGCCACGTGTATGAAAAATCCACCTGGTTGTTTAGCACCATACACCGCACCGATGGGTGACTTGGGTGTGATAAGGTGGAGCGGTGGCGCCTCGGAGGGATCCTGCCGGTAAGGAGCTTGCGAGATCTGATCTTGGCGGCCCCAGCAATCCTGCCGGGGCAAGCATGGGCTCGTCCTTAGGAGCGGCCTTGACCTGGACAGGCCCTCCTGCCCGGCAAGAGAGGCCCCCCTAAGGTGGCTTTCTTTTTCTTTGTTATTCTTAACACTCTCCTTGATCTCACGAAGAGCGGCTTCTCTGGCTTGACCTTGTGTTGAGCACTCGTGTTGAATGTACGATCGTCGGTACGCCTGCGCATGAGCTCGGTTGACAAACGCCAATGTTTGTTGCACCGACAGTAGCCCCCCGGTCTGTCCCACACATGCTGCCGAGCATCGTTGGGGCTGGCTCTAATACTGCGCAGGCGTGCATCCTAACCAAGATGCGACTTAATCCATGTTTCCCCCGAGATGTTCTTTGCTTCTTCATTAACTTGAGGTTGAATCAATTCCTGGGTTCTCCATGAGTCATGCAATAGTGAAGACATGGGTATATCCATGTGGTGAGTCGCAGGATGCCCACATTCACAAGGGGTGATTGAAACGCCTACGCACGATCTAGAGGAAACTGCCATTTTACCCATCCCACTACATCTACCGTTTCTGCCACGTACGCTGCATGCATTGCGCAGGGTTGGTGGCGGACACGCTGGGTGTGGGAGTGGGTGCCATGGAAGAAAACATGGCGCCAGGGATTGGTGTAGAACGGCGACCGACGAATCTGGACGCCACTAGTGCCGCAGACAAATGAAACTGGTGAAGCGGGGCGGTTGCACCCAGGGTGGTGGGAGCCAGCTCCCTGCCACGGTCCGCTATAAAAGGGAGCACAGAGGCAAAGGGAAGGGCTCACTCACGCACTCTCTCCTTCTTCTTCTTGTGTCCCTCCTCCACCATGGTGAGGGGAAGAGGGTGTGGTCGAGCTCCGGTGGCGGCGACAAGGGCTTCCTCTCGGCACTATGTCCCTGCCCCGACGGGGGATGCGGGGGCAGGATCCAATGCGCAAGATGGAGTCGCAGGGCGTGGCCATGATTGTCGTGGTGCTTGGGGCCAGGGAGGACGCGGCGGCGGTCCGACTACTACTCCTCTAGCCGCTCCAGCACCAATGGAAGGCCATGTTGGAGATATGATGCTGGAGTTCATCGTTAGGCCGCACGAACCCCCCTGCAGCCGCCTTCGGCTTCCCACCCCTTTTGCAAAGGTAATGGAGGTTGAACATCCATAGGGGTTAAAGTTGCACATGAGGGGTTGATACGTCTCCAATGTGTCTTTAATTTTTGATTGTTCCATGCTATTATATTATCTGTTTTGGATGTTTTACATGCATTAATATGCCATTCTATATTATTTTTGGGACCAACCTATTAACCTAGACCCCAGTGCCACTTTCTGTTTTTTCCTTGTTTTTGACTTCTTCAAAAAGGAATATTAAACGAAGTCCAAACGGAATAAAACTTTCACGATGATTTTTCCTCGACGAGAATACATCCAGAGGACTTGAAGAGGGGGGGCGAAGGTTCCCGAGGAGGCCACATAGGGTGCACCCTGAGGGCTTGTGGGCGCCTCGGAGGTCTTTCAACCCTAATCTTTGCACTATGAATTCCCAAATAGTCCCAAACAACCAGAAGCGTCCACCAAAATACTTTTCCACTGTCGCAAGCTTCTGTTCTCATGAGATCCCATCTTGGGGCCTCTTTCGGTGATCTTCCGGAGGGGGATTCGATCATGGAGGCCTTCTACATCAACCCTCACTACAAAAAAATACACTTCCGTGATGATACATGTTTGTCACAGTAGGTCACATTTTTTGTCGCGCATGTACACCCATGACGATTTTATGATAGAATCAAGATAGTCATACTTGTGCTGTCGTAGAAGTGTTCCATGAAATTACCAAAATTATCATCACGGAAGTGTCACTTCCATGACGATAAGTCACGCGTCATGGAAGTGCTTTCGTCAAAGGTGACCGACACATGGCATCCACCGTAACGGGTCGCTGTTAAGCTATCGGGTCCAGTTTTGGATCCGATAACCCGCTAATAGCCACACCCAATGCGGATTTTCCACATGTAAATTTCTGATTGGCCGGAGGAACCACATGTTGGATCACCGTTGGGACAGATGTCATCCACTCATTGGACGGAAGGCGCCTATGATACATCGACATGTGGCACGGCCCAACAGAGGCCCATATTGGTTAAAAAGGCCGGCCCAGTCAAAGGCCCATAGTATTTACTTAGGTACTAGTGGGCCAGCCCAATAATGGCCTATTTAAACATGTCCCATTTACGGCCCGTAGCCAGATCTGGCCCGTTAATTGTTCGCCGAATATTTGGCCCAATTATGGCCCAGTGACATTACAGCCTGTTAGAGGCCCGAAGTAGACATGGGCCCATTTCAGCCTGGTGTGTCTTTCGTCCTGGGAATGGCCCGTGTTGCCCATGGGCCATATATGGTCTAACACGACATCCGACCCTCTAACGACCTGTGATAAAGGTGGCAACAATTCAGCCCAATGTGACTTTGGGCCTGTTAAAGGCCTGTCATATAATTCGGCCCGTTGATGCCTCTACAAAGCTTTCGGCCTATTAAAGGCCATGATATCAGTGGGCCAACTAAGGCTCAAGATATGTTTCGGCCTGGTAATGGCCTGTCATATAACTGGGCCAAAAAAGGCCCGGTCCACATTTTAGCCTGCTGAAGGTCCATCGACGACTAGTGAAAATTGAGGCCCAACATGCATTTCGGCCTGCTAAAGGCCCATGGTTACTTCTAGGCCATAACAGGCCAGCACAATATTCAGCATGTTGATGGCTCGAATCTACATGGGCCCAACTAAGCTTTGGGTCCACTAAAGGCCCAACTAAACTGTGGGCCATATGTAAGCTTGTGTAAGTTGTGGGCATGGCGCAAACTGTGAAGGCCCCAATGGCCTTTCAGGCCCAAGAAAGTTGTAGGCCGGCCCAATTGTGGCCCGCTAAAAAGCAGGCCAGTTAGAGGCAAATGTTTCGGCCCAGAGGACTACATCAGATTTTCTCCATTTATTTTTAGATAGCGAATGATGGCAGTAACTAGCAGGAATTAAGAACAAACCTACTCTACACAATAAAGAAAGTACGACATAGTAACTTAAAATAAAC
This sequence comes from Triticum dicoccoides, assembly GCF_002162155.2. NCBI lineage: Eukaryota > Viridiplantae > Streptophyta > Magnoliopsida > Poales > Poaceae > Triticum > Triticum dicoccoides. The sequence goes on along the minus strand of NC_041387.1, from coordinate 113,187,094 downwards.
CTACACTATACAATAAAGGATTTATGGTATATTACATCCACTGGGCATCGAAGCTCACCACCAGAGATCATAAAACGCAACGAAGAAGAAGATTACAAAAACTGGGCGCACTTGCAATGTAACAAAATAATACTGACCCAAGACCACTTCCAAGACAGTTCAAGAAAGGTTAGCCTTGCAGAGGAACTGCTGAAAGGATCGAGATGGACCTAGAGGGGGTGAATAGGTACAATTACAAATTTTAATTGTTACTTAGCAATTTTGGGCACTAATGCGGAATATGAAGTTGAGCCTAACAACTGCAAGTGTGAAGCTATGAGCTAAGCAAGGTAAACAAGTAACACAAGTAGGAGTGTAAGTAAACACAATATGATATGAGTAAAGACTAAGAAACAAGTAACCATAAGTAGGGAATTAGAGTTAGGGATAACTGCAACTCCGGGAGACCAGGATGTATGCCGATGTTCACTTCCTTGGAGGGAAGCTACGTCACCATTAGAGAGGTGGGTGTTACCACGAAGGCACACCAACGCCAGGAAGGCTCACCCTATTCTCCCTTTGAGATAACACCACGAAGGCGTTTCTCAACCACTAGTGGTAGACCTTGGGGTGGTCTCCAAACCCTCACAAACTTTCCAGGGGTAATCATAAAGAACGATTCCTCTCCAAATGACTCCTACCGCCTAGGAGTCTCCAACCTCCAAGAGTAACAAGAACGATGGGGAAAAGCCCAAGACTTGCTCAAATCACGAATTCCTTTGGTGCAAAGAAGGGGAAGGAGTGGATCTATCACTTGGGTGGACAACTTCTCTCAAATGATCTCAAATCCCTTAGGGATCTAAGATTTGGTGTTGGAGTGTGAGAGAGAGTGAAAATGTGTTCTTGAGGATGCTTGAAGTGAATGCTCAACCATCTCCCAGAATAGGAGAGAGATATTTATAGTATGCCTTAATAAGTGGCCATTGGAGCGCAAAACGGCACAAAAACGTCGGACGTCTGATGCACAACGGACGACCGAGGACATGACAGACACCGGATGTCCAACAGGGACCGAACGTCCGATGTATTGGCACGGTCTAGTGGGTACCGGACGACCGGAGGATCCGAACGACCGATGTTTAGGCTCAGTGGAGAAAGTACCGGACAACCGTGGAGTATAGGACGACCGAGGGCTCTACAGACAATGGACTTCCGACAGGGACCGGAGGACCGATGTTTTGGTTCTGGATCGGATTTGCCGAACGTCCGGTGCACACAGGACGATCGATGTTTTGGTTCTATATGGAAATGGTCGGATGTTCAGTGAGTACCGGTCGTCCGACAAAGATGAAGATCAGATACTGACTTTGAATAAGTTGTTTGAGCAAGACTTTAGCAATAACCCATGTTCCCCTCTTAATAGTGCGGGATCCTATACTCAAGAATAAACATAAGATAGTATTGTTTCTTCGTTCTTGATGAGGTTAAACATTTCCGTAGTCATAATCCACACACACAATTGATTCCAAGGGGACAAAAAACCTGAGATATACTTGTTAGTCCTCTATGGTGGCGTTTGGTTCACGGGCAAGGTTGAGTTGGCTAAGGATATCCTCAACCACGTGGTTGGGGATGGCCAATTTTCGTTGTTTGGTTGAGAGGGATGGGGTATGTTGGATAACCACATTTTATTGTTTGGATAGAAGGATAAGAAGTGTCTAGCTAGGGGAAACAACATCAATTGTGTCAATTTCGTAGTTCAAAGTCAGACAAGTGGCAACTATTTACATGGTCCAACTCTTAATTACGATATAGATATTGAGTACTGATTCCATCGTTGCATGGCATGGTTCAACATAATTCACTTCAATAGCATACACAAGCAAACATGCTGAACTATCTCTTCTCTGTAAACAAAGCTGAACTGCAGAACCGAACACTACAAAAAAAAGACACATCCATGACATTTTGGGCCGAACGAAATTTTTTTATGTCATACATATGACACTTCTATGACGATAATTGTGACAAAACTAGGTATCATCATAGATGTGGTGGGCTCCTACTTATATGACAAAAAATCATGATGGAAAATGGGCTTTTCGTCCTGGGCGGGCTGAAGACGCAGCTGCATGACATTCTTTGGGCCGTCCATGACGGAAAAAACCGTGGTAGAAGTGAGGGCGAGGAAAATTTCGAGGAGTTCCCGGTTACGGTGGGAGGTCGGGGGCCGAGCGATGCACGTTTCTCTCGTACACATATGCGCGTGTGTGCGAGGCATTGGCTCTAATTGAACCTGAGCGAGGCGTTGGGCTCTAACTGAACCTGAGCGATTGCACTGCACGCTACGCGTTACTGAACCCGAGCGATCGATCGATGGCTGTTAACTAAACCCGATCGAGCGATTCCTTCGCTACTCCTGCTAACTGAACAGTGGATGAACAATGAGCAGTGGCATTGCCTTTGGAGGAACAGGACCCCGTGATGTGGAGGGCTGGATGAACAATAGACGATGGAGGGGTGCCCGTGGAGGGGTGGTTGAACAGGACCCCGTGGTGTGGAGGGCTGGATGAACAGTAGACGATGGAGGGGTGCCCGTGGAGGGGTGGTTGAATAGTAGCCGGTGGAGTAGCACGTGGTGGAGGCTGGATGAACAGGAGCCCGTGGAGGCTGGAGGAGGTTGACGGTAGCCCGTGGAGGCTGGAGGAGGTCGACGGTGGAGATGAACAGTATCCTGTGGAGTCCCGTTTTGCGGTATGCCACACCCCTCCCGATGATCAGGACCCCCGTTTCGACCGTAGCGCTCCAACACAAGTCCGTTTCGTCCATTTTGCGGTATGCCACACCCCTCTCGATCAACATGACCCCCGTTTCGACCGTAGGAGGTCCGTTTTGTCCGTTTTGCGGTACGCCACACCCCTCCCG
>NC_041387.1:113151417-113184074 GCF_002162155.2 Triticum dicoccoides | reverse complement strand
TCCCGAACAACAGGACCCCCGTTCGACCGTAGGAGGTCCGTTTCCTCCGTTTTGCGGTACGCCACACCCCTCCCGATCAACAGGACCCCCGTTTCGACCGTAGGAGGTCCATTTCCTCCGTTCTGCGATACACCAAGCCTCGTTTCCATCGCCTGTTCCGTCCAAGCCCTCCCGATGAACACGACCACGCATTCCGTTCCGACCCAGCCGGTTGGCTCCCCATGAACATGACGACGACGCTGTTTCTCCGTTCCGACCGGCCATGTACACGAGCCCTCGCCATACGTATGCGCAAGTAGGCGTTCGAGACCCCGCCCGTATGTACACATACGTGGCCGTATTTTGTTTCTTGCACCCTGGGCGTTGTACGTACATGTACATGCTACGTGCGCTCCTCTACTACGACATGTGCGTGCCTCTACTATGACACGTGCGCGCCTCTACATCCACCAGTATATATGTACGTACACGTTCGCGACCAGAATGACAACGCTACGTACGCTTCGACCAGGTGGGTCCTGACTGTCAGGCACTTCCTTGCGTGCGAACATGTCGCTGGTGGGTACCAGCAGTCAGGGGGGCGGATCATTTTTTTTGCCCGGACGCACTTCCTTGCGTGTGAAGATGTAGCTGGTGGGTCCCAGCAGTCAGGGGGAAACATTTTTTTTGTGAAATACAGTGGCCCGTCCGGTGGGTCCCCGCAGTCAGGTGGAGGAATAATTTTTTTGCACGTAATAAGGAGGCACTTCCTTGTTGCGGCCGTGGACTCAGCTGTTAGCCTCTCCATGTACAGTCCACGTCCGATGGAAGTCATTCCATGACCACGTTGACCACGCCGCACCGAGAGCACCACGGCGGTGGACGATGGCGAGGCCTACAAAGGGGACGACTCGGAGCCGGGGAAGACACGGTAGTGGATGCTCACGCGAAGAGGAGTACGAGGGTTCACTGGTTCGGCTGCGGTGTGAGGCTGCTGTCACCGCAGAATAACAGAGGGTGTGGGTGAGTACAGGGATGGCCTGGCCAGCAGTGGGAATATTAGGGGGGCGGTGAGGCCTCCGCAGCATCCCAGCTGGCCACGGGAGGCAGGAGAACGCGGCACAACCGACGCTGGTTTGGGCGGCTAGAGCAAGAAGACCAGAGGTTGAAGAAGCACTACAGCCATTGGATGAACATCGTACGGTAACAGGAGCTCGAATCGTTCATATTGTCTAAGTTGACAAAGCCCTCCGTCCCCGTCAACTTGGTAGGTCCACAAGTCAGCCTCCCTCTATGCTGGGTTCCAGCTAGCAAGGGGAGTATTCATTTATTTGTGCATAATAAGGAGGCACTTCCGGTGGGTCCGAGCTGACAGCGGGGGAATGTTTTTTCGCGAAATACGGTGGCCCGTCCAGTGGGTCCCAACAGTCAGGGGGAAATGTTCTTTTCACGAAATACTGGTGGCCCGTCCGGTGGGTCCCTGCTGTCAGGTGGAGGAATAATTATTTTCCGCGTAATAAGGAGGCACTTCCTTGCGGCTGCCGTGGACCCAGCTGTCAGCCTCTCCACGTACAGTACTCTTCCGACAGAAGTCGGTCGTTGACCACATTGACCACGCCATGCCGAGAGCACCACGGCGGTGGACGACGGTGAGGCCTAGCAAGGGGAAGACGCGGCAGTGGAAGCCCGCGCGGAGAGGAGTACGAGGGTTCACCAGTTCGACTGTGGTGTGAGGCTGTCGTCGCCGCAGAATAACAGGGGGTGTGGGTGAGTAGAGGGATGCCCTGGCCAGCGGTGGGAGTAGTAGGGGGCACTGAGGCCTGCGCGGCAGCACAATCGGCCATAGGAGTCAGGAGCAGGTCGTCCCGCCAGCGCTGCTTTGGCGACTGGAGCAAGAAGATCAGAGATTGAAGAAACACGACGGCCGTTGGATTGACATCCAACGGTTACGTCTGCTAGAATTATTTGTTGACGTATATACTAACTAAAAAAATCTTGCATACGCGTCAACTAAACAGGCCCACAAGTCAGACCACTCCCTCTTTTTTTAATAATTTATATATATCTCTTGGCAACTTCTTATGCAATTTATTGCAGTCGTTTTTTTGGTTGGCCAGGGCCAATTTCGCATATTTCTGTGGGTTCCAAACTATTTTTAATACCGAAATGTCAAGCCAGATTTAAAGTACTTTGAAGATATATTTAAATTAGGTTAATGCCTAGTGAAATAGGAATCTGAAAAATGTGAAAAAATTCAGAAATTATAAAGTAATTGCCAATTTGTCATCTATTTTTATATTTACAACCCATTTCATATTACTTTCAAGATTTGCAGGCGTCTTGAAAGAGTTGCAGCTCATCAGGGTGTTGAAAAATAAGTAGGCCTAGATTGGGTATTCTTCAGAAAAAATAAGCTGGGCTCATTTTCACAAAGAAAAAATAGCTAGGCTAGTCACATGGTGAACACAAAATATAAGCCTGGGCTAGACGGGCCACAACCCAGTTCAAACCCTGCTCCATCTCAACAATAACAAAAAAAATACTGCTCGAGTAGCTGTGTCCCAGGTGTCAGTCGATCTTGCGTTGTTCTCTTGTCTATTGACTATATACGCTCACAATGTCGTGGGTCCCAGATGTCAGGAAAACACTAGGAGGAAGCATTTTTATTTTTTCATATGCTGATGTGGTGGGCCCCTACTGTCATCCTCTCCACATACTTCTGCCGATTCCTGTTGTTTGTTGACCATGTTAACAACGCGAGAGGGCGGCGCCGCGGCGAGCGCACCAAAGCGCGCGGAGGACATTGGCGTTAACGATTTAGGAGACGGTGGGCGGCGATGCGTGCACTGAGGCGCAGCCAGCCGTGGGAGGCGGAAGCAGGCGGCCCCGCTGGCGCTGGTTTGGTTTTGGCGGCTGGAGGAAGACAGGACTGAAGAAACATGACAGACTGTAAAAGCAGCAGGAGTACTTAACAACCTTAACTGAAACCAGCAGGGGCACTTAACAACCAAAGCTGAAAGCAGTATGAGTACTTATACAGGTTCAACCGTACAAAGCACGCCTCGAATAGTGCTACTTTGCCTACAGTTAACCAAGGGTGAGGCCTCCAAGCCCCAGGACAAGGCCCAGGTGCCACCCCGCGCATCCACAACCTTCTGAAAGCGGCTTCATCTCGCAACGTGGTCAATAAACAGGATATTCGCTTTAGAGCCATGGAAAAGCATGAACATAATCTTATGTCCTATTATCCAAGATGGACGGGCCTTCATTATTTGAGACCACCCATGAATAAGTATATTTTCACCTCCAAGGGGAATTGAGTAGGTTGACATAAACATCATGTTGTGACCAAGCGCAAGTCTGACCCGACCATGGTCAGGCATCTGTATAGGAACAATAGAACTGGGCAGTTCCTGTTTCAAGAAGATCACATCTGTAAAACTGTGTATAAGCAATAGTTTATGAACAACATATATAACAGAAAACAGCTCATACCATAAGTTTCTCGACACAGTTGGACCTGTTCAACGAGTGCAGCAGTGGCACACATATCCCACGTGGCCTTCCACCATTGAAATGCCTCACAAGGACCTCAAGACGATCAATAAAGTGTAGGAACTTGTGGATGTCGATCCAGTCAACTTCAGTGCCATCAGCAACAACCGAGTTATTACAGAGTAACAAACGAGTAGACTGCTTAACTCTGAAAAAACCTACACGTGCCACCAATTATAAGAAAATATTAGTTAGAAGTAGCATATTCATGAGAGATTCGTTGCTACTTCTAAAGTTAAATTGTGATTAGTTAGACAGAATAGGTGCATTAAGAAGTAATCGAGGCAACAAGCAAGAACCAGATACAAAACTAACATGGATGAACAATTGGAACGATGTCAGGGTGGAAGATTGCAGTGAAGATGAGACCATGTTCTGCTATTTCCATCAACATTCGTGCGCCAACTTTCAGTCCATAACACTTGAGAAAGTTTATCCAAGTTAGGCCATTAGAAAAGCAGCGATCTTCTTGGTTCATGAACCCAACTTGGAACTCATATCCATGGCTTGTCTTCACTGTGACCATTAAACTAGTGTATTCAGTTATGGCAAGGCCGAGCATCTTGAGTACATGTGTTCTGGCAGAGAAAATAATACACTGCAGGAAAAATAATATGAGAACACAACATGTTAAAAAAAACCACCCTCCCGGATAGAAAAGAGGATTCTAGGAACATACTATGCACATTTCAAAATGTTGTGCTAGGATGAGAAGGAACAAGTGTGGCATCTCGCCGAGGGCGCAGAAACGTGTAGGGTCCTCGCACTTTGGGCATTGCAAATGAAACACACTAGATTCAGTAGGAAGAAAAATTCATCAACGGCGGCGGCTGCCATCCTAGGATTACCTGCAACCAAGGGACTTGGATTTATCGGGGATGGATGAAGAATTCGTACCTGGTTCTCCATGAGAAAACCCTATGCAATCGCCGAGAGGGGGTTTTCTCTGAACAAGCAGACGAGGGAGAAGGGGATTCAGGCCCAATGAAATATTGCCACTTCGTCCGTCCAGCTTACTGCTAAAGCTGGAAAGGGGGGGTTGTGATTTGGCGGCTCATTGGGCATTACTGCGGCGCTACGACCGGGGTGTGTCTACCATGAAGTTGTGCACTCTAATTTGTGCATATGGAACGTGGACCCCGTTGCCTGTTGCCCCACATATCAGCGAAAGGAAGTAGAAAGATAGGAGTAACTAGTTACACATAAATATATTTTTTGATAGAGAGATACTCCCTCTGTAAAGAAATACACAAATCTTTTATACCATAGGCAGGCTCACCTTGCCGAGAAATATACTCCCTCTACAATGCACGAGCATTATGGGGGTTCAGCTTTTTTTATGGGGGTTCAGCTGAGAATATAATACTCAGATAGGCTCACGGTTCTGGACTTTGGGCCGCAGGCCGACCCTGCATGTTTGTGGGCCCATGTGTTCTACCTCAACTCTTTTCATATTGCAAGCGATCGGTACGGCGCTGGTTTTAGATGCTGTCGCAAGACGAATACACAAAATTGAATAAAGCACGACAACTGTTGGAATGAAATCGAACGACAGTTCCTCACCAGCAATCAGAGTTGCAATTCTATCAGCGATATACCATATGATAAATAATACTGTCTTACTACTTATACACATAGGACACTTGTTTCACCATGCCAGATTATTACATCAAAATCTCTTGGAAGTTAGATCAGTTCGGCAGTTGCGTGCTGCTACTGAAGAATTTCAAAGTTGATTTGGACCAGCTCTCCTTGATGAGAAAGTTCGATTTTGACATCATCCTCTACCGCAAGATATAATTTAGATTTGAACCTGGACCATCCTTTAGCATCAATCATCATGCGACCATCCTTTGTACTTACGGTATATTGAGCAGATTCATTCACACCAAGTCTGCGCATGGTAAGAGAAACTTGGCCGTGGTCGCCCGGATTGTTGAACGACTCCCTCGTTGCTCTAGGAATTCTCTGTTTGCAAACAAGAAGACATACCCAAACAATTAGATCAACACAGTGAATCATGTGAAACAACATGGAAAGAAAAAAGAACGAAGCACTTGGGCGGCCAATGCTTACCAAGAAGGTGGACATGTCGGTTTTTGTAAGGACTTTGGTATATGAAGTGTGAACTGCATCCCAGTCTGTTGCCGGTGCAACCGCATGGGCCGGAGCAGATGCAAGTGCAAGTGTTGGTGTAGGTGCCGAAGCCGCTGCTGCTGCCAGAGATGGTTCTCCTTGTAGAGCTGGTGCCGGTGTCGGAGCATGTGCCGGTGTCGATGCCTGATCTTTCGGCAGATCAGACTGATCCGCTGACGCGGTCGGTGCCCAATCCTCAGCTGGATCAGACTGAGTTGCTGCTGCTGTTAGTGCTAGAGCAACTGCCGGTGCTCGATTCGTTGCTGAAGGTGGTACCAATGTGCGAGATAGCGGTGATCATGTCTGGTCTGCTATGATCAGCTTTCTAACTTGACTAGGATCCGTGACCGTGATCCAGTTTTTTTCTTCATTTCTTTAAGACGCGAGAAGGACTAATTGTGGCGTTTTTGTTAAACCAAACTACAGTTCATCATAGGGACTCAACTTGTACTCAGAAAACAGACTGATCCAATTTTTTCCAGTAATATAAGTGATGGACAGTGCCTTCGTTACTGACACGACATAAGAAGTGAAACCTGCAAAAATAGCCATCGTAGAGCAAACCAAACGGTGTATTCTGTGATGAATGTCACATGACAAAACCTGCATCATAAAATTGCAGGAAAAGAAAGAAAACATGACATTAAATCAATAAGATTTAGACAGTAAATCAATAAGATTTACTTGATGTGATTCGAGTGAATCCTTACCAGGAAATCACTATGTTGAAGTACTAAACAGAAGATTGATCGTCCAACTACGCGTGGCATGCAGGGGCCCTGCCTACTCCCACAAGCAGGACAGTCCAAAGGTCGTGACAAATCGTATGGACCAAACATCCATGGGACTGGAAATCCTGGTGGGTGCGATAAACCTTGCAATGCATACAGATATTGGAGTGTAACCATAATTGATAAACCATCCTCACAAAAGATATGATCTGGATACTTCAAAATATACATACTGAATTGAGTGGACAGACATTAACATAGACCATTCTCAGGACTGACCACACACAAAAAGCGGGAGTACTAATAAACAATACAGGGTTCACAAAGACAAATCAAGTACTGAAGAATAGTACTTATTACAGATAAGCAAAATTGCACTAACTAAACTCTGCAGACTATTTCTTGCCACTGACCTACGGGATGAACCCCGCATAACTGACTAGGCCATGGACTTCGTGTGAGATGTCTACATGCACCATCACCATCTTGTCAACCTTGGAGAACCTAACAGAGTGGTCTTTCCACTCATAAACATGATGATGAAGATAGGCCGCATCAGATTTGTTGGGAAGCTTTACAAGAACCACACGCTTTGTAATCGAAGGCACAACCAGGAAATTGTTGTGGTCAAGTACGGCCTCAAGAACACGCCTGAAAACAATGCTACAGGAAAACACTAGTTCAGGACACGTGGCGACAAGGACACAACAGCTGGATAGTTCAGCAGTAGAACTCATCATCAGGTCTTCCAGTTCACACGGCATGACTTTGAGAACTTCATCTCCACCGCAGACCTGGTTCTAATTCAAATAGAATCCATATTTTATTATTACCTCTGTTCAGAAATATAAGATGATTTTTGATATTATACTCCATATATGACAACATATACGCACAGAAATGAGTGAACAAAGACACTAGAACATGTCTTCAAAGGCATGAGAGCAGAGGGATTACTTGCAATATCCATAACACAAGTTATTGAGGCAAATATACCCTCTTAAAAGGTAGCATTGATGTTCATAAAGTACACCCTCCGTCCCAAAATTCTTGTCTTAGATTTGTCTATATACGGATGTATCAAGTCACATTTTAGTATTAGATACATCCGTATCAAGACAAATCTAAGACAAGAAATTTGGGACAGAGGGAGTAGTTGAAAGTAATCTATAAGAAATCAGTGTCAACCTCTCGCATGTTTTGGTCAAAAGAGTAATTTAGAACGTCATTTGGCACACTAAAATCACATGCAAGATCATCCAGAAAGTTGTACTACCAGTACTAGTACTGCGTGTTAGATGAAAAAACACGATCAAGATCGAGAAAAAGATTGTCAACAAGAGACATTACCTGGACTTGCTTAATGAGGGATCCCGGAGAGGGGGGCTTGGACAGGGCGATGGCTTTGAGCTTGTCTGTGGTAGTCTCAGCGGGGTGCTTGCGCTTCTTCGTACCATGAGCCTCGACGGTTTTGGCCAGAGCCATAGACTGAAGGAAATATGCCATAGAGGCAATAATAAAGTTATTATTTATTTCCTTATATCATGATAAATGTTTATTATTCATGCTAGAATTGTATTAACTGGAAACATAATACATGTGTGAATACATAGACAAACGTAGTGTAACTATTACGCCTCTACTTGACTAGCTCGTTGATCAAAGATGGTTGTGTTTCCTAACCATAGACATGAGTTGTCATTTGATTAATGGGATCACATCATTAGGAGAATGATGTGATTGACTTGACCCATTCCGTTAGCTTAGCATTTGATCGTTTAGTATGTTGCTATTGCTTTCTTCATGACGTATACATGTTCCTATGACTATGAGATTATGCAACTCCCATTTACCGGAGGAACACTTTGTGTGCTACCAAACGTCACAACGCAACTGGGTGATTATAAAGGAGCTCTACAGGTGTCTCCGAAGGTACATGTTGAGTTGGTGTATTTGGAGATTAGGATTTGTCACTCCGATTGTCGGAGAGGTATCTCTGGGCCCTCTCGGTAATGCATATCACTATAAGCCTTGCAAGCAATGTAGCTAATGAGTTAGTTATGGAATGATGCATTACGTAACGAGTAAAGAGACTTGCCGGTAACGAGATTGAACTAGGTATTGAGATACCGACGATCGAATCTCGGGCAAGTAACATACCGATGACAAAGGGAATAACGTATGTTGTTATGCGGTTTGACCGATAAAGATCTTCGTAGAATATGTGGGAGCCAATATGAGCATCCAGGTTCCGCTATTGGTATTGACCGGAAATGTATCTCGGTCATGTCTACATAGTTCTCGAACCCGTAGGGTCCGCACGCTTAAAGTTCGATGACGGTTATATTTTGAGTTTATGTGTTTTGATGTACCGAAGGAGTTCGGTGTCCCGGATGAGATCGGGGACATGACGAGGAGTCTCAAAATGGTCGAGACGTAAAGATCGATATATTGGACGACTATATTCGGACTTCGGAAAGGTTCCGAGTGATTCGGGTATTTTTCGGAGTATCGGAGAGTTATGGGAATTCGCCGGGGAGTATATGGGCCTTATTATTGGGCCATACGGGAATAGAGGAGAGAGGCCAAAAGGAAGTAGGCGCGCGCGCCCCCTCTGGTCAGAATTGGACAAGGGGTGCAGCCCCTTTTCCTTCTCCCTCTCCCCCTCTTTCCTTCTCTCCTACTCCAACAAGGGAAGGAGGAGTCCTACTCCTGATGGGAGTAGGACTCCCCCCATGGCACGCCCTCCAACTAGGCCGGCCGCCTCCCCCCTTGCTCCTTTATACACGGGGGCAGGGGGACACCCCATAGACAACAACAATTGATCCCTTGGATCTCTTAGCCGTGTGCGGTGCCCCCCTCCACCATAATCCACCTCGATAATATCGTAGCGGTGCTTAGGTGAAACCCTGCGTCCGTAGAACATCATCATCGTCACCACGCCGTCGTGCTGAAGGGACTCTCCCTCAAAGCTCGGCTGGATCAGAGTTCGAAGGACGTCATCGAGCTGAACGTGTGCTAGAACTAGGAGGTGCCATGTTTTCGGTGCTTGATCGGTCGGGCCGTGAAGACGTATGACTACTTCAACCGCGTTGTTCTAACGCTTCTGCTCTCGGTCTACAAGGGTACGTGGACAACACTCTCCCCTCTCATTGCTATGCATCACTATGATCTTGCGTGTGCGTAGGAAATTTTTGAAATTACTACGTTCCCCAACATAGACATCACGTCGGCCGGTGCTCCGGCGTCCATCCAAGAGAGGAAGCTGAGAGAGAAGAGTGAAAGGAGGAACGAGATGAGGGAGAAGCGAAGCGAGTGGGGGTTTTCTTCAAGAGAGGAAGCTGAGAGAGAAGGGTGAAATGATGGTTGCTTCGTCCGTCCAACTTACTGCTAGAAAGGAGGGGGTTTTGTGATTTGACGGCTCATTGGGCATTACTGCGGCGGTTCGATCGGGGTAGTCTACCGTCACTCTATTATGGAGTAATTTAGTGCATGGCTGGTGGACTCAGGTGCTGGCTGTCCCACACGTCGGTGAAAGTGAGTAATTTAGTGCATGGATGGAGGAGGATCCGCATGGTAGAGCGTGTCCACTATTTTTCTGAATAAAAAAATGATTACAACAAGCGTTTCCACTCTTACGACGGAGGAGTGCGAAACACGGCAGCCACTTGAACATACACAGTGCTCCTACTACTAGGCATGTGCAGTGGTTCATACGTCAGTACTACACAATCTTGTTGCTAGTGTAGTAAGATATGATGATAACAAATGATGTTGTGCGCATGTCAACTACTCCTATATGTAACATAGTACCGCTTTTTCGACTATCCGGTCGAGAATGAACGGTGAGATCAATGTTAACAGAACTAGGTCCACAGTGCACGGAGAGTACGGTGCTACAGTACTCCACAAAACACGAACCATATGAAGCATGAATAGTGTTAGGCAGGGTGTATGAAGGGTGCACGGGATGGGAGCAAAAGTTCCCTTGTCGACCCACTTTTGGGTGTTTGGCGGAGTGCATGAAGGGTGCATGAGTCCATACTAGTAGGTTGACAAAAATACACGAAGAGGAAACAACTATATTGAGATGAGAATGCAACCGAACACACCCACACGCTTTGTGCTACAGTGACTGATCTACACCGTTTGAGTTTGATCCAACGGTCATGTTGCACCGAGACATGGACATGCCCATGCAGAGGGCGCCAAAACACCACTGAAGTCCCTCTGCTTCTCGAGGCGCACGATGTTGGTGATGCAGGGTGCAACCGCTCGTAGAGCCCGCTCCCGGTCGACGGGAGCCAGCTCGTCAAAGACGGCGTCCAATGGCACGAATGGATTCTGGTGAGGAGCCCTGAAAGGATTCGCCCGGCAACGGCGATGGCAGCCCGCAACCCCTCCTTGGCCAGCTCAGCCCCCACCATCGCACGGAGACGGCTCAGCTCCTTGGAGATATAGGTGAAGAAGGAGACTAGGTCAGGAAGCCGCAGCTTGTTGAAGTCGACCGGGTGGTCGAACGGGTTTAGCCCGACGGTGGGCATCGTCGCACTGGCACGACGGTAGGCATCGTGCAGCCGCAACACGTGCGTGGCAACTTGGTTCACCAAGTGGCTGAGGCCATCCTGGACCTCGTCACGATCGGCCCGCTCGTGCTCCAGTCGGCTCCCCTGACGGCCTATCGTATCTCCCGCTTTCTGCAGCAACGCCGCCAACGCCTCGAGCATCTTTATGGTGGACGCCTACCGCTTCTGAAGCTCCATGAACTCCCGCACATAACGGAGGAGCATGGCACTCCTCTCCTCCTTGAGCTCACGGAGCTCCACGTCCTTGGGCCTGAGCTCCGCATCCTTGGCATGGAGCTCCTGTGTCAGGCGCCTCACCTCGGACTCCGTGATCTGCTGTGCCGCCATGGCACCAGGTAGAAGCAATGGGGAGAGGAAGCAAAGGGGGCGAAACGGCTGAAAGGCAATGCAATCTACGGGAAGGCGGAGGGAGCCAGCTGAGGAGCGGGGAATATTTTGGTTTTCACCATGGTAAAACACCAGTCGACGACTTCTCACATTAGGGAGCAGTGGGTTTTATAGGCGGAGTCATCGTGACTAATTGCTGCCACGCCTGCTCCCGACAATCAAAAAATTAAAAATCCTGCCGCGCCTGCTCCCGTCAATCAAAAAATTAAAAATCCTGCCGCACCCAAACACCAGAGCAACGGCGTGGTGGATATTTAAATTTACCTGCCGGCAAGTAGATAAAAAAAGGGGTGAAAAACAAATGTGGCGGCGGCCTAGCTAATCGGTCGAACTAGCCCAACTAGCTAGCCACCGTGCTTCACTGATGTACTCGGCGAGAAAGGTGGTCTTTCGTGATTTGACGACTCATTTACTTTCTTCGGCGCTACGACCGAGGAGGACCCAGAAAACGCGTGGTAGGGCATCCCACGTCAGGAAGAATATATGCGTGCACCACCCGGGAGGACCCCGAAACCGCGCGGTAGGGTGTGCCACGTCTCGGCACGGAGGAAAAATGTGCGTGTAAAATAATACTGTATCAAACGTAGTACCTATGGTTCGACCTCGAGACCGAGCCAGTCGGTCGAAAACACCCCACTAGCCACACAGCTTCATCATGCAAACGTGGCACGGAGGATAGATGTGGTTAGCTCCGTCTCGACCAACCACAACATCTCTTGTTCTAGGCGATTCTTCTATTTTCCAAGCTTTTTTTAGTTGTAATAACACCACGGCAAGATAGCGCCGCTCTTCGTGTGTGCCCATGCAAAGGTTAGATGATGGAGAGAAGAGAGATTGAGATCGCAGACCTGGGACCCACCAGTAAGTGAGACAACGGTCATGCACGTGTTGACGAGGCACTCCCTCTACTCTACTCAACGCAAGTACTATATAAAATCAAGTTATGGAACAAAGCCAACAACCGTTTGTTTTTTCAGGCTATCGACTTACGCTTTGTAGTCCAGGTTGCCAGTTCGAATTTTGTCTTTTAGATTTGTTAGTTTTAGGTCCAAATTTGATTAGTGACAAGTGGGACCCCCGTGTGTTGTTCTGATATTTCAGTGTAGGATGGTTTTTTTGAACAAACACTTTGCGCAGTTAGACAAGTAACGGCATGAGTTACACGTATTTTACAAGTTTACAAACAAAAATGACAGCGGCATAGAATATCACATCCACCCCGCAGCTTAGATACTATGGTGATACGAGTTTTTACACCATTGGAAGTGAGATCCAATGGCTTGGGAGTAGTCTTTGTAATTATGCACAATTTCCAAACTGTCCAAAGGTTTTTTTACAAATAAAACATTCAGGCCTCGTGTGTGCCGTTGCATCTTCGATCCAACGGCTCCCCATTGCTCATATTAGGTGCTCCTCGTAGCTTAATTACCTGCTACGGTGAAATGAGCATCTAGGTCGTATGATCAATGATCAGATGGCACATGCATAGTACTTGTACTTTCTGCGCATTTCCCAGACTCTATCAGCCGTATATTGCAAAAACATTCAAACCTCCTACTGTGGGCCGTTAGATCTCAGTGAACTTGTATCACCATAGAATCTACGGTGCGGGAGCACCTCATATTCTCCCGTGCGAGAAAACATAAGGTGCTATCGCAGCTTGGATGCTATGGTGCTACGAGCTTGGAGGTCGTTTGATCTAAGATCCAATGGCATCTGAGCAGTCTTTGTGCTTGTAAGCAGTGACCGAACTCTTTTGGGGCTTTTCTGCAAAAAACCATTTGAACCACCGAGGAGGTGTTGGGTCACAAATCCAACGCCTCCGAATAGCTTGTATCACCAAAGCATCTAAGGTGTGTTAGGACATGATATTCTTACATACAGGAGAATATGATGTCCTCCTTCATCTTAGATGCTACGGTGATACGAGCTTCGAGGTTGTTGGATATGGGATCAAAGGGCATCTGAGCAGTTTTTGTACAAATTGTGTGCAATTCTCAAACTCATCAAGGTTTCCTGCAAAAATATTAAGACACATCATGTGAGCTGCTATATCTCAGATCTACAAGCTCCAAGCAACCCGTATCGGCATATAGCATCTAAGGTATGAGGGCACATGATATTCTCCCGGGGAGGAGGGTTGGGGGTGCACAACCAATCGGTGGTTGGGAGGGTGGGGACAAATATAATCTAAACAACCCTAAACAGAGCTCCACAATTTTATCTAAGGTCGAGGGATTGACCCCCGACAATCATAGCTCCGCCTAAACACAACATTTGCATGTACTGTAGTACTAGACTTAATATTCATGTTTCAGTTTGAATATTGAACTGAGGACCATGGATGTCTTACATTTTACTCCCTTCATTCCTAAATATTAGTCTTTTTAGAGGTTTCAAATGGACTGGCACATACGGATGTATATAGGCATATTTTAGAGTCTAGATTCACTCATTTTTCTCCGTATGTAGTCACTTGTTGAACTCTCTAAAAGACCAATATATAGGAATAGAAGGAGTATTTTTGAATTCGTGACATACATGCATGGTTTGGAAAAATAGATGCACTATACTTATTGGATTGTTGTTGTTTTCATGTGTGTGTGTCTCTCTCTCTCTGTGTGTGTGGTCATATGCTTGATACATACAAAGTTTTCTCACCTCCATATTGTTCATCCTTTAAATTTGAATTTGCATTGGAAAACTTACTAGGGATACCATGAAATGTGAAATCCACGTTGAGATCACTATTTCACAAACTCACTCTAATTCAACAACTCGTCATAAATCAATTACCACGTTGAGATTAGTATTTGCAAGGAAAATACGGGTATTGTAATACACATAGATTCGTTCGCCAATTTAAAAGGTTCCTTTCGTATTCTCGAATGGTAGGACCCAATAGTGTACCAGCCAGACCTTGGCTCGTGTTGATCCTAAAAAAATAAAAAAACTGGGCTCGTGTCGTTCGGTGGCGTGCGTGGTACGCACGTTAGGCAACCCCAACCAGTCGAGCCTCAACGTTTCAAGTTGAAATATCTGGCGGCTAGAATTCCAGCCCTAGGAAATTCCCCTCATGTCCCCGGTCTATAATGACTACCGATGAACAACGGAGGGATGCTTTAGTAACTAGACAACGTTACCTACCGTGCCGAGCACGGTTCAATTCCCTCGGTCGCCGCTCGTCAAGGTCACCCATCAACTGCATTGCCTAGTACTATTACTACTACACTAGGATGAGCACAGAATTGAGCCCGTTTGTTTGTGCCTAGTACTTGTGTTAATATATCAGGGAATGCACTGGTATGGAGGGATTATCCTTTTACTCTGCATATATAACTTGTCTGAAGTCTAACTAAGCAAAATGTTTGACCAAATCCTTTCTTAAGAAATACAACAGGACAGATGTATGGCTTGAAAATTTATTGCTTGATGTAGGTTATGATATTGTTTCGAATCCTGGATCTTAAATTTCAGAAAATCCAAAAGTGAGCATAAATTCTTGAAACTGAGCATGGTCACATGATATGGCACAAATATTACTTCATAAGTTTTTTCTTCAATTTGAGACAAGCTGCTTATGACAAGTTGCCCAAATGAAGAGCCAAGGTATTTTGGAACAAAGACCTGTCACGTTAAGGCGAATGCTTTCACTATTGAAACCGTGGGCGTTTACGTGCCGCCACGAGTCCTAGCTTCTCATCGGCAGGTGACGTCCGAGCAATCGTGTGAGTCGACGGGAGGCATGCGAGGAGAATGCGGCGCCGGCTGTCAGGGAGGCGTGCGAGCAGACCGCTGTGCAGGTTCACCGGGAGGCGAGCCCTTTGACCAGGCTCCGCCGCCCACCGTCGTCCCAATTTCTCCCACTTTTAATGTCGCCGGCGTCGCAGTTTAAAATCAACCCCGCACTACCCGGTATCGCTACAATCTTCTCTCTTCCTCTTTGATTCTCCTGTCGTCTACCTCCAACTAGCCTGACCTAAATGTATGCCATGCCACATCACGATGGTCTGCCCTTAGTGTTCCAGTTCCCTGAGGATGACACCCAGCTGGAGTCTCAAGAACATAAGGCGCTTTGGGACGAGCTTGAACTAGCCTTGCGGGAAGACGTCACGCCTGTCCCCGCTCCTGTTCCGGCTCCTGTCGCCCCGACTGCGCCGGCGCCCATCCCCGTGGCATTGATGGGCTGGGAGCCGCACATTGTCGCCAATGCTAGTCGCCTCCTCCCGCTAGTTGACTCGCTCCGAAGTCTAGGTCATTTTGGCCTTCCTTCAAGTTAGGCCAACGTCCAGGAGTACGCCAAACGGTGCAAGACGCCGCCGTCGCCGTCGGTCAGTGGCCCGACAACACACAGAGCACGGCAGAGGAGCCGCGAGACACCCCGCCGCCGCCGCGTAATCTAAATTTTCCATGAAAAACGTTCGGATTGCCATGCTTAAAATCCGAACGTTTATCATTTCCGTTTATTTTATATAAATCATCGTATAGTTTAAACTCGGGGTCAGACTGAACGAAATCTATGGTTTGATCGATTGAATGTTCTGCTAGAGTTGTATCAAATTAAATATAAAACGTTATCAAGCCACATGTATTCCTTGTCATCCAACGACCTAGACTACTTCAATGTCGAGCGCTCAACACGTTTAGCGTGCAGCTAATTTCATGCCAAAAATTGTGCTAATCACATAACAACACTCAGACAATATCCTAGTACTTAATATCCGCATGCACTTAATATACTTCCAAATTAACGTGCATTGCACGTACACACTGACTAGTGCTGCTAGTATGTGAAACTGGTGTCGTGACTTGTGAACGTGTCCAGATATGGTCAACGGCAACATCGCCCGCGAGTTCTTCCTGTTTGCCCATGCGTCTAAACGCAGAAGGGGAGGAGAGAGAGAGAGCACACATGGAACCCACCAGTAAGTGGAGGCGAATAGTACTAAAAATAATATTACATGTTATCCGTTAATTAGGTTGTGCTTATATAAAAACATTATGTGAACAAAGCGGGGTACAACAAACATTGCTATTCTATGTATGTTGCCTATTGACGTGCGTCTTGAAGGCCCGGTCGCATGTTCGATCCTCGTCCTTTATTTTTTAATTTGTATATGGGTCCAAATTTGTTTCATGACATGTGGGCCCCTCGGTGTGTAGTTTGTAGCACTTTAATTTGTGGGTCGAAATTTGTTCCATTCCAAGTGGACTATCGGTGTGTTGTTTTGTAGCTTATTTATAATAATTAAAGAGAACAAGATAGTTTTTTCAGTAATACCATGGTGCAACATTGAAGGCGAGAAAGGACGTGCGAGAGAGTGATGACCGAGCCAGAGGGAAATCAACTAGGGGACTTGCGTGGGTTGCAACGGTGTTTGGAGTAGTTGTGGGCCGGATGCTACGAAAATATAATCTAAACCGACCGGAATAAATGCCTACACAAATTAATCCAAGGTTGGAGTGCCTCTCGCAATGTAAATAGCTCCGACTTTGCGAGGGATGGAGAGGTAGTAGCTTCAACGCATGGAAGATACGGTGTGAGAAAGCAAGGTCAATCGAGAGACATATAGATAGAGAGACAAAGTGAGTGTGGTCCAACATTCATTGAACACATATATATGCTCTGGAGAGATATTGTCTGATTGAGCTTTTGGCAAGGGTGAGGGCTGTAAGATAGAGCTTGAGAGATGATCCAGTCACAGACATGTAGATATATTTTGTGCGTGGGAGGAAGCAAGGTCAACCGATCACATAGGGTCGCCGTGCAATCGGAAGAGTGTGACGGGTTGGAGAGAGTGACCTAGATAGACAATGTGCGTGAGAGAGTATACAGTGTGAATAGGTCGAATTGGGATCAAACATGTTGATATATCGTTTTTTTCCGAGAAAGAGCAAGGTCAATCGAGACATACAGAGAGAGAGAGAGAGAGAGAGAGAGAGAGAGAGAGAGAGAGAGAGAGAGAGAGAGAGATTGAGTGAGCGTGGCCCACCATGAGGTCGAAAGAGTGGCGGTGGCTTGGATGGACTGACCTAGATAGACAATCTTCATGAGAGAGTATAGAGTGTGTCGATCGAGGCCCGAATAGGGAGATATATCATTTGTGTGTGTGAAAGAAAACGAGGTTAAACGAGACTCGAATAAAGAGAGCGAGATTGAGCGAGTGTGGCTCGCCGTGCGGAAGAAAGAGTGAGACAGTCTCGAGGGAGTGACCTAGATATACAACGTGCGTGCGTGTGCACGATAGGTTCGGGGGGGGGCTAGATAGGCAATGCATGTATTTAGCGCGAGAGGGTGAGAGAGAGAGAGCTCGGCATGGGGTGCAATGGCGGGTGTGTGAGGTAAATACATTTGGTAACAGAGTGGAAAAAGGGGTTGTGTAGTTGAGAGACTTAGAGATCGAAACACAGAGAGAAAGAATGAACGTGTGTTGGACACCTATAGCTTCCTAAGGTGGTTAGGAGAGGAACATTGACCGATATAGGAAGTATGTAGCGTTTGTGCAGGGGGGGGGGCTAAAAACAACATTTGAATGTACATAGTATGAGACTTAATATCGATGTTTCAATTCAGTGTACATTGTAAGATTTGAACAGAGGACTAGGCATACGGGTAATTATCTCGAATTCGTGCCATACTAAGTTTCGAAAAGTTGACATTGACTCAATTTGTTGTGCTTTTTTGTAGGTCATATGTTTGAATCCATCCAAAAGTTTTCTCACTACCATGGTGTTCATCATATACATATGAATTTGTATTAAAAAAGTAGCGTGGATACAATGAAATGCGAAATCCATGTTAGAATTGGAGATCGCTACGTGACACACACTCTAATTCAAATAACTTACTATGTGACACACACTCTAATTCAAATAACTAATTATGTGACACACACTCTAATCCACGTTAGCGTCGGTACCGTTTCGATTTTTTTTCAAATAATTCCTCATTAATTAATTTATAGTACTCCCTCTGTTCACTTTTATAAGACCTTGAAGACATTTCAGACAATATGCAAAACAATTCATTTTAAGTTGTCTGAAACGACTTACAAAAGTGAACGGAGGGAGTATCTCATTTCGAATGACTAATTATTGCAAGGAAAACATGGGCATGGTAATACATACAGATTCATTTGCAAATGAAAGAAGATTCGTTTGCATTCTCAAATGTAGGCGCACCAGGCAGACCACGGTCGTGTCGGGGTGGACGCTGCTTTGGTGCCTTAAAGGCAACTACCTTTGGGTCACTGACATGTGGGCCAGCCACCTGTTGGGCCCACATGTCATGGACACAAAGGCAGGTGCCTTAAGGCACCGAAGCATAGTCGTGTCGGGGTGGTCGCGTGTGTTAGACAGACGCGTAGCACACAGCCACCCACCCCCCCACCAAAAAAAGGACGACGACAAAATAAGTTCGCGCTTCCACGTTTTAGATTGAAATATCTGGTGGCCCCAATTCCAACCCTGCAAAATCTCTTTCCCCACCGTTCGAATCGCCCCTTGTCTCGTCTCTTTCCCCACCGTTCCCCACCTCTGTGCCAGACGACGACAACGAAGACGACGGTCGCGCATCACCACCGCACCGGAGCTACCTCATCTACGCCCTCGTCCACCGCACCGGGTGGTGCACCGACAATGTCGGCCACCGCAATCGACGTGCCTCATAGACACCGAGTTCCACCGCATCAGGTGCGCTTCACCGACGCCGTCTCCCAGCTCACCGGGGCTACTTCACCGAGCACATCGTCGCACCTCCGCCCCCCGAGGCTATTGGGGCTTCACCAACGGTCTCGTCCACTGCATCGTAGTGCTCCGCTGCCACTCAAGATCTGCATCCGTGCTCGACCAGCCAACGCCAGCGCATCACCATCAACGGCTCTGAACTGACCCGCACTCTAGCCAGGCGAGGATGCCCAAACACCGGCCCGTACTAGGTATCCACACATAACTCCCTTGTGCACTATTCCGACGATGTTTGGATATCCTTTCACTGCTCTCTTAGCTTACACGCCTATGCAACTCTGACTTTAAGTCTTATTTCTTCTGGAGATATCATCTGAAACAAGAAAATCCTGCACACCCGTATAACCTTGTAAGTATCTGCCCTCCGGTACAACATCAAGGTCGATTCCTCTTATTTGATCAACCATTCGCCGTGTCAAAAATGTAGAGGGGGATGCAAGGAGCACAAGGCCTGCACATCCAAGCAAGTGGTAACATGGACTTGTACATGGAACATCCTCAGCGCAAGCAGAGCTGCAGTGAGCCTGTACAACGAGCTAGCGTAAGTCCCTGCATTTCATTTAATTCGTACTGGCATTCGTGTATGATTTGTGTGCAGTGGCTGATCCACGAATTCAAGTTACCAGGGGCGAACATTTAACTTAAAAAATACGAAGGCACTTGCACTCCGGAAATCAACATAACTTGAGAAATGTGAAGCTACATGCACTTTGAAAACCAGCTAATGATCCAAAGTAGTTCAGATTATAAACACTAAATGATGCAAGCACCAAAAAACACAAAATGCAACATGGTGTACAAGGACTACAAACATGGTCTGTACCTGCTTGAATTATTCGTTCTCTGGCTGAAAATATCGAAGTGTAATTGCACGTATAACCAGTGCGCAAACTGCATATCAATATATCTATCCTGCACAAGTATGCCAATAGTTTCAAACAACATATTAGAAAAGTATTTATGCTATGTTGTCATGATACGGGGACTTTCTGGTAGATGGCCTCGATGTTTCCTCAAGCTATGAAAATGCACCATAATTTGCTTGTCATCAATGCCTGCAAATCTCTGTCTCTCTCAACATAGTAGATCATCATTAGACACTAAATCCTTCAATGATCTTGCAAAATGCTTGCATTAGATCCCTCATTAGACACTATATGTTCATCACTAGGAGCATGTAAAATGTTTGCATCAAATCCTTCATTAGCAGTCTGTTCATTAGACACTTCAGGCTCAAGAACAACATGAGCTTGTATGTTTGGACCGGAAACTTGATTAGATACATCAAATTCAGTCAGTTCAGTATTGATTGGGGGAGTTATAAAATAAGTAGAAATTGGTTTCATTTTCTCATAGATTCCCTACATACAAGCAGTTTTACAACACCGTCAGGTTTAACTATTGGCCAGAAATTGAAGAGTTGAATTAGATATAATCAGGGATGTGATGTACCTGCTCATTGCGCATGTTACTCTTGCAAGCTGCGACTGTCTGTTTGCGCAAGCTCGATGCCATGCATGTGCTGCCGCCGCTGCCTCCCATGCAGGCTACACCTAGGGTTGGATGTTCATCTTCTTGTCCTTCCGTTCGCTTGAAGCCCGGCGACCGCCCTCCAATGAGGGCGCGAGGAAGTGTTGTGTCTGTCTGTCCAGCAGCGGCTAGGTTAGGAGCGAACCAGACTAGAGGCTGGAGCGAATGAATTGGGATTTTTCCTGTTGTCGATCGATATGGGAGGCGCTTGTTTGGGCCGCGAGCTTGCTATAGGGCCTGCCTTGCACTTATGTTATTGGACCATCCAAATTGAAACATTTTTCTTGATTTTTTACATTTCCTGCTCGTGCGTTGGGACGAACAAAACTAGCATGGGCCAACCTGGATGACTCAAACTAGGTGCACACTTTCCAGCCACCTGAGGCGGCCGCCCATACCAGCCCCTATGGTGGCGTCGCTCCTTTTTACGTGTATGATTGGATAGTGAAAAATATTCCAGTGGTGCTTTTGATTTACCCACAGAATGGTTGAATTGCTTGTTTCTATGAATTGAGTTCGCCAATAATGTAAAGGATGCCAGTCTTTTCATCCTATTGTAGATTGCTTAGATCTCGATATGCCAAAAGTAATCGCATGAAATATACAGTAAAAGCCAGTGTGATGTGTGTGGCTACAACTAGTCTGACTACACGTCCTCATATAACATAACAAGGACGCACCATCTTACCAGATTAACCATTCGACTTACCCATGCAGTGTGGGAAGAAAGAAGTATTGGGACTACGTATCCAAGCAATTGATTCCATGGACTCCTTCGTACAACCTTGTAAGCGAAAAAGAAGTTGCAGTGTGCCTGTACAAATAACTAGCGTAAGTTCAGTTACCTGCTTCAAGGAATTTTAGTTAGCCACTTATTGCAAAATTGTTCAATTACGTTGCTTGGCTTAATTTAGTTTTCTCCTGAATACATAATGCCACAGCCTGTTAATCATATTGTAGACTGCGCCTATCTATGTGTTTGATACTTACTGTTAAGAATTACCTGTTTGCCTTAACTTAAATATCTACTTGTTTGTTTAACTGCTTTGCTGCTGCAACAACGGGTTACAATGATGTTAATAACTACTTTTCAGCATCCAATTGAAACTCTTTAATTCCTTGTTTGTTTAACTGGTTTGCTACTATAACTCCCAGTTGAGATGTTTTGCTAACTTCAACTTTTCTGAATCCAATCGGAACTTTAATGGCAAAACAAGTTAGCCCAAGATCAAAGAGCAAGGTCCCCATGGACGTTGCATCATCCCACAACAGTGGCACTGGCCCAATCGTGCACTATGAATTGCCAACTGCTGATGCTCTAGAGGCTAAACTAGTGGTAGAAAGAGATTCTGCTTCTGCACTTAGAGATGAAGTTGACATGTTGAGGAAGCAAACAACACAATCACAAGCAGTACTCGAGACAACCATTAAATATTTGATGGATTTCAAAACGAAGCAAGCTAAGACTGACCAGATTGTTAAGGTCCTGAAGGAAAAAAGGAAATTAAATTCCTACTTGGTAAATCATATGTGAAATGTTCTTTCCATCGTTGAATAACCTTTGTGTTGTCTGTTCATGTAATCAATCAAACCATTTGTTTTAGAGATCATGTAATAATTGTTTTTTTTGTTTTTTGGTTTGTAATTTTATTTGAGCACAAGTCTGTATTAATTGATAAGACTCGGGGACATTTCGTTTGGATTGTTGTGCCAGACCTACAAATATGCCAATCGGGCTGAATGTGCATTCAGCAATAGTAGTAGTATAGATGGACCATAAGTGGCATGCATCGGAAAGGGCCAAGATGCTGGCTAAAAAAAGGATGCTGTTGTAGCCAAAAAAAGTACAGCGGCCTGGCTTATGTATGTTAGTTGATATTATTGATCCATATACTCTATAAGTGTTTATATGTCTGTTAGTTCTGTACATTCTTGGTTGATTGACTCGGTATTTGAATCTTGATACATCGCTTGTGTACATATCTAAATGGGAGTACACATTATGCTGCGTGTGACATTTGAGTTGGACATGAAGAGTTCCAAATATTCGAATTCACCTTAAACTGGATTCTAGCTTCTGAATTTGAGTATCGGCATTTGTAAACCATATTCATATATGACAGTGGAATACATCTTTGTCATCCTTTTGAAGATATATAAAAACACATAGAATGATTTATAAAGATTCATATAGGAATACAAAATGGATTCCAATTTAGTTGCTAGGGTAAACATGGATGCTTATTGTCCCAAAATTCGAAAGAAGCGGCAAAATGTCCACTCCCACGTCGGCTGCCCGAAGCCAAGTGTTTGGGAGATGGAAATCACTGTCTACCCATTACACGGACAATCCATCGGCCCGATTTCCACTGCTCTAAATAGGGGTAGGTGTAACATCCCAAATTTCCAATTTGGCATGTTATACATAGGTCATCCATGCATATCATATTTTATTGCTTTTTCATTTGCAATCCTCGAAATCCTAAGAAACTCAAGGACCTTCGGAGAGAGTTGGGGATTTTCCAATTTTCATATTTGAAATTTTTATCAAATAGTGAAGACGAGGATTTTGATTTTTAATTATTTCTCTCCAGAAAACATTTCATTTTAAAATAATAAATGAGGGAAGATTGTTGGGGAACGTAGTAATTTCAAAATTTTCCTACGCACACACAAGATCATGGTGATGCATAGAAACGAGAGGAGGAGTGTATCTTCATACCCTTGAAGATCGCTAAGCAGAAGCGTTTATCAATGCGGTTGATGTAGTCGTACGTCTTCACGATCCGACCGATCCAAGTACCGAACGCACGGCACCTCCGAGTTCTGCACACGTTCAGCTCGATGACGTCCTCGCCTTCTCGATCCAGCAAGACGGGCGAAGTAGTAGATGAGTTCCGGCAGCACGACGGCGTGGTGACGGTGTTGGTGAAGAACAATCTCCGCAGCGCTTCGCCTAAGCACTACGGAAACTATGACGGAGGATAAACTAGAGGGGACGGGGTTGCCGGCACACAGCTTGGTGTTTCTTGATGTATCTTTGGTTGTAGCCCTACCCCTCTATTTATATTTTGAGCCTTGGGGTCGAAACTTGGAGTAAAAGCCTCCACAAAGTCGGTTTCACCCGAAAGGCAAGAGTCCTTCTCGGACTCCAGGGCCAGAGGCCAGGGTTCCCGGCGTCTGGCCCCTGGACTCCGCAAAACTTCCTTTTGCGCTTTCCAAAAACCTTGTGGGCTTTCCCCTTTGGCCCAAATAACGTGTTCTTGTTCCCAAACATTTCGGGAAACATCCGGAACCCCTTCCGGTGAATTCCGGAACTCTTCCAGAGATCAAACACTATTATCCCATATATCAAACTTTATCTCCGGACCATTCCGGAGTTCCTTGTCATGTCCATGATCTCATCCAGGACTCCAAACAACATTCGGTTACCAACATACATAACTCATATAATACTATATCGTCAACGAAACGTTAAGTGTGCGGACCCTACGGGTTTGAGAACTATGTAGACATGACCTAGAACTTGTTTCCGGTCAATAACCAATAGCGGGACCTGGATGCTCATATTGGCTCCCACATATTCTACGAAGATCTTTATCGGTCAAACCGCATAACAACATACGTTGTTCCCTTTGTCATCAGTATGTTACTTGCCCGAGATTTGATCGTCGGTATCCAATACCTAGTTCAATCTCGTTACCGGCAAGTCTCTTTACTCGTTACATAATACATCATTTCGTAACTAACTCATTAGCTACACTGCTTGCAAGGCTTATAGTGATGTGCATTACCGAGAGGGCCCAGAGATACCTCTCCGACAATCGGAGTGACAAAACCTAATCTCGAAATACGCCAACTCAACATGTACCTTCGGAGACACCTGTAGTACTCCTTTATAATCACCCAGTTACGTTGTGACGTTTGGTAGTACCCAAAGTGTTCCTCCGGTAAACGGGAGTTGCATAATTCTCATAGTTATAGGAACATGTATAAGTCATGAAGAAAGCAATAGCAGTATACTAAACGATCAAGTGCTAGGCTAACGGAATGGGTCATTTCAATCACATCATTCTTCTAATGATGTGATCCCACTAATCAAATGACAACACATGTCTATGGTTAGGAAACATAACCATCTTTGATTAATGAGCTAGTCAAGTAGAGGCATACTAGTGACTATATGTTTGTCTATGTATTCACACATGTATCATGTTTCCGGTTAATACAATTCTAGCATGAATAATAAACATTTATCATGTATTGAGGAAATAAATAATAACTTTATTATTGCCTCTAGGGCATATTTCCTTTAGTCTCCCACTTGCACTAGAGTCAACAATCTAGATTACATAGTAATGATTCTAACACCCATGGAGTCTTGGTGCTGATCATGTTTTGCTCGTGAGAGAGGCTTAGTCAATGGGTCTGCAACATTCAGATCCGTATGTATCTTGCAAATCTCTATGTCTCCCACTTGGACTTGGTCCCGAATGGAATTGAAGCGTCTCTTGATGTGCTTGGTCCTCTTGTGAAATCTGGATTCCTTTGCCAAGGCAATTGCACCAGTATTGTCACAGAAGATTTTCATTGGTCCCGATGCACTAGGTATGACACCTAGATCGGAAATGAACTCCTTCATCCAGACTCCTTCATTTGCTGCTTCCGAAGCAGCTATGTACTCCGCTTCACATGTAGATCCCGCCATGACGCTTTGTTTAGAACTGCACCAACTTACAGCTCCACCGTTTAATAAAAACACGTATCCGGTTTGTGATTTAGAATCGTCCGGATCAGTGTCAAAGCTTGCATCGACGTAACCATTTACGACTAGCTCTTTGTCACCTCCATATACGAGAAACATATCCTTAGGCCTTTTCAGGTATTTCAGGATGTTCTTGACCGCTGTCTAGTGATCCACTCCTGGATTACTTTGGTACCTTCCTGCCAAGCTTCTTTCTAAGCATACGTCAAGTCTGGTACACAACATTGCATACATGATAGAGCCTATGGATGAAGCATAGGGAACATCTTTCATTTTCTCTCTATCTTCTGCTGTGGTCGGGCATTGAGTTTGACTCAACTTCACACCTTGTAGTACGGGCAAGAACCCTTTCTTTGCCTGATCCATTTTGAACTTTTTCAAAATTTTATCAAGGTATGTGCTTTGTGAAAGTCCTATCAAGCGTCTTGATCTATCTCTATAGATCTTGATGCCCACTATGTAAGCAGCTTCACCAAGGTCTTTCATTGAAAAACTTTTATTCAAGTATCCCTTTATGCTATCCAGAAATTCTATATCATTTCCAATTAATAATATGCCATCTACATATAATATCAGAAATGCTACAGAGCTCCCACTCACTTTCTTGTAAATACAGGCTTCTCCAAAAGTCTGTATAAAACCATATGCTTTGATCACACTATCAAAGCGTTTATTCCAACTCCGATATGCTTGCACCAGTCCATAAATGGAACGCTGGAGCTTGCACACTTTGTTAGCACCTTTTGGATCAACAAAACCTTCTGGCTGCATCATATACAACTCTTCTTCCAGAAATCCATTCAAGAATGCAGTTTTGACATCCATTTGCCAAATTTCATAATCATGAAATGCAGCAATAGCTAACATGATTCGGACAGACTTAAGCATCGCTACGGGTGAGAAAGTCTCATCGTAGTCAACTCCTTGAACTTGTCGAAAACCTTTCGCAACAAGTCGAGCTTTATAGACAGTTACATTACCATCAGCGCCAGTCTTCTTCTTAAAGATCCATTTATTCTCAATTGCTTGCCGATCATCGGGCAAGTCAACCAAAGTCCATACTTTGTTTTCATACACGGATCCCATCTCAGATTTCATGGCCTCTAGCCATTTTGCGGAATCTGGGCTCATCATCGCTTCCTCATAGTTTGTAGGTTCATCATGGTCAAGTAACATGACTTCCAGAATAGGATTACCATACCACTCTGGTGCGGATCTTACTCTGGTAGACCTACGAAGTTTAGCAGAAACTTGATCTGAAGTTTCATGATCAATATCATTAGCTTCCTCACTGATTGGTGTAGTTGTCACAGGAACCGGTTCTTGTGATGAACTACTTTCCAATAAGGGAGTAGATACAGTTATCTCATCAAGTTCTACTTTCCTCCCACTCACTTCTTTCGAGAGAAACTCCTTCTCTAGAAAGGATCCGATTTTAGCAACGAAAATCTTGCCTTCAGATCTGTGATAGAAGGTGTACCCAATAGTTTCTTTTGGGTATCCTATGAAGACACATTTCTCCGATTTGGGTTCAAGCTTATCTGGTTGAAGTTTCTTCACATAAGCATCGCAGCCCCAAACTTTAAGAAACGACAACTTTGGTTTCTTGCCAAACCACAGTTCATAAGGCGTCGTCTCAACGGATTTTGATGGTGCCATATTTAACGTGAATGCGGCCGTCTCTAAAGCATAACCCCAAAACAATAGCGGTAAATCAGTAAGAGACATCATAGATCGCACCATATCTAGTAAAGTACGATTACGACGTTCGGACACACCATTTCGTTGTGGTGTTCCGGGTGGGGTGAGTTGCGAAACTATTCCGCATTGTTTCAAGTGTAGACCAAACTCGTAACTCAAATATTCTCCTCCACGATCAGATCGTAGAAATTTTATTTTCTTGTTACGATGATTTTCCACTTCACTCTGAAATTCTTTGAACTTTTCAAATGTTTCAGACTTGTGTTTCATCAAGTAGATATACCCATATCTGCTCAAATCATCTGTGAAGGTGAGAAAATAACGATACCCGCCGCGAGCCTCAACATTCATTGGACCACAAACATCAGTATGTATGATTTCCAACAAATCAGTTGCTCGCTCCATAGTTCCGGAGAACGGCGTTTTAGTCATCTTGCCCATGAGGCACGGTTTGCAAGTATCAAGTGATTCATAATCAAGTGATTCCAAAAGCCCATCAGTATGGAGTTTCTTCATGCGCTTTACACCGATATGACCTAAACGGCAGTGCCACAAATAAGTTGCACTATCGTTATCAACTCTGCATCTTTTGGTTTCAACACTATGAACATGTGTATCACTACTATCGATATTCAACAAAAATAGACCACTCTTCAAGGGTGCATGACCATAAAAGATATTAGTCATATAAATAGAACAACCATTATGCTCTGATTTAAATGAATAACCGTCTCGCATCAAACAAGATCCAGATATAATGTTCATGCTCAACGCTGGCACCAAATAACAATTATTTAGGTCTAAAACTAATCCCGATGGTAGATGTAGAGGTAGCGTGCGGACCGCGATCACATCGACTTTGGAACCATTTCCCACGCGCATCATCACCTCGTCCTTAGCCAATCTTAGCTTAATCCGTAGTCCCTGTTTCGAGTTGTAAATATTAGCAACAGAACCAGTATCAAATACCCAGGTGCTAATGCGAGCATTAGTAAGGTACACATCAATAACATGTATATCACATATACCTTTGTTCACTTTGCCATCCTTCTTATCCGCCAAATACTTGGGGCAGTTCCGCTTCCAGTGTCCAGTCTGCTTGCAGTAGAAGCACTCAGTTTCAGGCTTAGGTCCATACTTAGGTTTCTTCTCTTGAGCAGCAACTTGCTTGCTGTTCTTTTTGAAGTTCCCCTTCTTCTTCCCATTGCCCTTCTTCTTGAAACTGATGGTTTTGTTAACCATCAACCCTTGATGCTCCTTCTTGATTTCTACCTCCACGGCTTTTAGCATTGCGAAGAGCTCGGGAATAGTCTTGTTCATCCCTTGCATATTATAGTTCATCACGAAGCTCTTGTAGCTTGGTGGCAGTGATTGGAGAATTTTGTCAATGACACTATCATCAGGAAGATTAACTCCCAGTTGAATCAAGTGATTATTATACCCAGACATTTTGAGTATGTGTTCACTGACAGAACTATTCTCCTCCATCTTGCAGCTGTAGAACTTATTAGAGACTTCATATCTCTCAATCCGGGCATTTGCTTGAAATATTAACTTCAACTCCTGGAACATCTCATAGGCTTCATGACGTTCAAAACATCGTTGAAGACCCGGTTCTAAGCCGTAAAGCATGGCACACTGAACTATCAAGTAGTCATCAGCTTTGCTTTGCCAGACGTTCTTAACGTCGTCAGTTGCATCAGCAGCAGGCCTGGCACCTAGCGGTGCTCCCAGGACGTAACTTTTCTGTGCAGCAATGAGGATAATCCTCAGGTTACGGACCCAGTCCGTGTAATTGCTACCATCATCTTTCAACTTTGCTTTCTCAAGGAACGCATTAAAATTCAACGGAACAACAGCACGAGCCATCTATCTACAAACAAACATAGACAAGCAAAATACTATCAGGTACTAAGTTCATGATAAATTTAAGTTCTCTTAATCATATTACTTAAGAACTCCCACTTAGACAGACATCTCTCTAGTCATCTAAGTGATCACGTGATCCAAATCAACTAAACCATGTTCGATCATCACGTGAGATGGAGTAGTTTCAATGGTGAACATCACTATGTTGATCATATCTACTATATGATTCACGTTCGACCTTTCGGTCTCCATGTTCCGAGGCCATATCTGTATATGCTAGGCTCGTCAAGTATAACCTGAGTATTCCGCGTGTGCAACTGTTTTGCACCCGTTGTATTTGAACGTAGAGCCTATCACACCTGATCATCATGTGGTGTCTCAGCACGAAGAACTTTCACAACGGTGCATACTCGGGGAGAACACTTCTTGATAATTAGTGAGAGATCATCTTAAAATGCTACCGTCAATCAAAGCAAGATAAGATGCATAAAGGATAAACATCACATGTAATGAATATAAGTGATATGATATGGCCATCATCATCTTGTGCTTGTGATCTCCATCTTTGAAGCACCGTCATGATCACCATCGTCACCGGCGCGATACCTTGATCTCCGTCGTAGCATCATTGTCGTTACGCCATCTATTGCTTCTACGACTATCGCTACCGCTTAGTGATAAAGTAAAGCAATTACAGGGCGTTTGCATTTCATACAATAAAGCGACAACCATATGGCTCCTGCCAGTTGCCGATAACTTCGGTTACAAAACATGATCATCTCATACAATAAAATATAGCATCACGTCTTGACCATATCACATCACAACATGCCCTGCAAAAACAAGTTAGACGTCCTCTACTTTGTTGTTGCAAATTTTACGTGGCTGCTACGGGCTTAGCAAGAACCGTTCTTACCTACGCATCAAAAACCACAACGATAGTTCGTCAAGTTAGTGCTGTTTTAACTTTCTCAAGGACCGGGCGTAGCTACACTCGATTCAGCTAAAGTGAGAGAGACAGACACCCGCCAGCCACCTTTAAGCACGAGTGCTCGTAACGGTGAAACCAGTCTCGCGTAAGCGTACACGTAATGTCGGTCCGGGCCGCTTCATCTCACAATACCGCCGAACCAAAGTATGACATGCTGGTAAGCAGTATGACTTGTATCGCCCACAACTCACTTGTGTTCTACTCGTGCATATAACATCAACGCATAAAACCTAGGCTCGGATGCCACTGTTGGGGAACATAGTAATTTCAAAATTTTCCTACGCACACACAAGATCATGGTGATGCATAGCAACGGGAGGAGGAGTATATCTTCATACCCTTGAAGATCGCTAAGCGGAAGCGTTTATCAATGCGGTTGATGTAGTCGTACGTCTTCACGATCCGACCGATCCAAGTACCGAACGCACGGCACCTCCGAGTTCTGCACACGTTCAGCTCGTTGACGTCCTCGCCTTCTCGATCCAGCAAGACGGGCGAAGTAGTAGATGAGTTCCGGCAGCACGACGGCGTGGTGACGGTGTTGGTGAAGAACAATCTCCGCAGGGCTTCGCCTAAGCACTACGGAAACTATGACGGAGGATAAACTAGAGGGGATGGGGTTGCCGGCACACGGCTTGGTGTTTCTTGATGTATCTTTGGTGCTAACCCTACCCCTCTATTTATATGTTGAGCCTTGGGGTCGAAACTTGGAGTAAAAGCCTCCACAAAGTCGGTTTCACCCGAAAGGCAAGAGTCCTTCTCGGACTCCAGGGCCAGAGGGCCAGGGTTCCCGACGTCTGGCCCCTGGACTCCGCAAAACTTCCTTTTGCGCTTTCCAAAAACCTTGTGGGCTTCCCCCTTTGGCCCAAATAACGTGTTCTTGTTCCCAAACATTTCGGGAAACATCCGGAACCCCTTCTGGTGAATTCCGGAACTCTTCCAGAGATCAAACACTATTATCCCATATATCAAACTTTATCTCCGGACCGTTCCGGAGTTCCTTGTCATGTCCATGATCTCATCCAGGACTCCAAACAACATTCGGTTACTAACATACATAACTCATATAATACTATATCGTCAACGAAACGTTAAGCGTGCGGACCCTACGGGTTTGAGAACTATGTAGACATGACCTAGAACTTGTTTCCGGTCAATAACCAATAGCGGGACCTGGATGCTCATATTGGCTCCCACATATTCTACAAAGATCTTTATCGGTCAAACCGCATAACAACATACGTTGTTCCCTTTGTCATCAGTATGTTACTTGCCCGAGATTTGATCGTCGGTATCCAATACCTAGTTCAATCTCGTTACCGGCAAGTCTCTTTACTCGTTACGTAGTACATCATTCCGTAACTAACTCATTAGCTACACTGCTTGCAAGGCTTATAGTGATGTGCATTACCGAGAGGGCCCAGAGATACCTCTCCGACAATCGGAGTGACAAAACCTAATCTCGAAATACGCCAACTCAACATGTACCTTCGGAGACACCTGTAGTACTCCTTTATAATCACCCAGTTACGTTGTGACGTTTGGTAGTACCCAAAGTGTTCCTCCGGTAAACGGGAGTTGCATAATTCTCATAGTTACAGGAACATGTATAAGTCATGAAGAAAGCAATAGCAGTATACTAAACGATCAAGTGCTAGGCTAACGGAATGGGTCATGTCAATCACATCATTCTTCTAATGATGTGATCCCACTAATCAAATGACAACACATGTCTATGGTTAGGAAACATAACCATCTTTGATTAATGAGCTAGTCAAGTAGAGGCATACTAGTGACTATATGTTTGTCTATGTATTCACACATGTATCATGTTTCCGGTTAATACAATTCTAGCATGAATAATAAACATTTATCATGATATGAGGAAATGAATAATAACTTTATTATTGCCTCTAGGGCATATTTCCTTCAGTCTCCCACTTGCACTAGAGTCAATAATCTTGATTACATAGTAATGATTCTAACACCCATGGAGTCTTGGTGCTGATCATGTTTTGCTCGTGAGAGAGGCTTAGTCAACGGGTCTGCAACATTCAGATCCGTATGTATCTTGCAAATCTCTATGTCTCCCACTTGGACTTGGTCCCGAATGGAATTGAAGCGTCTCTTGATGTGCTTGGTCCTCTTGTAAAATCTGGATTCCTTTGCCAAGGCAATTGCACCAGTATTCTCACAGAAGATTTTCATTGGTCCCGATGCACTAGGTATGACACCTAGATCGGAAATGAACTCCTTCATCCAGACTCCTTCATTTGCTGCTTTCGAAGCAGCTATGTACTCCGCCCTAGAAAATTTTTTGCATGTTTTAAAAATTGCATTTTAGGGGCCAAGAAAGGTTCATCTTGTTCTAAATATTTTATTTAGACGGAGAAAACTTGTTTTGGAATTTTTAGATTTTTATTTATATTTTTCTAGGATTTTTCTAGTCGGCGGAATGCTTTTTTTTTAAACCCGCACCTGACTGGGCCAAAGGCCCAGCCGAGCAGGCCGGCCCAGCCGCCCGCCACCTCAGCCTCCTGCGTGCGCGCGCGCCCCGCCGCCGCCGACCCGGACTCCGGAGTCCGAGCCGGACTCCGCCGCCGCGCCTTACCCCTCCTCCAAGTCGCCCCCCCGCCCCCTTTATATAGCGCCGCCCCCGCCCCCTCTAGCCACCACCACCA
>NC_041387.1:113142827-113150992 GCF_002162155.2 Triticum dicoccoides | reverse complement strand
ATCCCGCCGCCACCCCGCGCCCTCCCAAGCCCCGCCACCCCTCGCCGAGCCGCCGGAGCCGCCCGCCCCGCCGGACTACCTCGCCGGAGGTAGCCACACCCCTTCGCCGCCGTTTTTTTTAAATAAACCCCTTCGGTTTTTTTAAAAACCCTAGTTCGTTTTTTATATAGATCGGTTTTATTCTTCGGTTTATTTATTTAGCGAGCGTTCACTCGTCCGTTAGTTCTAACAAACGTGTTCATCGTTTAGTTTCTGTTAACGAACGTTCGTTCGTTTAGCTGTTCGTCGTTTTTCTTTTTATCGGATTTATTCCGCGATTTTTCTGATCGTGATTTCTGATCCGATGTTCAAACCTGTTTATCTTTTCGCTCGTTTATCAGAATCAGGCGATTCAAGCGCCTGGAGTTTCATCTCGAAACCTTCTTTCCGAATAATCAACTCAAACAAGTTTTTATCTCTGTAAAATTTGACCCTATTTCAGATTAGTTAACGGATCTTGTTTCTTTTGCCGTTTGCGTTCCGTTGCTCCGTTTGATTTGATTCTTTTTGCAAACCGGAGTTCTTAAGTTGAACTCTCCGGTCAAACTCTTTTATTTGGAGTTCTACCTGTGCATCTTTGATTGTTTCTTATGTATGTTATTGTTTGCTTGCAATAGAATTCTCGGAGTGCGAAGCGTGTTACTACGAGTCTCTAGGATTCACGGATTGTCAGCAAGGCAAGTAACATATTGATCATACTCTTTTCATACCCGGTTTCTATGCATTAGTTTCAATCCTCAAACATTGCATGACTAGGATGCCTTTAATATGTGGGTTTTGGGAAGTAGTTGCTGAGGTAGAACCTATTGCCCTGTTTATTATCAAACCCTTGGGAGTTACTTCTACGCGTTGCTTATTTTGCCATGCTATGCTCGTAGACGTGGATTGGGTTTGAGTGATTTCCATGACAGATGTGAGATTTTTAAATTAATGGTTTACTTAAGGTGGCAACTTTAATACACATCTGGATGGATTGAGGCACCTGGGGTATCCAATGATTGCCTGTTTTATTTTTGGAAATCCCGGGGTTACCGTGTGATTCTCCTATGGACCGCCACCCAGGCTCAAAGGGAACTGAGTCTATTCATGCTAGAAACTTCCGTGTGCAGCCGCAAGCTATTATGGGCTCTAGCATAGTTGAGTAAGTTACGTGAAGCTCTTGAAGAGGTGGATCAGCAGGTAGTGGGTTTGTAGGTTTGGTATGGTCTGCCCAGAGTAGAGAGTTAATGTTTCTGAAAGACTGTGTCTCGGTCATCCGTTTCTGAAACATCATGTAGTGCGAGGAATCAGCGGAGCCGATCGAGTCTTGCGGGGAAAAGTGCACAAACCTCTGCAGAGTGTACAATCTAATCATGGTTAGCCGTGTCCCCGGTTATGGACAATTCTGAGTATCTAGTACTTGAGTATTCGCATGTATCTCAACACTTCTAATTAATCTTGCTGGGTTGTTAACTATTTTAATTGAGATCATTGAGTTGGGGTTACCTTCTCAAATGATGTTTCAACCACCATGATAGTTAAATTAAAATTTATTCCTTTGTAGTAGGGAAAATTGGCTTTTCGCAAAACTGTAACCATATAGCTTTCCACCAGCCAAATATGCATGTAGTGGTAGTATTATTCTGTCATTGCTCTTTTGTGTTACATTGCCAGCATATTCCATGTGCTGACCCGTTCTCGGGCTGCAACATATTATGTTGCAGACTTTTCAGACGAGGAGTAAGGTTCGTAGGTCGTTGCCGTGCAGCTCAGCTATGCCGTTGGAGTTGATGGACTCACTTTATCTTCCAAGCCTTCCGTTGTTATCGCATTAGATGGCCTTAAGGCATATTACTGTAATAAGTTCTCTTTTGAGACATTCGATGTAATAAGTGTGTGATTGCTACTCTGTTATAAATCCTTCGAGTATTGTGTGTGTCAGCATTACCGATCCAGGGATGACACGGAAGCACAGAGACTTGACCATCTGAGGTCGGGTCACTACAAGATGGTATCAGAGCACACGCTGAGTGTAGGACACGACCACTAAGATAAACCATAGGTCACTCTTCTCTTCTCATTTCTGACTCCTCTTCTTTTTCCATTCTTTAGGATGAAGGAGATGAAGAACAATTCTGCACAACCAGATGAAGACTCACCTTTTGGACGCCACTTGAAGGAAGTCACTAGGTACTTGAATATTGGAATACCAAGCTTCACCGGGACATACAATGCCACTCTACCAGAAGAAGAACGCTGGATGATTCAAGTACGAGTTCCAGGAAGAACGTTCTCTCCAAATTCTAAACCCATAGAGTTTTCTTTCGAAGCACCCACTTGGAGCCTTGGCAAGAGTATGGCAGCTCATATTACCATGGGACGCATTGGAGAAATCTACAACAAGGACCTTGAGGACACCACCTATCAAATATGTGGGCGCCGAGATGAATAATGGGAGATGATCAGCACCAGGAAGGATAGATCTATCGCAGCCTTTATCCAGGAGCAAAACCAGCACATTCGACGCCAGGAGAACCAAATGTGCGCAGACATGATCGAGTTGAAGAAGGCGAAAACTAGGATCATCGAGCTGGAGGAAGAACTTAAGTTCACATGCGATGGATATGAGGAGGAAATCAAGACCCTATTGGAGAAGAATGACAACCTAGTCGAGAAGATCAGAATTTTCATGGGAGGACCAGTTCCGAGAGAAGATGACGGAGACCCCATTTGTCCGGACAACTACGTCATCATCGACGACACCGATTCAGATTCAAGTGACGATGACTGTGAAGATGAAGCTGGAGCAGACATCATGGAGTCTTCCACCGATCAAAATTTCTAGATGACCACCATATAATAATAGTATTCCCCCATGTAACTAGTAGTAGTGAGCACTTTTGCGATAGTCCTAGACCGTTTTGTATGCCCTTGCTTGATTGATTGAATGAATGCTTGTGTTTGCCTCATATACATATGGGTAGTGTTTCTCCCCTAG
Organism: Triticum dicoccoides; assembly: GCF_002162155.2. Taxonomy (NCBI): domain Eukaryota; kingdom Viridiplantae; phylum Streptophyta; class Magnoliopsida; order Poales; family Poaceae; genus Triticum; species Triticum dicoccoides. The sequence continues at coordinate 113,147,976 of NC_041387.1, read as the reverse complement.
ATCTTTTTCTATTCTAATCTCTTCCATCTAAACCCATCAGATGCCTCTGAGAAGAGACCCCGATTTTGTTTTCCCACCGGAGATCACCCAGTTGATCCAGCAGCAGAATGCCTTGATGCAATTGCTAGTTCAGAATCAGGGCAATGCCAATAACAACAATGCCAACAACAACCCGCCGCCAGTGGATAACCTCGCCCGTTTCTTAAGGTTATAGCTGCCGGTGTTCTCCAGTAGCATAGAGCCAATAGTTGCAGATGATTGGCTACGTCGTATTGGAAGGGAGTTAACCACCGCAGGATACACAGATGCTGAGAAGGTGCCTTTTGCCGCACACCAACTGGATGGACCTGCAGCAGCATGGTGGGAGAATTTCACAGCCACCTATCCTATCAACACTGTCACATGGGCTCAGTTTCAGCAGGCTTTTCGTACTACCCATGTCTCGACTGGAGCTATGCAGATGAAGAAGCGTGAGTTTCGCAATCTACGCTAGGGGAACCGTACTGTTGATCAGTACGTGGATGAGTTTAGCAAGTTATCACGTTATGCCCCTGATGATGTGGCCACAGATGCCGCGAAGCAGGAGAAGTTTATGGAACGGCTGAATGATGAGATGAGTATGCAGTTGATGGTAGCAACCTTCAACAAACTACCAGGAGTTGGTAGATAAGGCCCTAATGATTGAAGGAAAGCAGCAGCAGATTGAGAATCGTAAGAGGAAGTATGAACAAGGGAAATACAACTCAGGAGCTCACCAGAAGCCTCGTTTAACCCCGAACTCGGGAGGACTTGTTCATAACCATGAAGGTCATAACCATGCTGGAGGAGGATCGCATAACCATAATGGTGCGAAGAACGGGAATGGGAATGGAGCCAACAATAGTCAGAATCGCTCTAACCCATCTACACCCGCAAAGAGGGACTTAAGTCAAGTTGTTTGCTACAAGTGCGGGAAGACCGGGCACTATGCCAATGACTGCTCTGAAGAAAAGAATGGAAACGGAAATGGGAGCGCTGGGAAGAAGCCCAATCCATTCAACAAAGGACAAGTGAACCACGTTAACGTGGAGGAAGTTGAAGAGCAGCCGGACGCGGTAATAGGTAAGTTTTTGGTTCAGTCATTTACTGCAATTGTTCTTTTCGATACTGGTGCATCGCATTCATACATATCAAGGGGATTTGTGGAAAAGTTCAAGTTACCAACCCAAACCCTTAGGACACCCCTTTTAGTGAGCTCGCCTGGAGCAGAGTACATGGCTAGCAGTTGGTGCACCCAGATACCCCTAATCATTGGCACACATGTATTTCCGTCTGACCTAATTATCTTGGAGTCGCAAGGATTGGATGTGATATTAGGAATGGACTGGATGTCGAAGTATGGAGGAAGTATTGACTGTGCTAGTAAGTCAATTTACCTTACCACCCCGGAGGGAAAAAGGATTAAGTATGTATCTAGGCATGTGCCTAGGAGGAGCCAAGTAAACGACCTCACGGGAGTTGTACAGGAGGAAGTACCTGTAGTAAAGGATTTTCCGGATGTTTTCCCCGAAGAGTTACCAGGTATGCCACCGGATAGAGACATCGAGTTTTGATAGAGCTATTGCCAGGTACAGGGCCGATATCCAAGAGACCCTATCGGATGCCAGCAAATGACCTGGAGGAAATTAAGAAGCAGATCAAAGAGTTGTTGGAGAAAGGTTACATTCATAGAAGTTCATCACCTTGGGGAGCCCCAGTACTTTTGGTGGAGAAGAAGGATAAATCCCTGAGGATGGTCGTTGATTACCGAGCTCTGAATGAAGTAACGATAAAGAACAAGTATCCCTTACCGATGATTAATGATCTGTTTGATCAGTTACAAGGAGCTAAGGTGTTTTCAAAGATTGATCTACGATCAGGATACCATCAGTTGAAGATCCGAGAGAAGGATATACCAAAGACAGCGTTTACCATGCGGTATGGATTATATGAGTACACGGTCATGTCATTTGGACTGACTAACGCCCCTGCCTATTTCATGAGTATGATGAACAAGGTGTTCATGGAGTATTTGGACAAGTTTGTTGTGGTATTTATTGATGATATTGTGGTATACTCGAAGAACGAAGAGGAGCATGCGGAACACTTGTGTTTGGTTCTCGAGAAACTCAGGGAACACCAGTTATACGCCAAATTCAGCAAGTGTGAGTTTTGGTTGAAAGAAGTTGGATTTCTTGGGCATGTTATATCAGGAGAGGGTATAGCAGTGGATCCCAGTAAGGTTCAGTCGGTCACTGAATGGTTGGCACCCACTTCAGTTGGCGAGATCCACAGTTTCCTTGGACTCGCAGGATATTATCGGAGATTCATTGAGAATTTTTCCAAGATTGCTAAACCAATGACTGAATTGTTAAAGAAGGATACTAAGTTCAAATGGACGGAGGATTGCGAGACAAGTTTTCAAGAGCTGAAGGAACGATTGACTACAGCCCCAGTGCTGACCTTGCCAGATATACGTGAGGAGTTTCAAGTGTATTGTGACGCCTCTCGCTTGGGACTTGGATGTGTGCTTATGCAGGAAGGAAAAGTTGTTTCGTGTGCCTCACGACAACTGAAGCCACACGAGTTGAACTATGCCACACATGATCTGGAGTTAGCAGCCGTAGTGCATGCGCTAAAGACCTGGAGACATTATCTTATTGGAAACCATTGCGATGTGTACACGGATCATAAGAGCTTGAAGTACATTTTCACCCAGAAGGAGTTGAACCTCAGACAGAGGAGATGGTTGGAACTTATAAAGGATTACGATATGAAGCTACACTATCATCCAGGAAAAGCCAACGTCGTAGCAGACGCTTTGAGTCGGAAAAGTTATGCTAATGTTCTTCTGAGCAAAGGAATGCCAAAAGAGTTAGCTGCGGAGATCATGGAACTTCGGTTGGAGATTGTTCCAAAAGGCTTTCTTGCAGCAATGGAGGTTCAGTCGACGTTGTTGGACAAGATTCGAGAAGCTCAGAAGGAGGACAAAGAGATTGCTGAGATAAGAGAGAGGATGGGCGAAGGTAAAGCCAAAGGTTTTCGTGAGGATGAGCACGATACCTTGTGGTTTGAGGACCGGATTTATGTGCCCAACAATTAGGAGATCAGGAAGTTGATACTTCAGGAGGCCCATGACTCACCATACTCGATTCATCCCAGAAACACCAAGATGTATTTGGACTTGAAGGAACATTTCTGGTGGACTGGTATGAAGAAGGATATTGCCGAGTATGTAGCCGTATGTGATGTATGTCAGAGAGTGAAGGCAGAGCATCAGAAACCAGCAGGACTGTTACAGCCTATGCCAATACCCGAATGGAAGTGGGACAAACTTGATATGGAATTTATTACCGGATTACCCAGAACCAAGGCAAGATATGATTCTATATGGGTAGTTGTGGATCGATTAACTAAAGTAGCTCACTTAATCCCGGTGAAAACAATGTATACAAGTGCAAAGTTGGCCAAGATATATATGACCAGGATCGTATGTTTACATGGAGTTCCGAGGAGCATCGTATCAGATAGAGGAACCCAGTTTACTTCAAAGTTTTGGCATCAGTTACACCAGACTTTGGGTACCCGATTGGAATTCAGTACCGCTTTTCACTCTCAGACAGATGGACAGACAGAAAGAGTCAATCAGATTCTGGAGGACATGCTAAGAGCATGTGCGCTAGATTATGGATCTAGTTGGGATGACAATTTACCATACGCGGAGTTCTCTTATAACAACAGCTACCAGGCCAGTTTGAAGATGGCACCGTTCAAAGCTCTGTATGGACGCAGATGTAGAACACCATTGATGTGGGATGAGGTAGGAGACCGTCAATTGTTTGGACCAGATTTGATCAAGGAATCAAAAGAGAAGGTTAAACTGATCAGAGACAGACTAAAGATCGCTCAGTCCAGACAGAAGAGTTACGCAGATTCAAAACGCAAGGAAGTAACCTACGAAATTGGAGACATAGCTTATTTACGAGTATCACCTTTGAGGGGAGTAAAACATTTTGGAGTTAAGGGAAAGTTAGCCCCGAGATTTGTAGGACCATATCGTATTTTGGGACGGATGGGAGAAGTTTCCTACAAACTGGAGTTACCTGAAAGGTTGTCAGGAGTTCACGATGTGTTTCACGTATCACAGCTGAAGAAGTGCCATGCTGAGATGGCCGATATACCATTTAATGATACAGTACCTTTGGAGGCGATTCAGCTGGATAATAATCTGACCTATGAGGAGAAGCCAGTAAAGATTCTTGAGGTTGATAGTCGAGTCACTCGCAACAAGGTGATCAAGTTTTGCAAAGTTCAGTGGAGTCATCATACGGAGGAGGAAGCCACCTGGGAGCGAGAAGAGGATATTCGCAAGGACCACCCGCACCTATTTTCTAGCCAACCCGAATCTCGAGGGCGAGATTCATCTTAAGGGGGGTAGGTTTGTAACATCCCAAATTTCCAATTTGGCATGTTATACATAGGTCATCCATGCATATCATATTTTATTGCTTTTTCGTTTGCATTCCTCGAAATCTGAAGCAACTCAAGGACCTTCGGAGAGAGTTGGGGATTTTCCAATTTTCATATTTGAAATTTTTATCAAATAGTGAAGACGAGGATTTTGATTTTTAATTATTTCTCTCCGGAAAATATTTCATTTTAAAATAATAAATGAGGGGAGATAATATGACTTCTCCAAAACAATTGAAATATCGGAGGAAAAATGTTAAAATCATTATTTAGATTTTATTTGAGTTTATTCGGAATTTTATTTTCCCTAGAAATTTTTTTGCATGTTTTAAAAATTGCATTTTAGGCGCCAAGAAAAGTTCATCTTGTTCTAAATATTTTATTTAGATGGAGAAAACTTGTTTTGGAATTTTTAGATTTTTATTTATATTTTTCTAGGATTTTTCTAGTCGGCGGAATGTTTTAAAAAAAACCCGCGCCCGACTGGGCCAAAGGCCCAGCCGAGCAGGCCGGCCCAGACGCCCGCCGCCGCCACCTCCTGCGTGCGCGCGCGCCCCACCGCCGCCGACCCGGACTCCGGAGTCCGAGCTGGACTCCGCCGCCGCGCCTTGCCCCCTCCTCCAAGTTGCCCCGCCCCGCCCCCTTTCTATAGTGCCGCCCC
>NC_041387.1:113085072-113142370 GCF_002162155.2 Triticum dicoccoides | reverse complement strand
GCCCTCCCAAGCCCCACCACCCCTCGCCGAGCCACCGGAGCCGCCCGCCCCGCCGGACGACCTCGCCGGAGGTAGCCACACCCCCTCGCCGCCGATTTTTTTTAAAATAAACCCCTTCGGTTTTTTATGAAAAACCCTAGTTCGTTTTTTTATATAGATCGGTTTATTCTTCGGTTTATTTATTTAGCGAGCGTTCACTCGTCCGTTCGTTCTAACGAACGTGTTCATCATTTAGTTTCTGTTAACGAACGTTCGTTCTTTTAGCAGTTCGTTGTTTTTCTTTTTATCGGATTTATTCCGCGATTTTTCTGATCGCGATTTCTGATCCGATGTTCAAACCTGTTTATCTTTTCTCTCGTTTGTCGGAATCAGGCGATTCAAGCGCCTGGAGTTTCATCTCGAAACCTTCTTTCCGAATAATCAACTCAAACAAGTTTTTATCTCTGTAAAATTTGACCCTAGTTCAGATTAGTTAACGGATCTTGTTTCTTTTGCCGTTTGAGTGTTGTTGCTCCATTTGATTTGATTCTTTTCGCAAACCGGAGTTCTTAAGTTGAACTCTCCGGTCAAACTCTTTTATTTGGAGTTCTACTTGTGCATCTTTGATTGTTTCTTATGTATGTTATTGTTTGCTTGCGATAGAATTCCCGGAGTGCGAAGCGTGTTACTACGAGTCTCTAGGATTCACGGATTGTCAGCAAGGCAAGTAACATATTGATCATACTCTTTTCATACCCAGTTTTTATGCATTAGTTACAATCCTCAAACATTGCATGACTAGGATGCCTTTAATATGTGGGTTTTGGGAAGTAGTTGCTGAGGTAGAACCTATTGCCCTGTTTATTATCAAACCCTTGGGAGTTACTTCTACGCGTTGCTTATTTTGCCATGCTATGCTCGTAGACGTGGATTGGGTTTGAGTGATTTCCATGACAGATGTGAGATTTTTAAATTAATGGTTTACTTAAGGTGGCAACTTTAATACACATCTGGGTGGATTGAGGCACCTGGGGTATCCAGTGATTGCCTGTTTTATTTTTGGAAATCCCGGGGTTACCGTGTGATTCTCCTATGGACCGCCACTCAGGCTCAAAGGGAACTGAGTCTATTCATGCTAGAAACTTCCGTGTGCAGCCGCAAGCTATTATGGGCTCTAGCATAGTTGAGTAAGTTACGTGAAGCTCTTGAAGAGGTGGATCAGCAGGGAGTGGGTTTGTAGGTTTGGTATGGTCTGCCCGGAGTAGAGAGTTAATGTTTCTGAAAGACTGTGTCTCGGTCATCCGTTTCTCAAACATCATGTAGTGCAAGGAATCAGCGGAGGAGATCGAGTCTTGCGGGGAAAAGTGCACAAACCTCTGCAGAGTGTACAATCTAATCATGGTTAGCCATGTCCCCGGTTATGGACAATTCTGAGTATCTAGTACTTGAGTATTCGCATGTATCTCAACACTTCTAATTAATCTTGCTGGGTTGTTAACTATTTTAATTGGGATCATTGAGTTGGGTTTACCTTCTCAAATGATGTTTCAACCACCATGATAGTTAAATTAAAATTTATTCCTTTGTAGTAGGGAAAAATTGGCTTTTCGCAAAACTGTAACCATAGAGCTTTCCACCAGCCAAATATGCATGTAGTGGTAGTATTATTCTGTCATTGCTCTTTTGTGTTACATTGACAGCATATTCCATGTGCTGACCCGTTCTCGGGCTGCAACGTATTATGTTGCAGACTTTTCAGACGAGGAGTAAGGTTCGTAGGTCGTTGCCGTGCAGCTCAGCTATGCCGTTGGAGTTGATGGACTCACTTTATCTTCCAAGCCTTCCGCTGTTATCGCATTAGATGGCCTTAAGCCATATTATTGTAATAAGTTCTCTTTTGAGACATTCAATGTAATAAGTGTGTGATTGCTACTCTGTTATAAATCCTTCGAGTACTGTGTGTGTCAGCATTACCGATCCAGGGATGACACGGAAGCACAGAGACTTGACCATCTGAGGTCGGGTCGCTACAGTAGGCTAGTAACTTCAATTAGACGTGACACGGCCGCCCTTGAGCCCATTCCGACACTGTGGGCGTAAAACATGGGCGGCAAAACACATTTGATTCAAGCTCATCCGAAAGACCTCTGTTTCTCCCTCCATTCCCCATTCATACACGGTGGGCGGCAAAACAAACTCGACTCGGCCGAAATCGATGTAGGCAAATATTTTCAATAGGGGCAGGTTTGTAACTTCACTCAGACGTGACATAACCACCCTACCTGTCAGCCCCGTTCATACACCGTGGGTGCCAACCATGGGCGCCAACCACCCTCTCCTCGCCCGAAATCGCTCTGGGCAAATATTGGCGAGATGCGAGATTACCGTCCTATCCCCAACCGACGAGACGTCCAAATTTTAAACAGGGGCTAAGTTCGTAAGTTTCCGATATTTTAGACAGGCGTGTCCAAAAAACATGGTTCCCCGTACCTCTCCCTCCATTTTCCCATTCATACACCGTCCGCGCTAGAGCACCCCATTCCCACACCAGCCTCCGTCCGCCACCCCATCCATCGCCGCCGTCCTCCACCACATCCATTGCCACCGTCCTCCACCATGACAGAGCACCTACCAAGACCGCGTCGTCCACTGCTAGAGATGGACGTTTCTCATGCATGGCGATGGACCAATAGCCTTGCATCGCATCCTCTCGCTTCATCAGCCCCGTCGTCCTCTTTGTCGGGGCCGCTTACACGACCTTCTCTTCCACTGCAACGGGACTTATCCCCCGATGCACCCATCTACCGTCGCAGATCTGCTTCAACGCCACCGACAGCCATCGCACCCCCGATGCCTACACGACACCGCAAGAGAGGTGGTACTTCATATCTCCTCAACTTTTTGATATCAACCAGAAAATAGATCTTAACTTGGTTACTATACTTTCTTTTTATCTCTTAGAATCTAGTTCTTAGTTCGAAGCAAACAATGGATGCTAAATATCATTTCTCTGGTTTGCAGCTTCAAATCTGCCATGGCACAGCCATAATACGGTTTAATTGATCATGCTTAGGGTTTAATTGATCATGTTGGTTCCATGGTGGTTTCTTTAATAGAAATCGGAGGGGAAACCCTCTTTTGCTAAAAAAATATGCTTAGAGTATCGCCCTTTTATGATCACTATACGATCAGAATACGTGCTTCGTGTCATAATAACACTGCTCCACCCATCAAGCTAAACAAGCTTGGTTGTTCAAATACGAATCTGATATTATTAAAATAGAGTTGTTTAATTGGTCAGCTAAATGGTCCTAAATTAGTTTCGAAAATGCGTGTTCGCCGCTCGGGTGTGTATCTCTACAGGGTGCCCACGGTGGGCCGGCCCACCCTGGGATTTTGGGTCGTCCCAGGCCCCGATTCCCCTCTATTCTGCTGCGCGCTTCCGATCTCTACTCGCCCCCAGCCGCCTACCCCGCCGGCGACTTGCCGTCCCCGGACGGCATGACTCTAGGAGGAGACGCCAGACTAACAGGAGGCCAGGAGCTGCTCGCCCAACAGCGTCACCGCTGCCCGGGAGCGCCGCCGTGCCTACCTTCCCAGTCCGTTCAGGGCTCAGGCGTACAGCACCCACCAAGCCAACCCGATTTATCCTAAGATACATCCTCAACACTCAGCAGCCACTCCTCATCATCCATTTTCTAATTGATTCATAACTCATTAGGCAGGACTGTCATTAGGGTTTGTTGTGTGCTCAGTGCTACCTACACTTAATGCTTCAGATGTATTTCGGTAATCTTTTGTGCCTCTAAAGTTCACAGGGTTTTCAAAATTCCGGCCCTCGGAACAGACACTAGTCATTTTGGATTGTTGGTCGTAGTGACATTGACCTAGATTACTACTGCAAGCCAGGTTTGTTGACAATTTTACTTGTCTTTCTTACTCATTCGATATAATATCCAATTATTCACGTCGATTAGTTGCAAACAATAAGTGCTAGACAAACTTCTTCATTCAGATTTTGGACGGTCTCTCACTGCAGTTACAATTCTGCATACTTGTCCTAGTAAGCTCACAAGTAAATGATTGATTCACTACATCTATGCTTGCCTTGTCATATTTGTTGTCAATATTCTTTTAGGGTGGACCACCTTGTTTCTAGATACTGGAACCGTAGACATGAGTGAATAGTATTTCTCTATGTAATCTCTTCCATCATGTGTGGGCAACGAACACTGCATTGTATAGAAAGAAAGTGTCATTTCCAGCTTTTACATAGGTTTCGATCTTTTACATCGAATACAATCTGCCTACTTGCTTTGTGTCGCACTACCAACACTCCACTCATGAAGCTAAACATTATGCCACTCATAATTGCTTAGTTTATTTGTTTAAATATGAATTTCATGTGATTCTAATGTTCCTACTTCAGTTTTGAAATGTGTGCCTGCCTGTTATAGAGACATAAGGGGTTTGTATTTCTGTGTGTGGTCTGGTCAGCACGGTTGGGGAGGTGAACTTTGCATATGCAGGGGTTTATAGGGAGACACTCTCCGAGTTGAATCCGCAATGCATTCCATAGATAATCTGACTGCTTTTTTATGTTTTCATGAATCTCAGATTCTGAATAGCATCATAATGATTATGAGTTTGCACGCATGAAAAGAATAAAGCAGAACAATGCCATGGTTGTCAAACTTGCCATTAAGGGACTGAAATCAAGTCTGGATGCAATGCAATGCAAACGCTCTCCACCTACAGATTCATGCTCAGAATATGATGCTAACAGTGATTTTGAGCTAGAGGGAGACCTAAGTCAATGTAGCTCCCTAGTGGAGGAGTCAGAGGAAGATGCCCTATCTTATTCACCCATCAAGGTACTTGCTCTAACTTTCCAAGGTTACATTGCTCGCACATATCTTGCAACTGATGCTTTGCATTGCTTCTACTTTGTTGAACTGCCATTAGCTTAGTTTACACATCGTGTATGTGAATACGCCCTGCCTATCCATTTTCAGTACATATTACATCTGTCATCATACCATATTTATCCATTCAAATGTTGTTCTTGTGTATCAGACGTTCAAAAAGAAGAGGGTGATTGCTGATCATGGAGGATCACAAGCAAAGTATTTCGAAAAGGTAGTGGCACCTGATAAATCAAATAGCCCATTAGGTGTAGTTGCAATATCACCTGACCCACAAAACACCCCATCTCTAGCAGACTCTAGCCCTACTACACTAGTCATTTCTGATGCCCCAACTCAGCAGACCCCAACTGCAGCAAACAGTATGATTATGCTAGTTGACATAGCACCAGCTGTACGGTGCAAAACCCACATTCCAGCAAACAGTACACCAAATCCAGTTGCCAAATTCATTTTCGAACCAGAGAGAGCCCCAATTGCAGCAAATAGGACCCCTATTCCATTTCTTCCCAGTTTAGAAGACGATGCTTATGTTGTTGTCAGGAACTTTGTGCGCATCTTTCCTTCATGAAAATATTATACCGCAGACACAGAACAATTTCCAGTCTTCCTCCGCAACTTACGCGTAAGTAATGTACTAATGTTATTCATGGTCATTACTGCATATGTTTCTGCTGATAGAAGACACAAGATTTCATTCTTTTAAATAGGCGAGGAGCAAACTGGATTGTGATGACGAGCAAGGGTTTGTTGCACTTTTCAAGCACGCGTTGATGAAGTATCGTTCCTACCTAAGGCAAGCGCACTTTAATGGCAAGCCTCTAAACGAAATTTCTGTAAAGTCTCCGGTGTTACATTTATTAAACTGTGACTGGAATAATCTTGTTAGGCAGTGGTCTTGTCTGCAGCGTAAGGTACTGTCTATGGCGTCACATCACAATTTGGACTACATTTCTGCATGTGCCTTAACGTCTCACTTGTACAAAAAATGTTTGCAGAAGAACATTCATTCTCAAGGGACCATAGAATCTCGCAACTATACTGCGCACTGCATTGCTCTTGTGAGTACCTCTTGCCCTGTATGACCATACTTAGATGGTTGATTATGTAGCATCACTGCACATGTTAGTCTCGTTATCGTCCATTTGGTGGACATTATAAGATCTATATGGACTTTTACATAAATTTAGAATCAACCCAATGCTTTTGAAGAGGTTTAGCTCTGCAGTCCTCTTGTAAGGACTGAACGTGGTCTATGATTGTACTTACATTAACAGCTACTCCCTCCGTCCCATAATATAAGAACGTTTTGTATAGTACACCAGTGTCCAAAACACTCTTGTATTATGGGAAGAGGGATTGGTTCATTTTGTAGCATTCTGCATCTTATCTCCCTCGCCCACCATTTACTAAAAAAGATCAGATCTATATTTAATCTTACCAACAAGTAGAATACACAGACAATGCCAGTGCAAAAGTGTAGCCCATTGCTCTTGTCAGTACATTTTGTCCTGTAACGCTTGTACTTCCAGGGATTGGTAGTTGATTATGTAGCATCAATCTGCATATTATCTTCATTATCATCTATCCCTTCCAGTATTATCATATCTATAATTACTCTCTACAAAATGTAGAGTACATGCAATGCTTATGAAGAAGATTATGTGCTGAAATTCTGGAGTGATCCTTCCCTTGACATGGAGAAGGGCATTATAAAGCCGGTGTTAACTGTTAATGTAAGTCAGTCCTTCTAAAGCCTTTATCCTCAACTGCTGTTTAATTTGCTCATACTCCCTATCGTTTATTGCTGCTTAGTTTGCTGTTTCTACCAAAATGCATGTTCGCAAGAACCAAATTCCTTATTCATACCATGCACATTACTTAATACTCCCTATATGTATGCTTGTTTTTGTGGATCTATAATCCAGTGTGTGGTGAAGCAGCCTGTCGGTGTACTAGAGTAGGGGTACCCTAGTACCCCGAACTTGTGCACGGGCAGTCGCAGCATCCCGCGGCAAGGCTTGCCAGGTGACCGCCAAGACCCTCCGTGGTTCCCTTGAAGACCATTCAAGAACAAAGTACTCAAACCAAGGCCCCGGCAAGAGGAGCTTGCCGGGAAGGCCGACCAAGGCCCCGGCAAGAGGAGCTTGCCGGGAAGGCCAACCCAGGCCCCGGCAAGAGGAGCTTGCCCGGAAGAGACAAGACCCCGGCAAGAGGAGCTTGCCGGGAAGGCCACTCAAGGCATACCAAGAAAGCTTGCCGCGACGCGCCCTGCGTCCCGGCAAGGCCCGGTGAGCGACAAGCTCCCAAACACGACAAGACGACGACCGCGGCAAGGAGCTTGCCGCGGGAAAACCCCCACTTCGTGCCCGCGCTCCAGCACACCTGCTAACGTGTCGCTCTAGGACTCTCCCAAGCACACGTGGCAAGAGGCTATGCAGCTAGGGGTGCGCGGTGGCAAGCGGAGATGAAGAGAAGGCCATCGTGGCAAACGGTGGCGCTCCTAACGGTCACTTTTTGCACTGTTTAGGCAACTCAGACAGGCATTTAATGCCCTTGTCCCCTGTCGTCAGAGTTAGGTAGGGTGCACTGTATCTACAGTAGCGGTAGCTGCACCTACCGCATCCTTTTCCATTTTTACCCTTCTTGTCTATGTTGCCACCTGTCGGTGACCCCTTGAAAGTATAAAAGGAGGCCCAGGCGCAACGTAGAAGAGGTTCGGCTGGTTCGGCTCATTCGAAACACCAGAAACACTCTCACGCTCAGTCTGGCAGCGTCCATCGCTCCTGAGCAAGAATTCAATACACACAAACAAGTAGCAGTAGGGTTTTACGCATCCGTGCGGCCCGAAGCTGGGTAAAAACCGCTCGCGTGTACCGCCTCGATCCGCTCTTTGTGCGGCCTCCGCCCCCCACCGAACCGAAAGGGGCCCTGTCCCCATAGGTGTTGGTGGAATCAGCCTCCCCGACATCTCTGGCGCGCCAGGTAGGGGGCGTCGAGATCGTGCGAAGCCGATCTGGCGTGCACGCGAGCTAAATCTTCATCGTCTTCACTGACATGCCACCTAAGAAGAAGACTTCGGGGGCAACAGCCCCGTCTGTGTCGCTTCCACCACCTCAGGAGCAGGCGGACGGTGGAGTGGACGCCGGCGGAAGAGTGGGCATCGACGAGGGTGCCCACAACACTGCCAAGTCCAAGGACAAGGCCGCGCAGACCTCGGCGTCCATACGCCCACCGCGCCCATCTCAGCAAGGGCGGGACCAGCAGCGTCATAGCATTCACAGCACCATACGTCCGCTGGCCCAAGATCAAGCTGGTGGTTCACGTGGCGTTCAAGACCAGCATGCACGCCAGCATGCTGGCCCCAGCGAGGTGCGGTCGCCTGGACAGGACACTGCTCCTTCTAACTTGGTTAGGAGTCCGAGCATGTCCCGCTCCTCGCACCGTTCACCTCTGCCGCCCACCACTCCAACAGAAGCCTTGGTGCGAGCTCAACTGCTCCTAGACTATCCTCCGACGGCGGACAAGACCGACGAATGGAGGGCCACTATCCAGAGCCTCATCGGCTTCGCCAACGGCGACACTGCGCGGCAACCAAGCACCTCGCTGCCGCGGCAGGACAGCCGGACGCGAGCCAATGGCAACAAGACCGGGGGAGGTGCGACTTCCATGCACTCTCCACTACGAAGGCCAAAATCGCCGACTCACCGGGTCCACCCCAACAGCGGCTCCACCGCGTCGTCGGACCCGCGAGCTCGTCGCGACCAGCGCCAAGTTCTCCATGAACGACAACAAGAAGACGCTCGAACCCGCATCGAGCGCCGAACAGAAGCGCGACGTCAATCCGACAAGCGCGTTGGGCCCTCTATTGGCATGCATGCGCCAGGGGAACCAGGCGATCTGCCGTACGCGGTAGGTTGTCCTGCGTTCACCCGTGAGCTGCGGCAAGTCCAGTGGCCCAGCACAAAGAATTTCAAACCAGACGTACCAGAGAAGTACGACGGCAAGACGCATCCGTCGGAGTTTCTCAGCATCTACACCATCGCGGTGCAGGCTGCCGGGGGACGGGACGACAAGATCCTTGCCAACTACTTCCCGCTGGTACTCAAGCCCAACGTCAGGTCCTGGCTCATGCACTTGCCGGACAATTCCATCTCCTCTTGGGCAGATTTATGTCATCAGTTTGTCGGCGCCTTTACAGGCGGCCACAAGCCACATGGCCAAGAGAGCGATCTTCATCTGCTCGCCCAGAAGGAAGGAGAACCACTGCGCAAGTACATTCAGAGATTCAGCCGTGTGCAGCACAACATCCCAGACGTCCACCCCGCCGCAATCATCAGCGCGTTCCATCAGAACGTGCGAAACTGAAGGATGAGGGAGGAGATGGCGATGTGTAAGATCAGAGAGGTCAATGAGCTTTACGCCCTGGCCGACAAGTGTGCACGCGCTGAAGAGGGGAGGAGGCTCCCCGGAGAGGATACAGGAGCAGGAGGATCTGACAGTGAGGATGCCGCCCCGGCAAAGAAAGGCCGGCGGTGGAACAACAGAAGGAAAAAGGGCAAGGAAGTGCTAGCTGTCGAGCAGTCCGGCAATGGAGGTGGCGCCAAGGAAACTAAAGATGGTGGCTCCGGCAAGGAGGCCCAGCCTGTGGCGGCCGCCGACAAGCAGGACGGCTCCGGCAAGCAGTATTGCAAGATCCACCGCACCAAGGGCCACGATCTCCAGAGCTGCAAGAAAGTCGAACAGCTTGTTGAGCAACAGAAAGCTGAATACGAGCGACGCAACAAGGAGAAGGCCCAGGAAGGTGCTGGTGGATCCGGCAAGAAATGTCCCGGCCGAGGAGGACGCCGCGGCAAGGCCAAGCAGCGGCAAGGAGACAGACCTCCCCGCGGCCGCGACAAGGATGAAGACGACGACAATGACGAAGACATGGATGATGACGAGACCGGCGAGCAGGAATTTCAGAAAGCCACAGAGGTCATGTGCGTTGACGGTGGCGCCTCTCTGCATACTTCACACCGCCAACTCAAGCAGTGGATGCGGGAAGTGAATGCAGCAGAGCCATCCATAGAGTCACGCAAGCCTCTGAAATGGTCCAGCACGCCTCTCATCTTCGACATTGAGGATCACCCTAATCGCGTAACTGCGGTCGGGTGTTGCCGATGTTGGTTTCACCAACTATCCGCAACCTCAAGGTCACGAAGATGCTAGTTGACGGCAGGGACGGCTTGAATCTAATCTCCTCCGTGGTCCTTCAGAAACTCCAGATTCCTGACAGCGAGCTCGAGGAGACTGGCACATTCCAAGGAATCAGCCCGGGAAGAAGCTAGCCGAAGGGAAAGATCGCGCTGCCGGTCACATTTGGCAGCGAGATGAATTTCAGAACTGAGAGGGTCACATTTGACGTTGCCGATTTTCCATTGCCCTACAATGGGATCCTTGGCCGTCCAACGCTCGCCAAGTTTGTGGCAGCCTCTCACTATGCATACAACATGCTCAAGATGCCAGGCCCGATAAGTGTCATCTCTGTCCCCGGCGACAAGAAAGATGCCCTTATCTGCGTCGACAAGATCTACCGGGAAGCAGCAGCCGCAGCTGATCACAACATACTTGCCGCTGAAGCTCCCGGGGGGAAGAAGAAGACAAAGTCCGGCAAGAGCTCGGATGCCCACTCCGGCAAGCGCACCTCTTCGGAGTGCTGCGCTACCGTCAAGGATGCACCATCGAGCTCCACCGGCAAGTGCAAGAAGACGATGGCAGCTCCACCTGAGACCAAGAAGGTGTCCGCCAAGGAGGACGGCACTGGTGGTACCTTGACCATCAGTGCCACGCTTGACCCCAAATAGGAAAGCGCGCTCGTTGCTTTCCTGCGGGCGAATGTCGACGTGTTTGCATGGCAACCGCCTGATATCCCCGGTGTTCCCAGGAAAGTAATTGAGCACCACCTAGCCGTCTGTCCTTATGCGCGGCCCGTCAAGCAGAGAGTCAGGAAGCAGGCAGTGGAGCGCCAAGAGTTCATTGCAGAAGAGATCAGGAAATTGGAAGCAGCAGGCCTTGTCAGAGGAGTGCTCCATCCCACGTGGTTGGCCAATCCTGTAGTCGTGCGCAAGGCGAACGGGAAATGGAGGCTTTGTATAGACTTCACTGATGTCAATAAAGCTTGTCCCAAAGACCCATTTCCCTTGCTGCGCATTGACCAGATTGTTGACTCCACAGCTGGATGTGATTTGCTTTCATTTCTTGATGCATACTCAGGATACCATCAGATCTTCATGGCAGAAGAAGATGAGGAAAAAACCGCATTTATCACCCCTTGCGGCACATACTGTTTTGTACGGATGCCCTTTGGGTTGAAGAATGCTGGTTCAACATTTGCAAGGGTAGTCCATGTCGCTTTTGAGACACAGATACACAGAAATGTGGAAGCCTACATGGATGATATAGTGGTCAAGAGCAAGGACAAGGCTACCCTGATCCAAGATTTAGATGAAACTTTTGCAAATCTGCGCAAGATCAACCTCAAGCTCAATCCTGAGAAGTGCGTGTTTGGAGTCCCTTCCGGCAAGCTTCTCGGGTTCTTTGTATCTCAGCGGGGAATTGAAGCCAACCCCGACAAGATCAAGGCCATCGAGCAGATTGAAGCACTGAAGCGCGTCAAGGATGTGCGAAGGCTTGCCGGTTGCGTGGCTGCTCTCAGCAGGTTTATCTCTAAGTCTGCTGAGCGCGCGCTGCCGTTTTTCAAAATATTGAAAAAGGCAGGTCCAATGAAATGAACTCCGGAAGCGGAGGCCGCGCTGCAGGACTTGAAGAGGTACCTGTCCTCCACTCCAATACTTGTCGCACCTAAGCCGCAAGAGAAGTTGCTGCTGTACCTAGCGGCAACCAATCAAGTGGTTAGTGCTGCATTAGTAGCAGAGAGGGAGGCGGATGATGAGCCAGCGACCGCGACAAGTGAATCCAGCGACAAGCAGGGGGCTTCTCCGACAAGCTCTGGCCCTGACAAAGTTGAGTCTGCGCAGACGTGCAAGGAGGTGCAGAAGAAGATGGTGCAGCGCCCAGTTTACTTTGTCAGCTCCCTTCTCCAGGGGGCTAGGTCGAGGTACTCTGGTGTGCAAAAAATGCTTTTCGGCCTTCTCATGGCCTCGAGAAAGCTGCGCCATTACTTCCAGGCACACGAGATCACAGTTGTCACTCGCTTTCCGCTGAAGAGGATACTGCAGAATCCAGAAGCAACAGGCAGGATTGTCGAGTGGGCATTGGAACTGTCAAGCTTTGGCCTCAAGTTTGAGAGCACCGCAACGATCCAAAGCAGGGCATTGGCAGAGTTCATAGCAGAGTGGACGCCAACTCCAGATGAAGAAATTCCAGAAACGAGCATCCCCATCAAGGAGACAAGCAAAGAGTGGCTGATGTACTTTGATGGTGCCTTCTCGCTGCAAGGCGCCGGTGCTGGCGTGCTGCTTATCGCACCCACCGGAGAGCACCTCAAGTACGTAGTCCAGATGCACTTTCCCAAGGAGCAAGCAACGAACAATACCGCAGAGTATGAGGGTTTGCTTGCCGGCCTCAGAATCGCAGCCGACCTTGGGATCAAGAAACTCATTGTAAGGGGTGACTCGCAACTTGTCGTCCGCCAAGTGAACAAGAACTACCAGAGTCCATTGATGGAAGCTTATGTTGATGAAGTGAGAAAGCTAGAAGAACACTTTGACGGCCTGCAAATGGAACACGTTCCACGAGCTCAGAACGACATTGCTGATGGCCTGTCAAAGTGCGCTGCACTAAAGTTACCTGTGGAACCAGGGATCTTTGTGCTCAAGCTGACTCAACCATCCGTGACACCATCAACTGGACAGAATAAGAAGAGGAAGTTGGTTTCTGGTGACTACTTTCCGGCAGAGCTTCCCGAAGCCGCCGCCAAGAAGGTCCCCAAGATCGACGCCAAGAGTGTTGAGGAGCAGTTTGCTCCGGCGAACCTCTTGGTTTGTTCCGTTGAAGCAGACGCTCCGGACAAGTTTTGCTCCGGCAAGCTTGCCGGGGAATATCACGCTCCGGTAGAGCCGCAGGTTCTTGCCGTAGAAGCGGATGTTCCCGCAGCAACAGATACGCCTTTAGTCCTTGTTGTCGAGCCACAAGCTCCAGCATGGGCGCAGCAGATTGTCCGTTTCCTTCAGACAGGAGAGCTTCCCGAAGAGCAAGAAGAAGCTGAAAGAGTAGCCCGGCAGTCAAGTATGTACAAGTTTGTCGACAACACACTGTACATAATAAGACTCAACGGTGTGAAATTGAAGTGCATTCGCCGGGAAGATGGACAACAGTTGTTGGCAGAGATACATGGAGGCATATGTGGTCACCACACTGGCGCAAGAGCACTTGCCGGCAAAGCATTCCGAGAAGGCTTCTTCTGGCCGACAGCCCTCCAGGATGCAACTGCACAAGTAGCCAAGTGTGAAGCGTGTCAGTTCCATTCCAAGCAGATACACTAGCTAACTCAAGCTCTCCAGACGATCCCTTTATCCTGGCCATTTTCGGTCTGGGGGCTCGACATCCTCGGCCCCTTCCCCCGAGCTGTCGGGGGCTTTGAGTTCTTGTACGTTGCAATCGACAAGTTCACAAAGTGGCCGGAAGTAGAGCCAGTGAGGAAGGTGACAGCACAGTCAGCAGTCAAGTTCTTCAGGTCGATTGTTTGCCGTTTCGGGATCCCTAACAGGATCATCACCGACAACGGCACTCAATTTACGAGCCGCACCTTCATGCAGTACGTCCAAGATCATGGCGCCAAGATCTGCTTCGCTTCTGTTGCTCACCCGAGAAGCAACGGTCAAGCGGAGCGGGCAAATGCTGAAGTGCTGCGAGGCCTCAAGACCAGAACTTTCGACAGGATGCACAAGTGCGGAAGAAACTGGATCGAGGAGCTGCCGGTGGTTCTTTGGTCGATCAGGACGACGCCAAATCGAGCCACTGGCCAGACACCCTTTGCTCTAGTCTATGGAGTAGAGGCAGTTCTCCCCATGGAACTCGTTTACGGGTCGCCTCGAGTGCTCGCTTATGATGAGCTCGAGCAAGAGCAGCTGCGACAAGATGACGCGCTGCTCCTTGAGGAAGACCGTCTCCAGGCTGCTGTGCGAGCCGCTCGCTACTAGCAAGCTTTGCGTCGCTACCATACCCGCAAAGTTAAAGCCAGGAGCTTCGAGGAAGGCGACCTTGTTCTTCGGCGTGTTCAGTCCGCCAAGAATTCCAACAAGTTGACGCCGAAGTGGGAAGGCCCTTATCGGGTGAAACGAGTCACTGGGCCCAGCGCTGTCCGCCTTGAGACCGAAGATGGCATTCCGGTGAGCAACTCCTGGAACATTGAACATCTTCGTAAGTTTTACCCGTAAGGCGCGGTTGCCGGAAGCTTTTCCGGCAACCACCTTTTGTACAAGTCTTGCCGCTGTTGCATGTAATCCTTTGTACAAAGCCGGGCGCAGACCCCGTGCACCAGTAAAGCTCATGTGCCCCGCACATCTTGTCAGTTTTTTATGCTATAATCATTTTGTTCGCATATGTTATCTGACACTTTGTGCAGCACCAGACCACGGTAAGCGATAGCGAGCCCAACGCTCCATATCATTACTTTATTTCTCTGTTTCTTTCTCAAAAGAAGGAAGGTTCCCTCGCCCACAAGGTTTACCGGGGGGAAGGAGAAGATAATGGTGTGGACCAGGCCGTTCAAGAAAGTTTCTCCTTGCCGGGAAGCAGACGACAGAAAAGCTAAGTTGCTAAAGCTTGAGCAATCAGTTTTTTAAGTTTTTGAGTTATTTTCCTTGAACGACCGTGCTTTGTATGGAAAACCTGTGCGCGGAGGAACCAACTCGTAGCTAGTTGCGCCCTTACTTTGTTTTGAGTCCGCTCAACAGCTTAAGTGAGCTGCTAGCGCCCTTACTTTGCTTCGAGTCCGCTCAGCAACTTAAGTGAGCCGCTAGCGCCCTTACTTTGTTTCGAGTCCGCTCAACAACTTAAGTGAGCTGCAACTAGTTGCGACAAGGTTGCTTGTCGGTAGCGACCCCGCCAGCAGGCTGCTGAAGTTCCGCACTCGGCGCTCGCGCCAAGGGTACCTGCACCGGCAAGTTTCCCTAGAAAGTGTAGGGCAGAGCCATACAAAGCCAAGAGTCGAGTAAAGGAAGTAACACAACAATTTTTTGCCTAAGATAGAGTTATATTACAAAAATAACTTGTCGCGCCTCTAATAAAGTGTTCCCATGACATGACTGGCAGCGACAAGAAAAGAAGAAAACGGACGGCCTAAGCTACGCTAGAGGTCGGGTGTCCGTCCTTTTGCTTCTCTTTCGTTCGCAGGGCTCGCATATCCTAGCCAGACTGCTTGAGGACGAAAAGGAGAAGAAGGGCGCGCCGACACCTGGGCCCCGGCAAGCCAGTATCGCTGGGGGCTGCGAGTGCCAAGAATCGTCCACGGCAAACCAGAGTTGCTGGGGGCTGCAATATCAGATAAGTCTTTCATCCCTCATCATGCATCGTCTTATGGACTGGGGAATGCGAAACCGCGTTTCTTCCCGAAAACTGCTGTGCTCCCTCAACTCTAGGCCCTGGGGCTCGTTCCCGGGGCCAAGTTTGGTCGTAGTCGCGGCAGCAAAGGGATGAAACAAGGAGACCGCACCCACCTCGTTCCCGCCTCCGTCAAAGGCGTGAGAGAAGTCGAGCGACGTGGGAAGGCGGCAGGGCCTGTTGCCGGGAGATGAAATGTCTGTCCGAGGGACACCAAGGATTTGCTCCTTGGCGTGGGTTCAACTCACGAGACAAATAACCCGGCAAGCATCCCCTTTTCATTAAAAAAACATCCCACTCAGGTACAGTCCATAGAGGATGAAAAATATGAAAGAGAGGATTACAAGTTCTAGATACAGCTAAGGCCCGAAGGCTTACAAATTAAAAAAAGATAAGATGCCCGTAATCCCTTTCCTATCCCTCTCTTCAGGAGGCAGGTCAAGGAGGCGAAAAGGGCAAAAGGAGCGCCTAGGCGAGCTACGGGTGCCAGAAGACACCAAGAGAACATCCCGGGGGCCGTCCGAAGGCTGGACGGCGATGGCGGCGCTAGAAGCGGGGCTCGAAGACGGGGCGGTAGGACGTCAGCATGCTGTCGAGGGCACCACGCCCTTGTACTCCGACCTGAGGGCCTTGTCGCCAGCCCTCTTCCCCTTCCGCAGCCTCCCTACGCTAGCCGCCCAAGGAGACGACCCCGGGGAGTTCAAGGAGCCGGCGACACGGATGATGGGGTCGCCGGTGCCACGCGAAGCGGCGCCCGACGCCTAGTCGGACCCGCTACCCTGCCGACCGCTACCCTCGTCGTCGCTGTCGCTCTCCACCTCGTCACTCTCGCTCGAGGAGGAGCCTTCGCTGTCGGAGGAGCTGTCCACGCAGCACTTCGCCCGAGTGCCGAAGCACCTGAAGACCTTGACGGAGAGGAGATCGCCCTCCATCAACTTAAAATGGAGGGTAAACCCCTCCATCAGGCTGTGGATATGGGCGAAAGTCTTCCACCCTCGATCAAGATACATCACAGTAGGGGCTGGGAATACAACGCGGACTCGCGTGCCGCTGATCTCACAGCCCCTCATGTGTAGTCTCAGTGTCTCGGGCGGGTCCAACTCCATCGCGCGCGCAAACGGAGCTGGAAGCCGGAGGCGATGATGAGGCGCCCGGCACAGCTTGACGAAGAACTCGCAAGGGTCCTCCCCTATATGGACCGCCGTGGGGGGAGGAGCCGCCGGCGTAGGCGAAGCTGGCGCGCTGCCCCGGCCACCTCTTCCCCGAGTGCCTCGACCTCGTCCTCGACCTCGTCCGCGACCTCGCCCCTTGCCTCTTCCCCTTATGGCTAGCTCTGCCACCACGGGCGCGGGAGAGGGAGAGATGTGCTATCTGGCGGCGACCCTCGCCGCCACCGATGAAGGGCCCGGGTTCCCTTTCTCCATGGCGAATGAGAGAAAGGGGAGCTGAAGCTGAAGAAAGGAGGAGATGAGAGGGTGCGGGTTTCTGTGCTCCCCTCCCGCTCTTTATAAAGGAGCGAGGTGGGGGCTCGGCCGCCCCGCTCAGCGAATCAAGGCACGGGAAGAGCAGGGAGTCGAGGCCAACCCGCTGCCTCTGCTCGCGACGGCCCAGTTTCCCACTTCCACCGTCCGCAACCCCAAGCGCATGGGAGCCGCGTGGCGGAGATGCAGAACCAAGGCGAAGGATGAGGCGGCCTCGCTCCGCCCCGTGATCGCGGGGAGTGGACGTCCCGAAAACCGCGCACCGGCCCCGTCCAGTAAATGCACCACGCCCCCACGCCTACCTCCGTTTAGGGAGGAGGGCGTGAACCGTCCCCATCATCGTGGCCTGACGCATGCTTGAGGGGCTTAGCCCCGCGCATGCCGCCCGTGTCACCCACGATGCCGCGTTTGACGCGTGCCGTTCTGGGCGTGCGCGGTGGGAGCGGAGAGATATGCGGCGTCACCTAGGCCGCGCGTGCCCGTGCACTGTTTTGGGCCTGGCCCAACAGCGCTCGGCACCGTGTATGGCCCAGGCCCCGGGGCTCCTGTCGGTGTACTAGAGTAGGGGTACCCTAGTACCCCGAACTTGTGCACGGGCAGTCGCAGCATCCCGCGGCAAGGCTTGCCGGGTGACCGCCAAGACCCTCCGTGGTTCCCTTGAAGACCATTCAAGAACAAAGTACTCAAACCAAGGCCCTAGCAAGAGGAGCTTGCCGGGAAGGCCGACCAAGGCCCCGGCAAGAGGAGCTTGCCGGGAAGGCCAACCCAGGTCCCGGCAAGAGGAGCTTGCCCGGAAGAGACAAGACCCCGGCAAGAGGAGCTTGCCGGGAAGGCCACTCAAGGCATACCAAGAAAGCTTGCCGCGACGCGCCCTGCGTCCCGGCAAGGCCCGGTGAGCGACAAGCTCCCAAACACGACAAGACGACGACCGCGGCAAGGAGCTTGCCGAGGGAAAAACCCCACTTCGTGCCCGCGCTCCAGCACACCTGCTAACGTGTCGCTCTAGGACTCTCCCAAGCACACGTGGCAGGAGGCTGTGCAGCTAGGGGTGCGCGGTGGCAAGCGGAGATGAAGAGAAGGCCATCGTGGCAAACGGTGGCGCTCCTAACGGTCACTTTTTGCACTGTTTAGGCAACTCAGACAGGCATTTAATGCCCTTGTCCCCTGCCGTCAGAGTTAGGTAGGGTGCACTGTATCTACAGTAGCGGTAGCTGCACCTACCGCATCCTTTTCCATTTTTACCCTTCTTGTCTACGTTGCCACCTGTCGGTGACCCCTTGAAAGTATAAAAGGAGGCCCAGGCGCAACGTAGAAGAGGTTCGGCCGGTTCGGCTCATTCGAAACACCAGAAACACTCTCACGCTCAGTCTGGCAGCGTCCATCGCTCCTGAGCAAGAATTCAATACACACAAACAAGCAGCAGTAGGGTTTTACGCATCCGTGCGGCCCGAAGCTGGATAAAAACCGCTCGCGTGTACCGCCTCGATCCGCTCTTTGTGCGGCCTCCGCCCCCCACCGAACCGAAAGGGGCCCTATCCCCATAGGTGTTGGTGGAATGAGCCTCCCCGACACAGCCCACATTTGCGCCTTGTCATCTCCTGTTTTATCTTACTGATGTGGCTGATGATATGAACAACATGCCATGCACATTATCCAAAATAGATACAATGATTTTGTTTGCCCTTCATCTATGCTTGTTATGTTGACATGGTAATCCAATAGTGTGGTGAAGCTCCCCACATTATGAACAATGCCAAATTATGCTATTGATATTTTGAACTTACTCTTTATTTTCTAATTTGAAATTGGATAGAATTGACAGCACAGTTATCATCTTTGTTTATACACGTGCAAAACCTGTCATCTCTATGCTTCGTTTCAGGGTGATATGCCTGATGGCATGCACAAGTCTGCTGAAGATTGTGAGACAAACCCAACATATATTGCAGCAAAGGAGGCAAAACATCTTGGAGATAGCGAGACAACCCCAAAGTCTTGTCTTGATGCAGTGTTCAAGTTACTTGAGACTAACAGTCAAACAAGCTCACAGAATTCGTTGTCTGAATCAGTTCGACTTCTTCAGTCCCAAGTTCTAGCAGGAAGGCATTCTGCAACTCAACTTCGACTTGAAGTCCTATCTCTAAGAAAGATTACGAAGAACACCAATGAGAACCTCATCGCTAAACAGCTACACCTGGAAGCTATGACCGACGTGCTAGGCCGGTCTCACAGCCTTGCTCAGCAGCTTCTGCATCAGTTCCCCCGCAGGGCTAACCTTTCTTGAACTGTCTTGGAAGTGGTCTCAATTTAGTATTATCTTGTTACACTGCAATGGTGCCCAGTTTTTGTAATCTGCTTCTTCGTTGCGGTTTATGATCACTAGTGGCGAACTTCGATGCCTAGTGGATGTAATATACCTTAAATCCTTTATTGTATAGTGTAGGTTTATTCTTAGTTACTATGCCGTAATTTCTTTATTGTATAGAGTAGGTTTGTTCTTAATTCCTACTAGTTCTGAAAAAATCAGATGTAGCCGACCGGGCCGAAACATTCGACTCTAACGGGCCAGGTTTTTAGCGGGCCACAATTGGGCCAGCCTGCGTCTTTCTTGGGCCCGAATGATTGGGGCCTTCACACAGTGCGCCAGGCCCAAACTTACACCGGCCTATATTTTAGTTGGGCCTTTTGTCGACCCAACGCTAAGTTTGGCCGGGGTAGCGTTGGGCCATTAACAGGCTGAATATTGTACTGGCCTGTTACGGCCAAGATGAAACCACGGGCCTTTAGCAGGCCAAAATGCATGTTGGGCCTCAATTTTCACTAGTCGTCGACGGCCTTCAGAAGGCCGAAATGTAGTCCGGGCCTTTTTGGGCCCAGTTAGCTAACGGGCTGTTACCAGGCCGAAACATATCTCGGGCCTTAGTTGGCCCACTCATATCATGGGCCTTTAAGAGGCCGAAAGCTTAGTACATGCATCAACGGGCCGAATTGCACGAAAGGCCTTTAACAGGCCCAAAGTCACGTTGGGCTTAACTGTTGCCACCTTTAGCACGGGCCGTTAGTGGGCCCGATGTCCCGTCGGACCATATATGGCCCATGGGCAGCACGGGCCATTCCTAGGCCAAAAGTCACACCGGGCTGAAATGGGCCCATGTCTACATCAGGCCTCTAACAGGCCAAAAGCCACTGGGCTGTAGTTGGGCCCAAATATTCGGCGAACAATTAACGGGCCAGATCTGGCTTCGGGCCGCAAATGGGCCCAAATATTGGGCAAACAATTAACGGGCCAGATCTGGCTTCGGGCCGTAAATGGGCCCAAATATTGGGCGAAAAATTAATGGGCCAGATCTGGCTTCGGGCCATAAATGGGCCTCTATTAAGTAGGCCGTTATTGGCCTGGCCCACTAGTACCTGATTAAGTACTATGGGCCTTTGACTGGGCCGGCATTTTTAACCTATATGGGCCTCTGTTGGGCCCAGCCACGTGTCGACGTATCATAGGCATGTCCCCTCCAGTGGACGGGCGACATCTGGCCCACTAACGAGTTCACAGGTGTTCCCTTCGGCCAATCAGAATTTTACACGTGGAAATTTCCCATTGGTTAGGGTTGTTAACGGGTTATCGGATCCAAAATCCGACCCAATAGCTTCATGGCATTCCGTTACGGTGGATGCCACGTGTCGGTCACCCTTGACGAAAGCACTTCTGTGACCCGCGATTTATCATCATGGAAGTGGACACTTCCGTGATGATAATTTTGGTAATGTCATGGAACACTTCTACGACAGCACAGGTATGACTATCTTGATTCTGTCATAAAATCGTCATGAATGTACATGCATGACAAAAAACGCGACCTACTGTGACAAACATGTATCATCACGGAAGTGTATTTTTTTGTAGTGGAACAAGTTGCAGTTCAGAGAGAAAAGAAAATCAAGGGGAGATGAGGAACAGTTGTAGTTCATCCGTAGTTCATAGAGTAGAGGAACAAGTGGAACAGATCAAAGAGTAGAATTTCAGAGAGGGGAATCGGAGGATGCGCTCGAGCTGTAGCCTCCACGTCGTCAGATGCCGAGGCTGCCGCCTCCACACCGCGCATGGGATGGGTGATAGATCCCAGATAGACAGGGAAAAGGGGAGAGGGCGAGGACTGCCGCCTTTGTGCTTCTCTGGCCGACGCCGCAAAGAAATCAGCCACCGCCGCCAGCAGTGACCGAGAAAGCGAGGAGAGCAGGGGGAAGAGATGGGTTTCGTTGGGGAGAAAAACGTTTTGCATGAGACGCGGGCGAGGTGAAGTGCGCATGGCTGCCCTCGTCCGACATATTTTGGTAGCTCTCGTTAACCAGTTTTTAGAGGAATATTCCAAGCATCTTGGCTATCCATATCCTTCGCTGCCTTCAAAGCAAATAGGTGGTATCCTTCAAAAAACTGGATATCCCCATCCCATCTAAGGATAGCCACTGAACCAAACGGCCCCTATGAGTATGTTGTCATCAACATCAAAATAATATTTAGGGCGCATGATTGCACTTTCAATCTCCCCCTTTTTGGTAGTTGATGACAATATACTCATAACACAACAAAAATCAAGTTGCTCTATGCTTTAAGACATATTTATTTAAGAGCTCCCCCACTCAACCATAATTATTGCATCATTATATGGAGAGCCCCCTCATAGAGACAACCAATCTAGAATCTATGAGAAAAATATCACAAGAACCAAATAAAAACCATCATCATATAAGCGCAACCACATAATATCATAATATCTCAACATTCATAGATCATAGAGGTTCAATAAGTTCAACATCACATCATAAGACATAGATATAAAGTCATACACCCACTCAAGGTAAATGGTTCAACATACGAGCAACATGAATAGAAGGGCTAGAACTAGTTCTCCCCCTTGGCAAAAACTACCCAAAAGGGGCATTGAGAACCCACAGACAATCATAGGTAATCATCATCATCATCATCTGGAGCTCCACTTCCACCAGCTTCGTCGAGGAAATCAGCCCACTCAGGCCCCGAAGGAAAAACGAAGTCAGAAGGAGGAGCAGCTGGGAGGCGCTCATCCTCACTCACATCAGTAGCCCCAAAGTCACGGAGATGAGACTTCAAGGCATTCTTGGAAGTGATCAAGCGAGTGACAACATCATGGTTATGTGTGCAGTTGAAGGAGAAGGCCTTCATCATGGCAGAGTGAGACTTGCCGATAAAGTGAGCAAAACGCCCAAAGGGCGCCGAGCTGGGATGAGCAGGATGGGAACTAGCGGCAGACCTACGAGCAGGAGTAGACTTGGAGGAACCTTTTGGAGCAAAATCATTGTCCATGTGAGGAGGAATAATCCACTTCTCATGCACATGGGTGCTGACAAGGGAGAAAGGAGCCACGCTCTCAATAAGAGCCTGCATGAATGTAGTAAGAATATCTCCAAATTGACACTTGATTCAGATCCTTTAGCTTTTCCTCCTTAGTTAGTTCATCAATTCCCTTTAGGAGATAGCAATTCCCTTTAGGAGATAGCCACACGCCTCAACCCGTTTGGGTTTGTGATTTGGATCCTCTTTATGGATCTTGAATCCAGTGTCCGAAAACCCAAGGGCAGCGACAAATTTAGCATAAGAGGCAGTGAACTCGGTGTCAGAGGTCATCTGGTGACGGTCTTGTTAGTAGCAAAGAAGCAAGTGCAATAAAACTGATGGATTGCAGCCTGATTAAAATCATGCTGAAAGGCAAACGGAGCAGCAAGTCCAGATGACTCAATGAGCTCAATGGCACCCGAATACTTCACGGGATGTGTCTGAATATAATCAAAGTCAATGAAGTGGTGCAGAGATGAACCCTTTCCAAGGACAATAGAGGTGCAGATGTCAGCCTGAACATTGGTGTGAAACTGTTGATCCAGAGAATCTTGAACCACTTCAAATTGATCAACATCACACTGATGTCTACTACACAACCTTCTTCTTGTAGACGTTGTTGGGCCTCCAAGTACAGAGGTTTGTAGGACAGTAGCAAATTTCCCTCAAGTGGATGACCTAAGGTTTATCAATCTGTGGGAGGCGTAGGATGAAGATGGTCTCTCTCAAACAACCCTGCAATCAGATAACAAAGAGTCTCTTGTGTCCCCAACACACCCAATACAATGGTAGATTGTATAGGTGCACTAGTTCGGCGAAGAGATGGTGATACAAGTGGATGGTAGATATAGGTTTTTGTAATCTGAAAATATAAAAACAGCAAGGTAAATAATGATAAAAGTGAGCGTAAACGGTATTGCAATGGTAGGAAACAAGGCATAGGGTTCATACTTTCACTAGTGCAAGTTCTCTCAACAATAATAACATAGATAGATCATATAACAATCCCTCGAGATGCAACAAAGAGTCACTCCAAAGCCACTAATAGCGGAGAACAAACGATGAGATTATGGTAGGGTACAAAACCACCTCAAAGTTATTCTTTTGGGTCAATCTATTCAAGAGTTCGTACTAGAATAACACCTTAAGACACAAATCAACCAAAACCCTAATGTCACCTAGATACTCCATTATCACCTCAAGTATCTGTGGGCATGATTATACAATAAGCATCACACAATCTCAGATTCATCTATTCAACCAACACAAAGTACTTCAAAGAGTGCCCCAAAGTTTCTACCGGAGAATCAAGATGAAAAATGTGTGACAACCCCTATGCATAGGTTGATGGGCGGAACCCGCAAGTTGATCACCGAAACATACATCAAGTGGATCACGTGATATCCCATTGTCACCATAGATAAGCACGACAAGACATAGATCAAGTGTTCTCAAATCCTTAAAGACTCAATCCTATAAGATAACTTCAAGAGGAAAACTCAACTCATCACAAGAGAGTAGAGGGGGAGAAACATCATAAGATCCAACTATAATAGCAAAGCTCGCGATACATCAAGATCGTGCCATAGAGAGAACATGAGAGAGAGAGATATCAAACAGATAGCTACTGGTACATACCCTCTGCCCGAGGGTGAACTACTCCCTCCTCGTCATGGAGAGCGCCAGGATAATAATATGGCCACCGGTGAGGGATTCCCCTTCTCCGGCAGGGTGCCGGAACGGGCTCCCGAGAGGTTTTTGGTGGCTATAGAGGCTTGCAGAGGCGAAACTCCCGATCTATCTTGTATTCGATGGTTTTAGGGTATAAGGGAATATATAGGCGAAAGAAGTCGGTCGGGGGAGCCTCGAGGGGCCCACAAGATAGGGGGCACGCGCAGGGGCGTGGGTGCACCCTCCTATCTCTTGGCCTCCTTGAAGATTCCCTGGCTTGTACTCCAAGTCTCCCGGATCATGTTCGTTCCAAAAATCACGCTCCCGAAGGTTTCATTACGTTTGGACTCCGTTTGATATTCCTTTTCTTCGAAATACTGAAACAAGCAATAAAACAACAATATGGGTTGGGCCTCCTCTTAGTAGGTTAGTCCCAAAAGTAATATAAAAGTGTATAATAAAGCCCGTAATCATTCAAAACAGATAATAAAATAGCATGAATGCTTAATAAATTATAGATATGTTGGAGACGTATCAGCATCCCCAAGCTTAATTCTTGCTCGTCCTCGAGTAGGTAAATGATAAAAGAAAGAATTTATGAAGTTTGAATGCTAGCAGGTGCACAAGTTTGATCAATGATAATTTCAATCACCTTTTCTAGCATGATTATATGTCATAATAGTAGTTCATCTCATAAGACATCTCACGATCAAGTAACAAGCAATTCACATGTTAAAGCATAGATCATAAACTTTCTTGAAAACTAGCCAACTTCATTCTCAGTCATCAAACAATTACAATGCATCCTATTTTCAGGAAGGGTCTATGTCAGAGCTTTGATTTAGCAAACTCCACATACTCAACTATCATATAGTCTTCTACAATTGCTAACACTCACGCAATACTAATGGTTATGGAGTTTTAATTGGACACTGAGAAAGATAGGGGCTTATAGTGTTGCCTCCCAACGTATTCACCTTTGGGTGATGTCAACAATAATAGTTCATGTTAACTTACATCCAATTGGATATATATGAGGATCTTTCCAACACGAGGTGCTTGCCAAAGGATAAAATGAAAAAGGGAAAGGTGAAGATCACCTTGACTCTTGCATAAAGTAAAAGACATAAAGTAAAAGACAGGCCCTTCGCAGAGGGAAGCAGAGGTTTCATGCGCTTTTATGGTTGGATGCACAAAATCTTAATGCAAAAGAACGTCACTTTATATTGCCACATGTATATGGACCTTTATTATGCAGTCCGTCGCTTTTATTGCTTCCATAACAAGATCGTATAAAGCTTATTTTCTTCCCACTAATATATCATACATATTTAGAGAGCAATTTTTATTGCTTGCATCAATGACAATTTACTTGAAGGATCTTACTCAATCCATAGGTAGGTGTGGTGGACTCTCATGGCAAAACTGGGTTTAAGGATATTTGGAAGCACAAGTAGTATCTCTACTTGGTGCATGGAATTTGGCTAGCATGAGGGGGAAAGGAAAGCTCGACATGTTTGAATGATCCATGACAATATACTTTAACTGAGATGTGAGAAAACATAACCCATTACATTGTCTTCCTTGTCCAACATAAACTCTTTAGCATGTCATACTTAATGAGTGCTCACAAATATAAAAGATGTCTGGGATAGTGTATTTAGATGTGAAATCTCTCTTCCTTCAATATTCTTTCATGAATTGTTCAAATGACCAATACAATGCTTGCTAACCTTCAATAAATTTACAACATCTACTTCTTACATGTGAAGTCATTACTCCCCATGGGATAAGCAAATGAGACATATGTAATTTCAGATTTATGACATTCAACTCATTCAATCATTTACTCATAGGATATAAGTGAAGCACACGAGTAAATGACAAACTACTCCAAAAAGATATAAGTGAAGATCAATGAGTAGCTAAATAATTATGTAACTATGTGAAGACTCTCTCTCATTTAAGAATTTCAGATCTTAAGTACTTTATTCAAACAGCAAGCAAAGCAAAATAAAATGGCATTGCAAGGATAGCACAACTCATGTGAAGAAGCAAAAACTTAGGCTCAACCGATACTAACCGATAGTTGTTGAAGAAGAAAGGTGGGATGCCTACCGGCGCATCCCCAAGCTTGGATGCTTGAGACTTCTTGAAATATTATCTCGGGATGCCTTGGGCATCCCCAAGCTTGAGCTTTTGTGTCTCCTTAATTCCTCTCATATCATGGTTTCTCTATTTCTCAAAAGCTTCATCCACACCAAACTTAACAAGAACTCGTGAGATAGGTTAGTATAAACCAATGCAAAACCTTATCATCTTCTACTGTAACAAATCACTAAAATTATTATTCAGCATTGCATACTAAATGCCTCTGCATATTTAATACTCCTATCCTCAAATAGAATCATCAAACAAGCAAACATATGCAAACAATGCAACCATAACAGCAACCTGCCAAAACAGTATAGTCTATAAAGAATGCAAGATTTATCAGAGCTCAATATGCAAAAAGTTTCAACATTATACCATTCTCTGACTTTTCTAGGGAATTTTTGCAACAGCGGTAAACTTTCTGTTTTCAAACAGCAACATGTATACTTGCAAAATAAGCATGGCAAAGGCTATCCTTGACATTTTTATTGAAAATATAGAGGCAAAAAATTATTCTAAATAATAGCAAGCAAATACTAACAAGATAAAATTATGCTCCAAGCAAAACACATATCATGTGGCGAATAAAAATATAGCTCCAAGTAAAGTTAACGATGAACGAAGACGAAAGAGGGGATGTCTTCCGAGGCATACCCAAGCTTAGGCTCTTGTCCATCCTTGAATATTTCCCTAGGGTGCCTTGGGCATACCCAAGCTTAGGCTCTTGCCACTCCTTATTCCATAGTCCATCGAATCTTTACCCAAAACTTGAAAAATTCACAACACAAAACTCAACAGAAAACTCGTAAGCTCTGTTAGTATAAGAAAATAAAACCACCACTTAGGTACTGTAATGAACTCATTCTAAATTCATATTGATGTAATATCTATTGCATTCCAACTTCTCTATGGTTCATAGCCTCCGATACTACTCATAGATTCATCAAAGTAAGCAAACAACAAAATGAAAACAGAATCTGTCAAAAACAGAACAGTCTATAGTAATCTGTATCAAACGTATACTTATGAAACTCCAAAAATCCTACCAAATTAGGAAGTCCTAAGAAATTCGTGTACCAATCCAGAGAAAAACGAATCAGATCAGAAGAACGTTTCTGTGAATTAACAAAACTAATTTACTGGATGCAAAAGTTTCCGATTCTCAGCAGGATCAACACAACTATCATCGTAAGCTATCCTAAAGGTCTTACTTGGCACTTTATTGAAACAAAAGGTATAAAACATGATTACTATAGTATCATAATCATGTGAACACACAAAAACAGTAAGGATAAATATTGGGTTGTCTCTCAACAAGCGCTTTTCTTTAATGCCTTTCTAGCTAGGCATGATGATGACAATGATGCTCACATAAGAGATAAGAATTGAAACATAATGGGAGCATCATGAAGCATAAGACTAGCACATTTAAGCCTAACCCACTTCCTATGCATAGGGATTTTGTGAGGAAACAACTTATGGGAACAATAATCAACTAGCATAGGAAAGCAAAACAAGCATAAGTTCAAAACTTGAAGCACATAGAGAGGAAACTTGACATTATTACAATTCCTACAAGCATATGTTCCTCCCCCATAATAATTTTCAGTGGCATCATGAATGAATTCAACAATATAACCAGCACCTAAAGCATTCTTTTCATGATCTACTTGTAAGGAAAATTTACTACTCTCCACATAAGCAAAATTCTTCTCATTAATAGTAGTGGGAGCAAACTCAACAAAATAACTATCTTGAGAAGCATAATCCAACTGAAAATTAAAATCAAGATGACAAGTTTCATGATTATCATTATTCTTAATAGCATACAAGTCATCACAATAATCATCATAGATAGCAACTTTGTTCTCATAATGAATTGGGACCTCTTCCAAAATAGTGGATTCATCATTAAATAAAGTCATGACCTCTCCAAATCCACTTTCATCAATATAATCATCATAAATAGGAGGCATGCTTTCATCATAAAAAATATTCTCATCAAAACCTGGGGGACTAAACATATCATCTTCATCAAACATAGCATCCCCAAGCTTGTGGCTTTGCATATCATTAGCATCATGGATATTCAAGGAATTCATACTAACAACATTGCAATCATGCTCATCATTCAAATATTTAGTGCCAAACATTTTATAGACTTGTTTTTCTAGCACTTGAGCACATTTTTCCTTTCCATCATACTCACGGAAGATAATAAAAAGATGAAGCGTATGAGGCAAACTCAATTCCATTTTTTTGTAGTTTTCTTTTATAAACTAAATTAGTGATAAAATAAGAAACTAAAAGATTCGATTGCAAGATCTAAAGATATACCTTCAAGCACTCACCTCCCCGGCAATGGCGCCAGAATAGAGCTTAATTGATGGGGTGTGAGTGCCGCTTACCTAGCCTCTCCGACAACGGCGCCAGAAAAGAGCTTGATGTCTACTACACAACCTTCTTCTTGTAGACGTTGTTGAGCCTCCAAGTGCAGAGGTTTGTGGGACAGTAGAAAATTTCCCTCAAGTGGATGACCTAAGGTTTATCAATCCGTGGGAGGCGTACGATGAAGATGGACTCTCTCAAACAACCCTGCAACCAAATAACAAAGAGTCTCTTGTGTCTCCAACACACCCAATACAATGGTAGATTGTATAGGTGCACTAGTTCGGCGAAGAGATGGTGATACAAGTGCAATATGGATGGTAGATATAGGTTTTGTAATCTGAAAATATAAAAACAGCAAGGTAACTAATGATAAAAGTGAGCGTAAACGGTATTGCAATGGTAGGAAACAAGGCATAGGGTTCATACTTTCACTAGTGCAAGTTCTCTAAACAATAATAACATAGATAGATCACATATAAATCCCTCGACATGCAACAAAGAGTCACTCCAAAGCCACTAATAGCGGAGAACAAACGAAGAGATTATGGTAGGGTACGAAACCACCTCAAAGTTATTCTTTCGGATCAATCTATTCAAGAGTTCGTACTAGAATAACACCTTAAGACACAAATCAACCAAAACCCTAATGTCACCTAGATACTCCATTGTCACCTCAAGTATCTGTGGGCATGATTATACGATATGCATCACACAATCTCAGATTCATCTATTCAACCAACACAAAGTACTTCAAAGAGTGCCCCAAAGTTTCTATCGGAGAGTCAAGACGAAAACGTGTGCCAAACCCTATGCATAGGTTCATGGGCGGAACCCACAAGTTGATCACCAAAACATACATCAAGTGGATCACATGATATCCCATTGTCACCATAGATAAGCAAGACAACACATCCATCAAGTGTTCTCAAATCCTTAAAGACTCAATCCGATAAGATAACTTCAAGAGGAAAACTCAACTCATCACAAGAGAGTAGAGGGGGAGAAACATCATAGGATCCAACTATAATAGCAAAGCTCACGATACATCAAGATCGTGCCATAGAGAGAACACGAGAGAGAGAGAGATATCAAACACATAGCTACTGGTACATACCCTCAGCCCCGAGGGTGAACTACTCCCTCCTCGTCATGGAGAGCGCCGGGATGATGAAGATGGCCACCGGTGAGGGATTCCCCCTCTTCGGAAGGGTGCCGGAACGGGCTCCCGAGAGGTTTTTGGTGGCTACAGAGGCTTGCGGCGGCGGAACTCCCGATCTATCTTGTATTCGATGGTTTTAGGCTATAAGGGAATATATAGGCGAAAGAAGTCGGTCGGGGGAGCCTCAAGGGGCCCACGAGACAGGGGGCGCGCCCAAGGGGGTGGGCACGCCCTCCTATCTCCTAGCCTCCTCGAAGCTTCCCTGGCTTGTACTCCAAGTCTCCTGGATCATGTTCGTTCCAAAAATCACGCTCCCGAAGGTTTCATTCCGTTTGGACTCCGTTTGATATTCCTTTTCTTTGAAATACTGAAACAGGCAATAAAACAACAATATGGGATGGGCCTCCGGTTAGTAGGTTAGTCCCAAAAGTAAAATAAAAGTGTATAATAAAGCTCGTAATCATTCAAAACAAATAATAAA
The DNA here is from genome assembly GCF_002162155.2 of Triticum dicoccoides. Lineage (NCBI taxonomy): Eukaryota > Viridiplantae > Streptophyta > Magnoliopsida > Poales > Poaceae > Triticum > Triticum dicoccoides. The sequence goes on along the minus strand of NC_041387.1, from coordinate 113,112,213 downwards.
ATAGCATGAATGCTTCATAAATTATAGATACGTTGGAGACGTATCACGCGCCGGAACTTAAGATATACTGGCTTGGGCACTTTGGTGAAGTCCTTGAGAATATGCCCATGAAGTTGAGGAGCCTCAAGAGGTATGTGGCGACCATCGTCATGCGGCTGATTGGGATGAGGAGCAGGCATGTGAGAGGCCCGGCAAGAACCGCGGGGGCGGGACGAAAAAGTCACACGCGCACCACGCTCCTCCTCCTCCTCCATCTCTTCTTCATAGTCGAAATCCTCGGAAGAGGAGGACTCCGAGATCATGACATGTTTGCCAGCACGCTTACGGGGAGGCAACTCCTCCTGAGAGTCATCAGAACCACCACAATGGGAGGCTGAAATCAAGAGGAGAGAAACATGTACAACCAAAGTGAGCCCTAGATCCGAAAGGAGATGGAGATGATGAAAATTTGAAACTAAGAAGGGCATCATTACCGTGGGCAGGGTACCCATGGCATCCTTGTGGGCGGTATGCTTGATTTTCACCATCGTGGAATGAACCTCACTTGAAAGCTCGCCCAAGAGAGCAGGGGGATCAAAACCGTTTGCACGAAAGGGTGACAGAATCGAGAGAGAGAGAGAGAGAGAGAACTAAGAACTAGAACAAGGAGGAGTATCGGATTGGGAGGAGGGGCGACGACGAGGAGGAGAGGGTGTGGCGAGGCAGCACCCTACAGGCGACGGCGAGGCCCTCCAAGCGGCGCGGAGGCGGACGCAAACGAGCAATGGGGGAAAGAGGGGATAGGGCAACCGTCCGGCCTGATCCCTGACATTATATGTGACCCGCACAATGATCGGACGAACGATGATGGTCGGACGTCCATGCACTGATGGAAGTGCCAGGCGATGGACGCCCGGTGAACCATAGACGTCCGAGACCTGGGGGAGGGGTTGATTTTTGGGCTTTGTGCAAGATTTGCTGCACAGCAACCAGACATTCGAGAGAAGTCGGTCAACCTGAAAAGTGTGAGTCATCGGACGTCCTAGAACCATCGGACGACCGATGGCAAAGGGTTTTGCAGACGACACATGTCATATCTAGGGGAACCAAAAACCAGGAGGGTATATGGCAAAATGTGATGAACAAACAAACATGTAAAATGCCTCATGGTGAGCTAGTAGACATGCAAGCTAAGACCCCAAAACATGATTGGACAGCCTCTTCTTTTGAGGAGAGTCGGTGGCCAATAGGCCACCATGTGTGAGTATAAGTGTCATGAAGCCACAAAAATAGTGTCCTTGGGCTCAATAACATGACTCCATCATTTTAAAGTACCATAGTTCAAAGAACATGGTAACTTTGAGAGTGTTTGTTTTATTTATGCATTATATAGGGTGAGAGTACTCATGAGTTGAGAGTCTCCCCCTAAATTTATGCCTACATCTAAACAAGACATGATGAAAATGCATGAATGGGTACTAGATTTCACATAATATTGTCAAGCTCCAAGATACCAAGTTCACGCCTAAGTTGACAAAACCTTGCTTCATCCAATGGCTTGGTGAATATGTCTGCAAGTTGAATACCTGTACCAACATGATCAATATGAATGTCCCCCTTTTCTGCATGATCTCTCAAGAAATGATACCTAATATCAATGTGCTTGGTGCGGGTATGATCTTTGGGATTCTCAGCAATATTGATGGCACTTTCATTATCACATAGAAGAGGCGCATGTCTATAAGTGATACCATAATCCTTCAAAGTTTACCTCATCCATAGTAACTGAGTTGCACAACTGGCGGTTGCATTGTATTCAGCTTCGGCAGTGGGGAGAGCAACACAATTTTGTTTCTTCGAGGACCAACTTACCAAGGAGCATCGAAGAAACTAACATGCACCAAGGTGGACTTTCGTCCGACTTTGTCTCCAGCCCAATCCGCATCCGTGTACCCAATGAGATCAAACTTAGCATCCTTGGGGTACCATAGACCCAACTTTGGGGTGTGAACAAGGTATCTAAGAATATGCTTAACCGCCTTATGATGACTTTCCCTAGGGGAAGCTTGAAATCTAGCACACATGCATACACTGAACATGATGTCTGGTCTAGATGAACAAAGATAAAGCAATGAACCAATCATAGAGCCGTAAGTAGATGGGTCGAAAGGAATACCATTTGTGTCTTCAGTGAGTACAATTTTGGTTGGCATGGGGGTCTTACATGGACTGGCATCAGACATGCCAAACTTCTCTAGAATATCCTTAAGATACTTTGCTTGAGATAAGAATATTCCTTCTTGAAATTGTTGAATTTGGAACCCGAGAAAGAACTTAAAATCCTCATTGAGTGACATCTCAAAGTTCTTGGTCTTGGAAGCCGCAAACTTCTTGCACAAGTGAATGTTAGGAGAACCGAAAATGATATCATCTACATAGATTTGGCATAAGATCAAATCACCCTTGTACCTCTTAGTAAAAAGAGTGGGATCAATCACCCCTCACACAAAACCATCATCGAGTAAAAAATTCTTAAGATGATCATACCAAGCACAAGGTGCTTGTTTGAGGCCATACAAAGCCTTATGAAGTTTATACACATAGTCTTTGTGATCGAGATCAACGAACCCAGGTGGTTGTGATACATATACTTCTTCTTGTAGAGGACCGTTAAGGAAAGCACTCTTCACATCCATTTGATGTAATGTAAAACCATTGAAAGCAGCATAAGCAAGTAAGATGCGAATAGATTCAAGATGGGCAACGGGGGCAAAGGTCTCTCCAAAGTCCAAACCTTCAACTTGTGAGTACCCTTGTGCCACTAACCTTGCCTTGTTACAGATGATTATACCATTCTCATCTTGCTTGTTCTTGAAAATCCATTTTGTTCCAATGACATTGTGCTCCGTAGTTGGCCTCTCAACTAATGACCACACTTGGTTGCATTCAAAACTGTTCAACTCTTCTTGCATAGCAATGAGACAATCATTGTCCATCAATGCATCTTGTACCTTGAGAGGCTCAACACTAGACACAAACGAGAAGTGAGCATAAAAGTTTGTCAAATGTTTACGAGTGACTCTACCTTCCGATATGCCGGTGAGAATTTTATCAACATCAACACAACTGGCCACTCGAGGCATGACGGAGGTTAGGGTTTCACGAGGTTCAACTTCATGTCCATCATCCATGTCCTCAACATATGGATCATTTATCTATGGTGGAAGATCTTCTTCTTCATATTGCATTTGTTGAGGTTCATTATCAGTGATTGCACCTTCTTGCTCTTGCCCTTGATGATGAACTTGTTCTTGAATATTATCATGAAGGGGGACTTGAACATCTTCTTGTACTTGGACTACGGTCATTGGTTGAGTAGTAGGAGCTTGAGGAGGTATGGGTGTTGAAGTGGTTTGATGATGTGTGAAGCTTCCATGTTCTTCCTCATCATCATGAGGTTCTTGTTCCATTGGAAGAAGTGCACCAACACCCATGGTCAAAATATCTTGAGAAGAGTCTTCTTCACCTACATCACTTAGATCAATTTGCTCCTCATGGGATCCATTAAATTCATCAAACACTACGTCACAAGTTTCTACAACACATCTAGTGGATTTGTTGTAGACTCTATAGGCGTGAGAGTTTGATCCATAGCCAAAAAATATGCCCTCAATTATTTTGGATTGAAATTTTCCTAACCGTTCTCTTTTGTTGAGGATAAAGCATTTGCACCCAAATACCTGAAAGTACTTGACATTTGGCTTGTTCCCAGTTAGAAGCTCGTATGGAGTCTTTTCCAATATAGTGCGGTGGAAGAGCCAGTTTGATGCATGACATGCAGTGTTGACAGCCTCGGCCCAAAATCTATGAGGCGACTTGTATTCATCCAACATAGACCTTGCCATCTCGACAAGTGTCTGGTTCTTCCTTTCGGCTACACCATTTTGCTGAGGAGTGTATGGAGCTGAATATTGATGCTCAATCCCTTCATCACTAAGAAATTCTTCCAAAGTGTAGTTCTTGAACTCAGATCCATTATCTCTCCTTATTGCCAAGATGTCTTTATCAAACTTGCATTATTCTTGCTTGGCAAAATCAATGAAGGTGATCTTCGTCTCGTCCTTGGATTTGAGGCAAAACACCCATGTATATCTTGAATAATCATCAACAATGACAAGTCCATACTTTTTCCCACCAAGACTATCCCATGAAGGAGGCCCAAAAAGATCCACATGAAGGAGCTCCAAAGGCCTTGTAGTAGACACAATATTCTTGGGTGGGTGCTTTGATTGATGTTGCTTCCCGGCTATGCATGCACTACACACACAATCTTTCTCAAAAGAGACATTTGTTAATCCAAGGATGTGATTGCCCTTTAAGAGATCTTGAAGATTTCTCATGCCGACATGGGCTAGACGGTGATGCCATAGCCACCCCTTGTCGGCCTTGCCCATTAGACAAGTTGCATGGAATGTTCTCTCTTCGAGAAATCAACTGTGTAAAGGTTGGTATCCAACTCTCCAACAAAGGCCACTTCGAGGTATCTCTCTTAAAGACTTTCACATCCGTTAGTCCAAAGAGTGTATCATAACCAACAGAAGCCAATTGGCGAACAGAAAGCAAATGATATTTAAGAGATTGAACAAGCATGACATTTGCTAGAGACATGTCATTTGTGATAGCCACCTTGCCCAACCCAAGTACCTGTCCTTTTGAACCACCACCAAACATAATGCTCATAAATGGTTGAATAGCTTCCATGAAATCGTAGAGCAATTTGCTATCTCCGATCATATGATTGGTACATCCACTATCAATCACCCATTTTACTCCACCGGAGAAGGCAACCTACACACAATTATGACTTGGTTAGAGCCACCCATTTTGCAATGGGACCTCTCAAGTTAGTCAAAGGGTCTTAGGGACCCAAATAGCATAGGATCGGAATGCATTTCAAGGGCCAACAAATTTTACATAAACTTATCCATCCTTGGTATTACGAAGTACATAGGATGGAGGCATGAACTCTTTTGGCTTGTCGAGAGTGGGCATGCCCCTTGCGGCCTTCCCATTAACAACCTTACCTTTCTCCTTCTGACCTTCTCGTACAAATGTTTCCTTGAGAGGGGTGGTACATATTTGAGAGGATGACTTCTTCTTGCTTGTGCTTGGGTCAAACCCGAGCCCCTCTTTGGCAAACACCTCATTGTGTTGGCTCAATACCTCATTAAGGTTCTTTTGTCCTTGAGCACATGTCATGAGACCTTTCTCGATTTGAGCTTTGAGAAAGTGATTCTCCTCAAGAATAGATGCTAGATCACTACTAGAGTTAGTATTACAAGTATCAACATTAATAATAGGAGAAGAGTAGGCCTTGGCTAGAGTTCAAGATAAGTAATCTTGAGCGTCTCAAAACTCTTTGTAAGAAGGGTGAGCTCTTCTTCCTTAGTCTTGAGGGACATGGATAGAGGCTCACAATCCTTAGAGAGAGAAGCATGAGACTTCACAAGCTTACTTTTATCATTCATCAACTCTTCACAAGATTCCTTAGACTTTTCCAAAGAGGCAAGATCTTTACCATGAACATCAATATTTGCACCAATTTTTAAGCATAGTTCATCATTTTGTGCTTCCTCATATTGGAATTTCCGCTCAAGGATTTCATACTTTTCCTTTTCCTCGGTGACGAGGGTTTCGAGTTCCTTAATGGTGATGGTACTCACCATCTCCATAAGCATAAGAAACATATTGAGCTTCTTTCCTTTGAGGGAGCACATGAACTTATTAAGTTTAGCAAGCATAGGATCATCTAGATCATCATCCTCATAACTATCCTCTGCATCAAGATACTCATCACTAGGAGTAGAAGGAGTGAAAAGAGGAGGATTTGATCGTGGGGTTACCTTGACCTTGTCAGGAGAGCTTTGGTCCTCTCCATCTTCTACCACGGCCTTTGCCATTAGGCACTTGTGAGAATTGCCCTTGTAGTCTTTCATTTAGTTGTAGGTGACCACATCACCACTCTTGTTCACTAGCCTCAAAGTGTTTTGAGAATCTTGAGCAACTTCGGCAACACCACTAACATCATCCGGATCGGATTCTTCATGAGCAACCATTGCTTTCCCATATCTCTTCTTGAGCTTGGAGTTCAAAGGATTTGGCAACTTCTTCTTGGGAAAGGTCTTGGGAAACCTTGGTTTATCTTCTCTCTTCTCATAACGGCACTCGTTGGAGAAGTGGTTGGTTTCATCACAGTTGTAGCATTTCCTAAGTTTCTTCTTCTGGAACCTTCCCTTGAATTTTCCCACGCTAAACTTCTTGACAAAGAGAGCAATGTCTTCATGTGACGGGCTCTCATGTGAGTCAATCTCATAACCATCCTCATCATCATCTTCTTCTTCGTCTTCACTTTGCTCTTCTTCAATACATGCTTGGCATTCAATGCAAGATTGATCTTTGATGTAGAGGTACCATGCATGGCAAGATGTTTTGTGGCATTTGCCTTTGACTCTTCAAATAGTTGGAAAGTGGATATAATGTCATCTGGAGTCATTTACTTGAATCCATGGTGTTGTCTTATGTCCCACACCATTTGGTGATGATATGGAGCAAGAGCATGAAGCAACTTATCCACGAGGAATCGCTTAGTCAAGTTGAATCCATCTTGAGTCTTGTCACATTCACATGACTCAATGTCAGCGGTGAGAGTCATGAGACGCTCAAGTAGTTGCATGGGAGATTCACCTTTATCCATACAAAAGTTTTGCGATTGACCCTTGGCAATTTCGTATTGAGCAAGCCGGAGAGTGGAAGTATCAGTTTTGGTCCTCAGAATGCTATCCCATAATTCCTTGGCACTTGTGATATGTATGTATGGTCTCCTTTGCTTGTCAATCATACCTCTTCTGATGCACATGGTTGTTGTGTCATTGAGATTCTTGTCACAAATCTCTCTTGGAGTAAGATTCTTCGGGTCAACAGCTTTGTAGCCATACTCCAAGATCTCCAACATCTCATCATTTCCATATCAAAGATGATCCTGCATAGCAACTCTCCACAAAGCAAAATCGGTAGTGTCATCAAGTAAAGGAGGTTTTCCTTGAGGGTTATAGTTAGGTTTCTCTATTTGAGTTCTTACATAAAGCCAAGGAACACTGGAGTGTTCATTACTATGAGGTTGTTGGCCAAGTGAGGGAGTAGAAACCGCTGGCCTCGAGGCCGCACCACGAGAAAGTGGTGCAAGCATCGTGGTTAGTGTGGCTATCCTCATTTGGACCAAGGCCTCAAGAGAGGCATCATGCTCCTCATTTTGCTTAGCAAGAGCTTGTTTTAGATCCTCTGAAGTGAAGGACTTGGCTTCCATGGAAGCCGCACCCGTACTCTTCGGATCTGCAACAAGGGGAGTCCCATCGGGGTTCATCTTGCTCTAGGGAGGTTAAGCAACAAGAATAGAGCACGAGGCTCTGATACCAATTGAAAGGATAGAGATGGACCTAGAGGGGGGGTGAATAGGTACAATTGCAGATTTTAATTGTTACTTAGCAATTTTAGGCACTAATGCAGAATATGAAGTTCAGCCTAACAATTGCAAGTGTGAAGCTATGAGCTAAACAAAGTAAACAAGTAACACAAGTAGGAGTGTAAGTAAACACAATAAGATATGAGTAAAGACTAAGAGACAAGTAACCACAAGTAGTGAGTTAGGGTTAGGGATAACCGCAACTCCAGGAGATGATGATGTATGCCGATGTTCACTTCCTTGGAGGGATGCTACGTCACCGTGAGAGAGGTGGGTGTTACCACGAAGGCTCACACTATTCTCCCTTTGAGACAACACCACAAAGGTGTTTCTCAACCACTAGTGGTAGACCTTGGGGTGGTCTCCAAACCCTCACAAACTTTCCGGGGGTAATCACAAAGAACAATTCCTCTCCGAATGACTCCTGCCGCCTAGGAGTCTCCAACCTCCAAGAGTAACAAGAACGATGGGGAAAAGCTCAAGATTTTCTCAAATCACAAATTCCTTTGGTGCAAAGAAGGGGAAGGAGTAGATTTATCACTTGGGTGGACAACTTGTCTCAAATGATCTCAAATCCCTTAGGGATATAAGATTTGGTGTTGGAGTGTGAGAGAGAGTGAAAATGTGTTCTTGAGTATGCTTGAAGTGAATGGTCAACCCTCTCCCGGAATAGGAGAGAGATATTTATAGTATGCCTCAATAAGTGGTTGTTGGAGCTCAAAACAGCACAGAAACGTCGGACGTCCGATGCACAACGGATGACCGAGGACATGACAGACACCGGACGTCCGACAGGGACTGGACGTCTGATGTATTGGCACGACCTAGTGGGTACCGGACGACCGATGTTTAGGCTCAGTGGAGAAAGTATCGGACGACCGAGGAATATCGGACGACCGAGGGCTCTGCAGATAATAGACGTCCGATAGGGACTGGACGACCAATGTTTTGGTTCTGGATCGGATTTGTTGGACATCTGGTGCACACCGGACGACCAATGTTTTGGTTCTGTATGGAAATGGTCGGACGTCCGGTGAGTACCGGTCGTCCGACAAAGATGAAGATCAGATACTGACTTTGAAGAAGTTGTTTGAGCAAGACTTTAGCAATAACCCATGTTCCCCTCTTAATAGTGCGGGATCCTATACTCAAGAATAAACATAAGATAGTCTTGTTTCCTTGTTCTTGATGAGGTTAAACATTTCTGAAGTCATAATCCACACACATAATTGATTCCGAGGGGACAAAAAACCTGAGATATACTTGACAAACTCTGTTAGTCCCCTATGAGTATATTGTCATCAACATTAAAATAATATTTAGGGCATGATTGCACTTTCAACTACTGTGCAAGCTACTCAGCAAAGCTGTGAGACCGGCCTAGCATGTCGGTCATAGCTTCCAGGTGTAGCTATTTAGCAATGAGGTTCTCATTGGTGTTCTCCGCAATCTTTCTTAGAGATAGGATTTCAAGTGGAAGTTGAGTTGCAGAAAGCCTTTCTGCTAGAACTTGGGACTGAAGAAGTCAAACTGATTCAGATAGCAAATTATGTGAGCTTGTCTGACTGCTAGTCTCAAGTAACTTGAACACTACATCAATACAAGACTTTGGGGTTGTCTCGCTTTCTTCAAGATGTTTTGCCTTCTTTGCTGCAATATATATTGGGTTTGTCTCACGTCCTTTAGCAGACGTGTGCATGCCATCAGGCATCTCACCCTGAAACAAGCAGAGAGATGACAGGTTTTGCACGTGTATAAACAAAGATGGTAATTGTGTTGTTAATTCCATCCAATTTAAAATTATAAAATAAAGAGTAAGTTCAAAATATCAATAGCCTAATTTGGCATTGTTCATAATGTGGGGAGATTCACCACACAACTGGATTACCATGTCAACATAACGAGCATAGATGAAGGGCAAAGACAATCATTGTATCTATTTTGGTTAATGTGCATGGCATGTTGTTCATATCATCAGCCACATCAGTAAGATAAAACAGGAGATGACAAGGTGCAAACGTGGGCTGCTTCACCACACACTGGATTATAGATCCACAAAAACAAGCATACATATAGGGAGTATTAAGTAATGTGCATGGTATGAATAAGGAATTTGGTTTTACAAGTAAAACTTAGAACTTACGGTTCTTGCGAACATGCATTTTGGTAGAAACAGCAAACTAAGCAGCAGTAGATGATAGGGAGTATGAGCAAATTAAACAGCAGTTGAGGATAAAGGCTTTAGAAGGACTGACTTACATTAACAGTTAACACCGGCTTTATAATGCCCTTCTCCATGTCAAGGGAAGGATCACTCCAAAATTTCAGCACATAATCTTCTTCATAAGCATTGCATGTACTCTACATTTTGTAGAGAGTAATTATAGATATGATAATACTGGAAGGGATAGATGATAATGAAGATAATATGCAGATTGATGCTACATAATCAACTACCAATCCCTGGAAGTACAAGCGTTACAGGACAAAATGTACTGACAAGAGCAATGGGCTACACTTTTGCACTGGCATTGTCTGTGTATTCTACTTATTGGTAAGATTAAATATAGATCTGATCTTTTTTAGTAAATGGTGGGCGAGGGAGATAAGATGCAGAATGCTACAAAATGAACCAATCCCTCTTCCCATAATACAAGAGTGTTTTGGACACTGGTGTACTATACAAAACGTTCTTATATTATGGGACAGAGGGAGTAGCTGTTAATGTAAGTACAATCATAGACCACGTTCAGTCCTTACGAGAGGACTGCAGAGCTAAACCTCTTCAAAAGCATTGGGTTGATTCTAAATTTATGTAAAAGTCCATATAGATCTTATAATGTCCACCAAATGGACGATAACGAGACTAACATGTGCAGTGATGCTACATAATCAACCATCTATGAAAGTAAGTATGGTCATACAGGGCAAGAGGTACTCACAAGAGCAATGCAGTGTGCAGTATAGTTGCGAGATTCTATGGTCCCTTGAGAATGAATGTTCTTCTGCAAACATTTTTTGTACAAGTGAGACGTTAAGGCACATGCAGAAATATAGTCCAAATTGTGATGTGACGCCATAGACAGTACCTTACGCTGCAGACGAGACCACTGCCTAACAAGATTATTCCAGTCACAGTTTAATAAATGTAACACCGGAGACTTTACAGAAATTTCGTTTAGAGGCTTGCCATTAAAGTGCGCTTGCCTCAGGTAGGAACGATACTTCATCAACGAGTGCAACCAACCCTTGCTCGTCTTGACAATCGAGTTTGGTTCTTGCCTATTTAGAAGAATGAAATCTTGTGTCTTCTGTCAGCAGAAACATATGCAGTAATTACCATGAATAACATTAGTACATTACTTACGCATAAGTTGTGGAGGAAGATTGGAAATTGTTCTTTGTCTATGGTATAATCTTTCCATGAAGGAAAGATGCACACAAAGTTCCTGACAACAATATAAGCTTCATCTTGTAAACTGGGAAGAAGTGGAATAGGAGTCTTATTTGCTGCAATTGGGGCTCTCTCTCATTTGAAAAGGGATTTGGCAACCGAATTTGGTGTACTCTTTGCTGGAATGGGGATTTTGCATCGTAGAGGTGGTGCTATGTCAACTGGCATCATCATACTATTTGTGGCAGTTGGGTTCTGTTGAGTTGGGGCATCAGAGATGGCCAGTGTAGTAGGGCTAGAGTCTACTAGAGTTGTGGTCGTGTTTTTTGGGTCTAGTGATATTGCAACTACACCTAATGGGCTATTTGATTTATCATGTGTCACTACCTTTTCCAAATATTTTCTTTGTGCTCCTCCATGGTCAGCAATCGCCCTCTTCCTTTTGAATGTCTGATACTCAAGAACAACATTTGAATGGATAAATATGGTATAATGAAAGAAGAAATATGTACTGAAAATGGATAGGCAGGGTGTATTCACATACACAAAGTGTAAACTAAGCTAATGGTAGTGCAACAAAGTAGAAGCAATGCAAAGCATCAGTTGCAAGATATGTGCGACCAATATAACCTTGGAAAGTTAGAGCAAGCACCTTGATGGGTGAATAAGATAGGGCATCTTCCTCTGACTCCTCCACTAGGGAGCTACATTGACTTAGGTCTCCCTCTAGCTTAGAATCACTATTAGGATCATATTATGAGCATGAATCTGTAGGTGGAGAGCGTTTGCATTGCATTGCATCCAGACTTGATTTCAGTCCCTTAATGCCAAGTTTGACAGCCATGGCATTGTTCTACTTTATTCTTTTCATGCACGCAAGCTCATAATTATTATGATGCTGTTCAGTATCTGAGATTCATGAAAACATAAAAAGTAGTCAAGTTATCTATGGAATGCATTGCGGATTCAACTCGAAGAGTGTCTCCCTATAAACCCCTTCATATGCAAAGTTCACCCCCCAACCGTGCTGACCAGACCACACACAAAAATACAAACCTGTTATGTCTCTATAACAGGCAGACACACATTTCAAAACTGAAGTAGGAACATTAGAATCATATCAAATTCTTATTTGAATGAATAAACTAAGGAATTATGATTGGCATGATGTTTAGCTTCAAGGGTGGAGTGCTGGTAGTGTGACACAAAGCAAGTAGGCAGATTATATTCCATGTTAAAGATCGTAGTGTATGTAAAAGGTGGAAATGACACTTTCTTTCTATACAATGAAGTGTCCGTTGCCCAGACATGATGGAAGAGATCACATAGAGAAATACTATTCACTCATGTCTGCGGTTCCAGTATTTTGTAACAGGGTGATCCACCCTAAAAGAATATTGACAACAAATATGACACGACAAGCATAGATGTAGTGAATCAATCATTACTTGTGAGCTTACTAGGACAAGTATGTAGAATTGTAACTACAGTAAGAGACCGTCCAAAATCTGAATCAAGAAGTTGGTCTAGCACTTATTGTTTGCAACTAATCGATGTGAATAATTGGATATCATATAGAATGAATAAGAAAGACAAGTAAAATTGTCAATAAACCTGGCCTGAAGTAGTAATCTGGGTCAATGTCAATCTGACCAACAAACCAAAATGACTAGTGATAGAGGCAAAGGTGTCCCGTCTTTCGATGAGATGGTGGCTATCGTTTTGGTGGAAGTCAACTTTGACGATCCGACTACGAACGTGCGAGGACGTCGCGCCTTAGCAATCGCTAAACCAACTCTAAGAGGTTATTGACCATGTTGGAGCACGATCAACCTGACCACAAAGGTCTATTTCCTACAAGCAAATGAAGAACAAGCAAGAAACTAAGATTGCAATCTGGATATTGAGAATAAACGCGGAAAGCTTTATTAATGAAGGTGGGGTTCTATGACGTCTTGGTCTGGTCATTGAACACAAACGAAGTACGCGAAGTTGCAGCTATGGAGAACTTTTAATCTAAACAAAACCCAAAGTCTCAACGGTGCCCTAAGGGTTGTATATATGGAGGAAGAGGGGGAATTTCGTGGCCCCTGGGGGAGGGGTCCGAAACCAACCCTATCTCTTGTTTCCCCACACATACGCACTCTAAAAATAGCCTATACTTATGTATTTTGAAATTACATGGGCCTGGCCCAATAATAAGGTGACGCGACACCTAGAATAGCCCCTGGACAAAATTTATGAAGTGGCATCTTGTATATTTCGTCCAAGGCTTCATGCACTCATTATGGTGGCTTCAAAGTCCTGAAATCATCACTTGTAACTCCATTCTTGTTTCCCTTGCGCATGCCATCATCTCCATGCTTGTTCTTGATCCAATGTTCATCCTTCTCCAAGCTAGGCCCTTCATTTTTAAGTAAAACAAATGTATCCAATTTAGGCAGCATCATATTCTCATGAACATTAGAACCATTACCAAGAAATGAAAGTACCTGGTAATTCAATTGGCGTGCGCGAGCTCTAGTAATTGCTCCAATATGTATAGTAGCAGGGACTGTGGGTGTAACAATGGTATTGATGTCCTCATCATCCTCCCCTTCTTGAAATGAAGTCGTCCTCGACGGAAGGTCATCTTCCTCACCAAAATAAGGCTTCAAAACTGCAATGTTAAAAGTGGGACTAACCCCAAAATCTGCAAGCAGCTCAAGTTTATATGCATTATCATTTATTTTATCCAACACCTTAAAAGGACCATCAGCACGTGGCATTAACTTTGATTTGCACAAATTAGGAAATTTATCCTTACGCAAATGTAACCAAATAAGATCTCCAGGTGCAAACACAACATGTTTTCTACCCTTATCTCCAGCAAGTTTATATTTAGCATGTATACGCTCAATGTTTTCCTTAGTTAACTCAGGCATTTTTAAGATCAATTCAACATGTTTTTTAGCATCAAAATTAACCTTCTCTGCAGATGGAAGAGGCAATAAATCAATAGGTGCACGAGGTAGGAAACCATACACAATTTCAAAAGGGCACATCTTAGTAGTAGAATGCAATGAACGATTATAAGCAAATTCAATATGAGGCAAGCATTCCTCCAAAATTTTCTTATTATTCTTCAAAACATCCCTAAGCATAGTAGACAATGTTCAATAGAATAATTCAGTTTGTCCATCAGTTTGGGGGTGACAAGTAGTACTAAAAAGCAGTTTAGTCCCCAATTTAGCCCATATACATCTCCAAAAGTGGCTAAGAAATTTAGTATCACGATCTGAAACAATAGTATTTGGCACACCATGCAAGCGAATAATTTCATGAAAGAACAAATCAACAAAATTAACAACATCATCGGTTTTATGACATGGTATAAAGTGTGCCATTTTTGAGAATCTATCCACGACAACAAATATGCTATCCCTCTCCTTCTTTGTTTGAGGTAAACCTAAAACAAAGTCCATAGATATATCCTCCCAAGGAACACTAGGTACAGGTACAGGCATATATAAACCATAAGGATTGAGTCATGACTTAGCTTTTTGCCATGTAGTGCAGCGAGCAATAAAACGCTCAACATCTTGTCTCATCTTTGGTCAAAAGAAATGTGTACCAAGTACTTCCTCCGTCTTCTTCACGCCAAAGTTTCCCATTAGTCCTCCTCCATGCGCCTCCTGCAACAACAAAAGACAAACAGAGCTAGCTGGAATGCATAGCTTGTTAGCGCGGAACACAAATCCATCATTAACGACGAACTTGTTCCACATTCTCCCTTCTTTACAATTCAGCGTTACATCTTTAAAATCAGCATCATGCACATATTGATCTTTGATGGTCTCCAAACCAAATATTTTGAAGTCAAGTTATGAAAGCATAGTATTGCGACGAGATAATGCATCAGCAATAACATTTTCTTTACCCTTCTTGTGTTTAATGACATAAGGGAAAGTCTCAATGAATTCAACCCTTTTAGCATGTCTATGATTCAGTTTAGCTTGACTTTTAATATGTTTCAAAGATTCATGATCAGAATGTATAACAAATTCTTTGGGCCATAAATAATGTTGCCAAGTTTCTAAAGTCCGAACAAGAGCATATAATTCTTTATCATAAGTAGAATAATTCAGACTAGGCCCACTCAATTTTTGAGAAAAGTATGCAACAGGTTTGCCATCTTGTAATAACACACCTCCTAATCCAATTCCACTAGCATCACATTCAAGCTCAAAAGTCTTATTAAAATCAGGAAGTTGGAGTAAAGGAGCATGTGTCAACTTATCTTTTAATATCGTGAAGGCTTCTTCCTGTGCGGTACCCCAAACAAAAGGCACATCCTTCTTTGTAAGCTCATTAAGAGGTGCAACAATGGTGCTGAAATCTCTCACGAAACGCCTATAGAATCCAACGAGGCCAAGAAAACTCCTCACTTGTGTGACCGTTTTGGGCTGCGGCCAACTCTTAATAGCTTCAATCTTGGCTTTATCAACTTCAATTCCATATGGAGTAACAATAGAGCCAAGAAAATATACTTGGTCGGTGCAAAAGGTGCACTTCCCCAGGTTACCAAACAAACTTGCATCATGTAAAGCAATAAAAACAACACGTAAATGTTCCAAATGTTCCTCCAAAGATCTGCTATAAATCAGTATATCATCAAAATAGACTACCACAAATCATCGAATGAAAGCACATAAAACTTCGTTCATTAATCTCATGAAAGTACTAGGTGCATTAGTTAACCCAAAAGGCATGACTAACCACTCATATAATCCAAACTTAGATTTAAATGATGTTTTCTATTCATCCCCCAATTTCATACGAATTTGATGGTATCCACTACGCAAATCAACTTTGGAGAATATTGTAGAGCCACTCAATTCATCAAGCATATCATCTAGCC
Source organism: Triticum dicoccoides (assembly GCF_002162155.2). Classification (NCBI taxonomy): domain Eukaryota; kingdom Viridiplantae; phylum Streptophyta; class Magnoliopsida; order Poales; family Poaceae; genus Triticum; species Triticum dicoccoides. Next base: position 113,096,421 of record NC_041387.1, on the reverse strand, counting down.
TAGGAATAGGATGATGATAACGAATAGTAATATTATTAATGCCTCTAAATCAACACACATACGCGATGTACCATCCTTTTTCGGCACTAGAATAATAGGAATAGCACAAGGACTTAAGGGATTCGCGTATATAATCTTTGTTAAGAAGCTCCTGTACTTGACGCATAATCTCCTTCGTCTCCTCTGGATTGGTACGGTATGGCACACGGTTTGGCAGTGAAGCACCGGGAATTAAGTCAATCTGATTCTCAATCCCTAGAATAGGCGGTAATCCCGGTGGCACGTCTTGTGGAAAGACGTCAGCGAACTCCTGCAAAATGTTAGTGACAGCAGGTGGGAAAGATGAAGGCACGTCCTCGAATGAAAATAATGCCTCTTTGCACACAAAAGCATATCAAACATATTTGCTGAAATCTAGATCATCAATATCAGATTTATTGGCAAATAAACATGCACTTTTCAATTTAATTTCAGAAGCAACACTAGATGGTTTATTATTAGGCTTCATTTATTGCTCAAAATCTTTTGCCACAATCTGATTTTCACTCTTACTTTTCTCCTATTTTGCTTTATTAGCTCTATTAATATCATCTTTCAAAATGGAATCGGGAGACATAGGAAGCAAAGTAATATGTTTATCCTCATGAACAAGAGTATATTGATTGTTTCTACCATGGTGTACAGAATTTTTATCAAATTGCCATGGTCTACCAAGTAATAAGGAACATGCTTGCATGGGTACCACATCACAATCAACATAATCAGCATATTTAGAGAAACTAAAATACACACGAACAACACGTGTTACCTTAACCTTGCCGCTGTTATTGAACCATTGGATATAGTAAGGATGTGGATGTGGTCTTGTGGTGAGAGATAACTTCTCCACCATCTCCATGCTAGCCAAGTTGTTGCAGCTCCCTCCATTAATGATAACGTGAACAGAATGTTCCTTCACAACTCCCTTTGTATGGAACAAATTATTCCTTTTATTTTGCTCAGCTTGTGTGACCTGCACACTCAAAACACATTGAGCAACTAAACATTCATACCTGTCAGCATCTCAGGAGCCATGTATTGGTCTCATGTTCAGAATCATCTCCACCATGTTCTTCATGTGTAATAGGAGCCAAAGTCTCCTCATCATAGTCACTAGCGGAATCATACCCACCATCCTCAGTAGCAATCATCGCACGCTCAGATTTGCATTCTCTCGCATAATGACCTCTTCCCTTACAACGCCAACAAATAATATCACTTGTGTGCCCTATTGATGCCATGGAAGAAGAAGAGCTATGTGCAGGCCCGACAGGTGCGCTCTTGGCATATAGTGGTGGTTGTGCCTGCTTTCTTGTATCACGGCTGGAGGTGGCACCTGATGGAGGTGCTGGTGCAGTGGAAGTAGAAGATGCACGCGGTGTCCATGATGAAGGTCGACCTGCATAAAAGTTAGTTCACGCCAATGCTTGTCGATCCTGCACTTCACGTTCATCTTTACAAGCAAGATGGAATAAACGAGTGATATTATTATACTCCTTATACTCTAGAATGGTATGAATCTCTCTATTTAATCCTCCCATAAAACGTGCAAGCATAGCTTCATTCTCCTCAACAATACCACATCTAATCATGCCAGTTTGTAATTCCTGATAATATTCCTCTACAGAATTTTCTCCTTGTCTCAAACGCTGTAGTTTTTGAAGTAATTCACGTTGATAATATGGTGGAACCCAACGAGTACGCATAGCAGCTTTCAAAGCAACCCAAGTAGCTGGAATAGGATATAATCTACAATGTTCGGACCACCATACACATGCAAAACTAGTGAAAGCACAAACAGCAGCAACAACCCGTCTCTCCTCGGGATATTGTAAACATGTAAAACGTTGTTCAGTTTCTAACTCCCAAGTAAGATATATATCAGGAACATATCTACCCTCAAATGGTGGAATATCCAATTTTAGTTTAGGAATATGGTCATGATCTCGTACTTGAGGTGGTGGTGCAGGCCTATCATTGCAAATATATACCTGAGGTCGACCTGCTAGTGGTGGTGCTGGTGGCTGCACATAGTTCTGATTTTGATCAACCTCATCCTCATAATAGTCCTCCACCTATGTAGTAGTAGCAGGAGCTACAGAAGCATCAACAGCAGTAGCAGCGGCACCCGAATTTTGTCTTGGCTCAAGAGGAACACGTTGTGCTCGCCCTACTGTATAGCGACATGGAGCTGGTTGTGGGGGACGTTTGAGTACTTCATCGAACTTGGCATCCAACTTGGTGTCAATTTTCTTCTCAATGTCATCCATCTTCTCCATTGCCTTTCCAAAGCTGGCCATCACGTCTTCCACCTGTTGACCCAACATTTGATGTAACTTATCATGAAGCTCCTTGTTTGTCATGTTGTCCCGGTCAATCTCATCGGCTTGTGATCCTGCCATGGTTAGCAGCAATAGAAACACACAAGAATATGATCCTACAGATGACTAGGAAGTGGTGGTGTGTCACAAATCCTTCAAGTGAATCTCAAATTCTTACCAGTTCTTACCCAGCAGCAGGTGGTGATCGGCAACAGTTGTAGTCAAAACTCTCAAAGCTTGGATAGAGCGATTACCAGGGAGAGTCAAACGCACGATGTAGATGTATGTGGAGCTGGGAAGGCTTATAATATGGTAGCAAAAAGGGTCAGCAATAATCAATTCAGAGATGCAAAGTTGAATAAACGCTCAACGACGGTACTGTGTTGGTCCTAGGCTAGACTGTGCTAGAGATGTGAGCCTAGAACACTACCAAAGTCACGGGGCGGCACGTAAACAAGGGAAAAGCACACTGAAATTTTATTTTTGCTCTTTTTTGCGAGAATTCACTATAATGGTGAGTGTCTCGAAACTCTTCCCAAGTCAACGTAACAGGATAGGCACGAAATTTTTTGACTATTTTTTTTGGAAAACAGGGCAACATCAATGAAAAAATGCGACAAACAATCACTGTGATGGCGAGTGTCTCAAAAGACTCCTTGGAACCTAAAAACAGGATAGGGAAAAAATATTTTTGGTTGCTGAAATTTTGGCCTAAAAACTGCCCGGGGGTCTCTAGACTTTTTTTTCTCGAAACCTGCTCAGGCAAGGAAACACGAATCGGAAAATAGATGGATCTCGAAAACAAACCTAATATGAAAAGAACTCGGATTGGTGGTGGATATATGGTGGTATATGGCAGCGATGGTAGGATATGGCAGTGGTGGTGGTATATGGCAGCGGTGCTAGGATATGGCAGCGGTGGTGGTATATGGCAGCGGTGGTAGGATATGGCAGCGGTGGTAGGATATGGCAGCAGGGATGAAGATGGTGCGGCGGCAGTGTGACAAACTATGATAGAACTCAAAACTCTAAAGGACTAGACGCTAAGACCAGCAACTAGACACGATGCAACCGCAAATTCAACAATGCAAAAACCCTAAAAAATATTATACAAAGGCTCAGATTCGTTGTGGACTGCAGGTATGAAGAACAAACTCGATCTAAACTACAAAGAAACAGTAAAATATCACCGAGCAACCAGGAAATCTGATACTAGTTCATAGAGGCAAAGGTGTCCCGTCTTCTGATGAGATGGTGGCTATCATTTTGGTGGAAGTCGACTTTGACGATCCAACTACGACCGTGTGAGGACATCGCGCCTTAGCAATCGCTAAACCAACTCCGAGAGGTTATTGACCATGCCGGAGCATGATCAACCTGGCCATGAAGGTCTATTTCCTGCAAGCAAATGAAGAACAAGCAAGAAACTAAGATTGCAATCTGGATATTGCGAATAAAAGAGGAAAGCTTTATTAATGAAGGTGGGGTTCTGTGACGTCTTGGTGTGGTTGTTGAACACAAATGAAGTACGCGAAGTTGCAGCTATGGTGAACTTTTAATCTAAACAAAACCCAAAGTCTAAACGGTGCCCTAAGGGCTGTATATATGGAGGAAAAGGGGGGAATTTCGTGACCCTTGGGGGAGGGGTCCGAAACCAACCCTATCTCTTGTTTCCCCACACATACAGACTCTAAAAATAGCCTATACTTATGTATTTCTAAATTACATGGGCCTGGCCCAATAATAAGGTGACGCAGCACCTAGAATAGCCTTTGGACGAAATTTATGAAGTGGCATCTTGTATGTTTCGTCCAAGGCTTCATGCACTCATTATGGTGGCTTCAAAGTCCTGAAATCATCACTTGTAACTCTGTTCTTGTTTCCCTTGCGTGTGCCATCATCTCCATGCTTGGTCTTGCCCCAATGTTCATCCTTCTCCAAGCTAGGCCCTTCATTTGTAAGCAAAACAAATGTATCCAATTTAGGCAGCATCATATTCTCATGAACATTAGAACCATTACCAAGAAACGAAAGTACCTAGTAATTCAATTGGCGTGTACGAGCTCTAGTAATTGGTCCAATATGTATAGTAGCAGGGAATGTGGGTGTAACAACAGTATTGATGTCCTCATCAACTAGTGTTTGTATTTACTGTCGGAGTTTTGAAACCCTGTGAACTTTACAGGTACTAAAGATTACTAAAATACATCTGAACCATTAAGTGTAGGTAGCATTCAATACACAACAAACCCTAATGACAGTCATGCCTAATGAGTAATGAATCAATTAGAAAATGGGTGATGAGGAGTGGTTGCTGAGTGTTGAGGATGTATCTCAGGATAAATTGGGTTGGCTTAGTGGTTCCTGTACGCCTGAGCCCTGAACGGACTGGGAAGGTAGGCACGGCGACGCGCCCGGGCAACGGTGACGCTGTTGGGCGAGCGGCTCCTGACCTCCTGTTAGTCCGGTGTCTCCTTCTAGAACCATGTCATCCAGGGACAGCAAGTCACCGATGAGGCAGGCTGCTGGGGGCGACTAGGGATCGGAAGCGCAGCAAAACAGAGGGGAATCGGGGCCTAGGCCGACCCAAAATCCCAGGGTGGGTCGCGGCCCACCGTGGTCACCCTGAAGATACACCCGAGCGGCGTACATGCATTTTCGAAACTAAATTAGGAACATTTAGGTGACGAATTAAATGACTCTGTTTTAATAATATCAGATTATTATTTTAACAACTAGTCTTGTTTAGCTTGATGGGTGGAGCAGTGCTATTATGACATGAAGCACGTATGCTGGTCATAAAACGGGGAAACCCTAAGCAGTTTTTTAAGCAAAAGAGGGTTTCCCCTTTGATTTCTATTAAAGAAACCACCAGGGAAACAACATGATCAATTAAACCCTAAGCATGATCAATTAAATCCTATTATGACTGTGCCATGGCAGATTTAAAGTTGCAAACTGCAGAAATGCTATTTACCATCCATTGTTTGCTTCGAACTAAGAACTAAATTCTAAGAGCTGAAAAGAAAGTACAGTAACCAAGTTGCAATCAATTTTATGGTTGAGATAAAAAAGTTGAGCAGATATGAAGTACCACCTCTCTTGCGCCACCGTGTAGGCATCGGGGGTGCGATGGCTATCGGTGGCGCTGAAGCAGATCTGCGACAGTAGAGAGGTGCATTGGGGGATAAGTCCCATTGTGGTGGACGAGAAGGTCGTGTGAGCGGCCCCGACAAATAGGACAATGGCGCCTATGAAGCGAGAGGACGCGATGCAAGGCTCCTGGTCCATCGCCGTGGATGGGAAACGACCATCTCTAGCAGTGGATGACGCGGTCTTGGTAGGAGCTCCGGCATGGTGGAGGACGGTGGCGATGGATGGGGTGGAGGACGACGGCGATGTATGGGGTGGCGGACGGAGGAGGCTGGTGTGGGGATGGTGTTCTAGCGCGGACAGTGTATGAATGGGAAAATGGAGGGGGGGTACTGGGAACCATGTTTTTGGGACGTGCCTTTCTGAAATATGGGAAAGTTACAAACTTAGCCCCCGTTTAAAATTTGGATGTCACGTCGGTTGGGGATAGAACGGTAATCTCGAATCTCCCCAATATTTGCCTAGAGCGATTTCGGGTGAGGAGAGGGTGTTTTGGCGCCCACGGTTGGCGCCCACGGTGTATGAACGGTGCTGACAGGTAGGGCGGTTGTGTCACATCTGAGTGAAGTTACAAATCTGCCCCTATTGAAAATATTTGCCTACATCGATTTCGGCCGAGTCGAATTTGTTTTGCCGTCCATCATGTATGAATGGGAAAATGGAGGGAGAGACAGACGTCTTTCGTACGAGCTTGAATCAAATGTGTTTTGCCGCCCACCTGTCGGAATGGGCAGAGGCAGTCGTGTCACGTCTAGTTGAAGTTACTAACCTACCCCTATTGAGAGACGTGGAAGTTGGGCAGATGCATTGTCCGTGTAAGGGGTAGACAGTAATTTCCATCTCCCAAACACTGGCTTCGGGCAGACAATGTGGGAGTGGACATTTTGCCGCTTGTTTCGAATTTTGGGACAATAAGCATCCACGTTTACCCTGACAACTAAATTCGAATCCGTTCTGTATTCCTATACGAATCTTTATAAATCATTCTATGCATTTTTATATATCTTCAAAAGCATGACAAAGATGCATTCCACTATCATATATGAACATGATTTACAAAAGCCGATACTCGAATTCAGAAGCTAGAATCCAGTTTAAGGTGAATTCGAATATTTGAAACCACTTTATGTGCATCTCAAGTGTCACACGTATCACAATGTGTACTCCCATTTAGATATGTACACAAGCAATGTCTCAAGATTCAAAATACCAAGTCAATCAAGCAATAATGTACAAAACTAACAAACATATAAACACTTATAGAGTATATGGATCGATAATATCAACTAACATACATAAGCCATGTCGTTGTACTTTTTTTACTAGAAGAGCATCCTTTTTTTTAGCAAAGCTAGTACAACATCTTGGCCCTTTCAGATGCATGCCACATAAGGACCATTTATACTACTATTATTGCTGAATGCACATTCGGCCTGATTAGCATATTTGTAGGTCTGGCACAACAATTAAAATGAAATTTCTGAGAGTCTTATCAATTAATACAGACTTGTGCTCAAAAAAATTACAACCCCAAAACAAAAAACAAAAAACAATTATTACATGATCTCTAAAACAAATGGTTTGATTGATTACGTGATCAAACAACACAAAGGTTATTCAATGATGGAAAAAACGTTTCACCCATGATTTACCAAGTGGGAATTTAATTTCCTTTTTTCCTTCAGGACCTTAACAATGCGGTTAGTCTCAACTTGCTTCATTTTGAAATCCACCAAATATTTAATGGTTGTCTTGAGTACTGCTTGTGATTGTGTTGTTTGCTTCCTCAACATGTCAACTTCATCTCTAAGTGCAAAAGTAGAATCTCTTTCTACCAATAGTGTAGCCTCTATAGCATCAGCAGTTGGCAATTCATGATGCACGATTGGGCCGGTGCCACTGCTGTGGGATGATACAATGTCCATGGGGACCTCGCTCTTTGATGTTTGGCTAACCTGTTTTGCCAATAAAGTTCCGATTGGATTACAAAAAGTTGAAGTTAACAAAACATCTCAACTAGGAGTTATAATAGCAAACCAGTTATACAAACAAGGAATTAAAGAGTTTCAACTGGATGCTGAAAACTAGTTATTAACATCATTGTAACCGGTTGCAGCAGCAAGGCAGTTAAACAAACAAGTTTTGCAAAAGGTACCTTAGTGGCATTGGAGTTTCTCTTGGATCCTGAAAAGTTGAGTAGCCAGTAACGTGATTAGAGCAACCGGTTGCAGCAGCAAACCTGTTACACAAATATATTTTTGAAAATATACCTGCTGTGCAGTTGGACTTCCAATTGGATCCTGCAAACTTGAAGTTGGTAAGATGATTACAGCAACAAGTTAGAACAGCAAACCAGGTAAACACGGAAGTTTCTGACAACATACCTATTGTGCCAATAGAGTTTGGATCCTGCAAACTTTAATATTAGCAATCATTAATAAAGTGTTGCAAGAGCCATAGGAAACTAACAACAAACTAGTAAAACTAACCAGTTTTGGCAACGTATTTAATTACACATTAACTAGTAAAACTAACAAGTTCTTGGCAACGTATTAAAGTAACAAGTCGGTACCGTTTACCAGCAATGCAGACATTTGTAAATTTCTTTGATGTAAGCAAAATGATTCCAACACACACACACACACACACACACACACACACACACACACACACACACAGAGATACAGCCCGTCTATTCTGCTAATATTAGCAGAATAACTATTCTGATAACACTTCTGCATTGCACGTCAATGCAAGTGCACGTCATTGTTTGAACCAAGTGTGCTGCACAACTCAAGCGAGTGAACTTCGTGTTGAAAAAAACTGCACGCGTTGTTTTTTTGAGTACTGTTTTCACTCAAGTTTTTTAACCGCTTATAGGAACGATGCATATAATATATCGTTGGAAAGCTATGGATTAGGCGCAACTTCCCATGTTGAACACTTTTCAACATTTCTCACGGTTTAAGAGCAGTTTTGAAAATGGTGCGGCGGATGACGAGTGGCAGCGAGCATTTTTTCGCATTTTTTTCTAAACCGCTTGTTGGAATGAAGCAAATGATACACCGTTGGATAGATATCATCGAGGTGCATCTTTTTCATATATAATTTTTTCTCTAATTCATTACGGTTTAAGAGCAGTTTCAAATTTACTAAATCGCGGAATTCTGTTTGTCAAATTTTTTCAAATTTTTGGTACCGTTTTCACTCCAGTTTTTGAACCGTTTGTCGAAACGAGGCGTGTGATACACCGTTGGAATGGTACGGACGAGACGCAACTTTCATATGTTGAAATGTTTTTGAGATTCCTTACGTTTTTAGTTAATTTTGAAAATCGTGCGGCTGACGACGAGAGGCATCGGACGTTTTTCACGAAATTTTTACAGACCCCTGATCAGAATGATTCAAATTATACGTCGTTGGAAAGATATCATGAAGACACAACTTTTTCATGTAGAATGCTCACTCTAATTACTTATGGTTTAACAGCAGTTTTAAAAATACCAAAGCGCGGACACTCTGTTTTTTACTACACCCAAAGCGTCGCGTGTACTGCATTAGACAGATGAGCGCACTTCTTCAGACCGAAAAACTGCACTGCATCAAATAGTCAAGTGAACTTCATGAATTTTTTTGTCGGACGTAAACTTTCTCACACGAGTTTTTGTTGTCTTCTTTTCAACATTCTTTTATGAACGAGAGTGGACTGCAGAGACGAGGAGAAGTGAAACACGACATATGTCAAAGTGAACAACATTACAATTTTGTTGTTTCGCTAATTTTTTCACATTTTCATGTTGGGCACAAATGAACACCACCACTTTAAAAAATGAACCGCATCCGAGGACCAAACGCACTGCAAGTGTTGATGTAGTCGACCGAATTTTTAAACGCACGAAACAAATTACACTTCATACATAGGAGTAATGAAACATGATTCTTTTTACAGAAACTGAGTACACTTCAAAAAATCTCCAAAAAATGGAAAACATGCATGGAGGGAACTGCGTCGCCCAACTTTTCCATGAAAAAAGTACTGCACGCATGAGGGGGGCGGAAGGCAGACTGCACTGCACGCGCGTCCAGCGGGACTGCAAGCAGATGCCCTCCACATCTGCACTAGAGCATCGAGTAAACTGCACGGTGAGCCATCTGAGGTGAATGGGATTGAAGCGAAGTACAAAATTTGTCATGTCTCATTAACTACAATCCATTATTCAACACTTACCCAATCGGGATTGTAATCCTAGTGCATGAACTGCAACCAACGCACTCAAGAACCTCACTACAAAATAAAAAGGAGCCGCAAGCAATGCTGCACCGAACTGCATCATTGAAACCGCTTAACGGGAAGTGCAAAAATCCAAAATCTGCCTAAAGAGAGCAAAATAAGCTTTTTATGAACTGCACAGGGGCAACTACTATTCTTCCATGGCTGCTGCCCCATCTCCACGGTCAAATGCGTGGGGTCCGAGGGAGGAGTACACTCCCGTGCCCCTCGCGGTGGAAGAGATACACAACGGACTGCATTCAAACAAATTTTGGAAACACATAGAGTGATTTCTGAGCAAAGGGCATCCACAGCGGACTGCATTCAAACCACAGGTACTTCGTTTTGCGCTTTGATTTTTCTCTTTAGAGAAAAAAGTGAACTGCAGGGAGGTGGGGATGCAGGGCTTGCCGAGCAGAGACGAGTGGAGTGTGGAACACCAGCACTCTGCCTGCTACTTGTGGCCTCCTCCCCATACATGTTGCAGCTCGTGCTAACAGGGGCGCGACCGTGAGCGCGAGGAACACCAGCCGAGTGGGTGCTGGAGCGGCATAGATCCAGGAATAGGGACCCCACATCACCGCACTGGGGCTGGGGATGGAGCAAGCACACATTATCGCACTACACATCGGCGGGCTGCGAGCTGCACGCATGGGAAACATGGACTGGGGGGGACCTCCGGTGGCGTGGATTGCACCGTTCTTGACGGCGGCATGATAGGCAACAAAATACACTGTCGCTAGGTGCGCACTGCACGCCGCAGTGGCAAAACGACGTTGACCCACGGAGCCATCGCCATCTTGCTGGCCATTCCTGGTTTCATTGCTGTAGAGGAGGGACGGAGGGTTGGCGACTTCACCTTGATCCGGCGACCACCTTTGCCCATCGCCCCGCCTCGGAAGTAGGTGTACGCGTGTGGCGGTCGTCGCGTGGGCCTTGTCGCGGCGGATCCGGCGGCGATTGGTCAGACGCGGCCCGATCTGGTGCCGGGCCTGTGGCGCCTGAGGCCGAGAGGTGGTGGGGCGCGAGTGGACCGGCGGGTCGCCGGTTGGGGGCGGCGTGGTATGCAGGAGAGGGTGACCTCCTCGCCTGGATCCAGATCCACGAAGAGGAACCCATGGGATGGGTAGCTCCTGCCATTGGGGTTGGAGGTGACCCATCCAGCGATGCAGGAGGCCGTGGAGGTGGTGGGGCCCCGTGCCGGAGAAGGTTGGGAGGTAGGTGGGGCACCATGCCGGAGAATATTGGAGGGAGGTTGGCGCCGCACCGGAGAAGGTTGGGAGGGAGGTGGGGCGCCGTGCCGGAGAAGGTTGGGAGGAAGGTGGGGCGCTGCGCCGGAGAAGGTTGGGAGGGAGGTGGGGCGCCACGCTGGAGAAGGTTGGGAGGGAGGTGGGACGGTGCGAGGAGGGTGGGAGGCGGCTGGCTGGGAGGGGAGCGATGGAGGTCGTGGGTAGAGTTTTAAGGTGGCATGGGGTTTTTTTCGTCCGGTGCAGTGCGGTCCGTTTAGTTTGTAGCTACGGATCGGTACTGTTGGCAGAATAAGAGGATTTGATGTGCAGAATAAGA
>NC_041387.1:113081844-113084905 GCF_002162155.2 Triticum dicoccoides | reverse complement strand
ACGCCCCCCACAACCCACGTTCATCCTTGCAGCCCCCACGCACCGGCCACTGTGGCCTCCAGCACCACCTCCACATCCACTAGCCGCCGGCCACCTTGCCTACCCCAGCGCGAGTCCTTCCCCTTTCCTATTCCTCCGCCTGGACCCCGGCGACTGACAGATCTGAGCCCCCTGCCCTCCCGCGCCTTCTCCATGGCCTCCTCCCCAGCCAGTGGCCGCACTCGTCAAGCCCGACCTCGCTGGAACCCGGCGGCAAACCCCGACCCCGACGGGATCCCACCCACCTCCAGTGGCTCGGACCACCATGCCTCCGCCACAAAACGGCCACCCACTGTCGCCCGGATCTGGCTACCCCGCGCCGCCCGACCCCACCATCCAATGGATCTCATCGACCCGATGATCCCCGGCGCACAAGGCCATCCCTGGCGGCTCCCACACCCCGGTGTGCAACGGTCCTTAGCACCCCTCGGATCCCGACGAGCCTTGCTCCCCGGATCCATGCTCTTCCACCCCCACTCCCCCTCCCGGTGTCCATCTTCTTCCCCATCTCAAGCCCTCCCCTACCCACCTTCTTCCGCGGCGGCGACCCACTTCTTCCACGTCGCAGGTCCTTCCCTCCCCTACCTACCTTCTTCCATTGCACCACGGGTTCTTCCCGAAAATCGCAGCACCACCCCGAGCCCGTCGCGCATCTGATCCACTCGTCAGCGGCGCACACGCAGTCCCCCCCACGACGGCGTGCAGTACGGCACTCGCGCTAGTGTAGCCCACTGGCTGCACCTACGCATGTCGACCGTGAAGTCCCCAGGATGAAGACGTCGTGGAGCGTGGGGTGCAGCTCATTTTGTCTCATCACTCAGCTCATTGCGGCTCAGGTTGCAGCTCATTTTAGTTCACTATGTTCTTCTATGCAGCAAAAAAGGATGTGCAGCTTGGCATTTGTGAGGAGCGAGATGTGCAGATCGGTTAGAGCAAGAAGTGTAGCTTGCTGTACCTAATTTTAAATTTTAGTTTTGCTTTTGAAGAGTATCTTTGCAGTTAACTTTGTGATCGGCGTAATTCATGTGCGAGTCTGTTGGCTATACAACTGTTCTGTTTTAATATTGTTTGCAATTCTTGTGTTGCAGTCCACTACATAAAGGGTGCAGTACACTTCGGCGACGCTGGGATTGCATCCAGGATTTGCAAAAACAAAAAAGAACTTGGTTTGCCACTGGAGATGGTCTAGTGTAGTTCGGCTGGGTGCCCCACGCGGTTCACACTTTGTTTTTTCATAGAATGGAGTTCGCTAGTAAAACCTTTGTTGATCATTATGTGTGAAAAAAAGATTAAACTAGAGCAAAGGGAATAGTGGATGCGGTTCACTACAATGTTAGTTTGGTTATGTAAAAATAATGAATGAATATGTATGTTTTGAAGCTCACTTTGTTCTCTCACGAAGTTCGCCATAAAAACTCCTTCGTGGTTTTCCGAAACAAAAACACTTCGAAAGGCAGCTCACTTCTCATTACATGTGGTTCACTTGCTCAGTCCTTGCGGTCCACTCGCCCGATCTATGCACGTAAAAAATATTGAGTTTGGAAAAATCTCAAGCGGTTCACTTTCGGTAGTGTCGGGACCCGTTTACGGTAGTCTCAAGGTTCACTTTTCGTAGTATTGCGGCTCACCAACAATCGGCATGAAGTGCACTTCACCTTGTTTGGGAAAAAATACGTTCCAAAAAAAGGAATAATACAGTGCACTTGTCGGTCTGATGAAGTGCGGCTTTTCGTCCGATGCAGTGCGGTTTTCAGTCGGATGAAGTACCCATGTCGATTTTGGTGTCGCGAAAAACAGAGTGTCCGCATTTTAGTAAATTTAAAACTGCTCTTAAACCATAAGGAATTAGAGAGAGTGTTCTACATGAAAAAGTTGCGTCTCGTCGATACCTTTCCAACGGCATATCATTTGAATCATTTCGACAACCGGTTTGTAAAAATTTCAAAAAAACGGCCGCTGCCACTCGTCCTCCGCCGCACGATTTTCAAAATTAACTTAAAACCGTAAGCAATCTCAAAACCATTCCTACATATGATAGTTGCGCCTTGTCCATAGATTTCCAACAACGTATTACACGCCTCGTTTCGAAAAACGGTTCAAAAACTAGAGCGAAAACAGTACCGAAAATTTGAAAAAATTTGAAAAACAGAATTCCGCGATTTAGTAAATTTGAAACTGCTGTTAAACCGTAATGAATTAGAGAAAGATTTATATATAAAAAAGATGCGCCTCGACGATATCTATCCAACGGCATATTATTTGCTTCATTCCAACAAGTGGTTCAGAAAAAAATGTGAAAAAACGCCCGCTGCCACTCGTCATCCGCCGCACTATTTTGAAAACTGCTCTTCAACGGTGTCGAATCTCGAAAAGTGTTCAACATGTCGAAGTTGCGCCTAATCCATAGCTTTTCAATGGTATATCACATGCCTCATTCCGATAAATGGTTAAAAAATTAGAGCGAAAACAGTACCGAAAAAACACTGCGTGCAAATTTTTTCGACACGAAGTTCACTAGTCTCTATTGCAGTACTCGTCATCAAAATGATGTAGTGCGCTTCTGTTGAGCGTACAGTGCCGAAGTGGTGTGCAGAATAGTTATTCTGCTAATATTAGCAGAATAGACCGTCTGTGTGTGTGGTATATATATATATTTATATATATAGGGAAAATCCATCCTACCACCTGGTGGTAGTTACCCCATATATCTCATATACTATCATGTGGTACTATATATACTACTTTATTATTTTAAATATATTCGTATAATATATATAAGATATTTTAAAACAAGTTACATAAAAAATTGCATATGAGTCCATAGTTTTTGTTATATTTGTGAAATACGTACATATTTGTTCGTAAAAAAAAGCATACTCAAAACATGGTATATACTACCTAAAAATTAGTATATATACTACCTAATCATTGTTATATACTACATACTACACGTACATACTCTTGATTTCGACAGATACTACATACAACATACAAAACACAAGTGGTGGTAACTACCACTGCT
>NC_041387.1:113072877-113081290 GCF_002162155.2 Triticum dicoccoides | reverse complement strand
ATAATCAAAAAATGGTACATACTACCTAAAAATTAATATATATACTACCTAATCATTGTTATATACTACATACTACACGTACATACTCTCGGTTCCGAGAGATACTACATACAACATACAAAACGCAAGTGGTGGTAACCACCACTGCTTGTAGGAAACATTTGTCCTACAACCTATATATATATATATATATATATATATATATATATATATATATATATATATATATATGTATGTATATATATATACATAAACACTATTCTGATCACGGGATCAGAATAATATTCTGATCACAACCTGAACTGCCTGAGTAACGCGCCTGACCTTCTCTGTGAACTAGGTTGAACTTCCCGCAACATTGCCCAAATAGGGCTTCTATATATCGTTGGAAAGCTATGGACACCAATATCATGACCCAACTTAAATTTTTGGCAAAATATAAGGGGTTTAAGAGCAGTTTTAAAAACCGTTTTTTCTTTGCACAAAAAATGTGAATTGTATTTTTGATCGCATTTCTAAACCGTTTATCGGAATGAGGCATATAATATGACGTTGGAAAGCTTCTGCAAAACCGCTCCTTCCACATGTTGAAAGTTTTTTCTAATTCCCTATGGTTAAGGAGTAATTTGAAAAAACGTAAAATTCTATAAACCAAACAGCTGAGTTCGTTTTTTTGATGTCATTTCTAAACGGCTAATCCAATGGAGGCATATGCTATGGTGTTGGAAAGCTTATGAAAATGTGCTACTTTTTCATCTTGAAAGTTTTTTTTCTAATTTTGAATGGTTTAAGAGTAATTTAGAAAATGGTCCAAGTCCTACCGAGTTTGTATTTTCGAGCTAATATTTTAACCATGCGTCCGAATGCAGCAAATGATATGGCGTTGGAAATCTTGAACAAATGATATATGCTACTTTTTGGTATGTATTGTTTCTCCCAATTCTTTACGGTTTTAAGTTAGTTTCGAAAATGGCGAAAAACGTATTTTTGCCGTAATTTCTACGAACTTTATCGGAATTGGGCAAATAATATACCGTTGAAAAGCTACAGAAAATGCGAAACTTTTTCATGTTGATGGTTTTCTCTGATTCCTAGCCGTTTTCAAGTAATCCCAAAAACGGCGGGATCATTCGTTCTGCCTCTATCGCGAAATTGATTCTTCGAAAATGCACCGCGTGAAGAACCTGAACTTCTCGGTGTGTGTACCTGAACTTCACTTTGTTTTCATGTGATTTTTTTGCTCGTAGATCTTCATCCACTGCTCATAGCTCTCCATCCCACTCACGGGAATTGAGCGGGTGATATACCGATGGAAAGCTGTTGTAAACACGCAACTTTCCCGTGTTGATCATTTTTTCATACTCGTGACGATTTTGAAAGTTTTTCATCTGAAATTCATTTAGTGTAGTAGTTGAACTTCATGATATTTTCACGTTGAACTTCTGTGATGTATTTTTGTTTGTACACGCGCCTGAACTTCCCTCTGTACGAACCCGACCTTCGGCCTATCTTCGCAACCGTGTCTTCCCGCGCGAATTTTTTTGGTTAGTCGTGTTCTATGTAATGTAAGTGTAATCTGTAAAATATTTCTAGCAACTAAATGTTTGTTTTAAATATGAATCTCGCTCGTTGGCGGATTTTCTCTCGGGTCGTGATGAAACATGCCTCTGTCGCAATTTTACTACCCGAGTTGTCCGACCTGAACTTCCCTTTCAACTAGGTTGAACCTCCACCAACATTGCCCAAATGGGGCTTGCGATATACCGTAGGAAAGCTATGGACACCAGTATCATGACCCAACTTAAATTTTTGTCAAAATGTAAGCGGTTTAAAAGTAGTTTTGAAAACCGTTTTTTCTTCACGTAAAAAACGTGAATCGTATTTTCGATCGCATTTCTAAACCGTTTATCAGAATGAGACAAATAATATGGCGTTAGAAAGCTGCTGCAAAACCACTCTTTCCACATGTTGAAAGTTTTCTCTAATTCCCTATGGTTAAAGAGTAATATGGAAAAACGTAAAATTTCACAAACCGAACAACCCAGTTTGTATTTTCGATGTAATTTCTAAACGGCTAATCCAATTGAGTCAAGTAATATGACGTTGGAAAGCTTATACAAATGCGCAACTTTTTCGTGTTGAAGTTTTTTCCGATTTTTGAACGGTTCAAGAGTTATTTAGAAAACAATACAAGTTCCCTCGAGTTCGTATTTTCGATCTAATTTCTTAGCAGTACGTCCGAATACAGCAAATGATATGGCGTTGGAAAGCTTGAGTAAATGTAAAACTTTTTGGTATATATTGTTTCTCCCAATTCCTTACTGTTTATGTCAATTTTGAAAATGGCTAAAACCATATTTTCATTGTAATTTCTATAAACTTTACCGGAATGGGGCAAATAACATACCGTTGAAAAGCTACGAAAAATGCGAAACTTTTTTATGTTGATGGTTTTCTCTGATTCCTAGCCGTTTTCAATTAATTTTAAAAACCACGAGATCATTCGTTCTGCCTCTATCGCGAAACAAATTCTTCAAAAATGCACCGCGTGAAGTACCTGAACTTCTCGGCATGAAACCTTGAACTTCACCCTGTTTTTCACGTGCTTTTTTTTGCCCGTAGCTCTCCATCCACTCAACAGAACACTCACCGGAATTGAGCAAGTGATATACCAGTGGAAAGCTGTTGTGAACACGCAACTTTCCCGTGTTGATCAATTTTTCATACTTGCGATGATTTTGAAAGTTTTCATCTGAAATTCATCCAGTGTAGTAGTTAAACTTCCTGTTGTTTTCAGTTGAACTTCTGTGACGTATTTTTGTTTGTAATTTTTTCATCCATTCGTTAGTGTTACACAATCGGTATTTCTTTTTTTACAAACCTCTCTCATAATAAATTTTTTAACTTTCTCTTACGAAGGACTTGAACTTATAACAACAAAACGTTTAGCGTTTGCTTTTTTATTCCTTTTTAATACAAAATGCACACTGTGCAGTACATGAACTTCTGGAAGTTATCAACCTGAACCTCTCTTGGTTACGTGAAAATATTTGAGGTTTCTTATGAATTTTAATTTGTTTTTTCTTAACCCTTTTTTATGAATTTTGAAGCGCTGTATTTTTAATAGTTGAACTTATTGTTATTATTTTTGAACTTCTTGTTTCCATTCTTTAATAACGAGGAAAATCTGAGTTTTCTATTATCATCGAACTTCTCCATCTTTTTAATATGTACTTCCTGGTTTTATTTCTTAATCTTTTTTTAGAAATTTTTAAGTGTTATATTTTTAAAAAGTTGAACTTCTTGTTTCTTATTTTTGAACTTCTTGTTTCCATTCTTTAATAACGAGGAGTTTTCTATAATCATTGAACTTCTCCATCTTTTTAATATGGACTTCCTGGTTTTATTTCTTAATCTTTTTTACGAAATTTTGAAGCGCTCTATTATTAAAAGTTGAACTTCTTGTTATTTAATTTTTGAACTTCTTGTTTCCATTCTTTAATAACGAGGAAAATCTGAGTTTTTCGTAATCATCGAACTTCTCCATCTTTTTAAATTCTTCAGTAACGAGAAAACTGAGTTTTTAATGTACATTGAATTACTCTGATTTTGAATATTGAACTTCTTGGTTTAATCCTTAGTATCGGGGAAAATCCGAATTTCTAAAAAAAGGGGAAAAATCTTTTTTTAAACTTTTTTTTCCTTTATTTTAATTTGAACTTATTAGTTATTCTTTAGAACAAGAATATGATGTTTTATAAACTTTGAACTTCTCTGTTATTTTAATTTGAACTTCTTAGTTTTATTCTTTAGTAGCAAGGAAAATCAAGTTTTTTGAACTTATTTGTTTAAAATTTTGAACTTCTTGGTTTTATTTTTTAATAATGTGAAAAGTCTGAATTTTTTATAGACATCGAACTTCACCATTTTTAAAATTTGAACTTCTTAATTTTATTGGTTAGTAATGGGGAAAATGCTTTTTTTATTTAAACAATGATACCGTGCCTTTTTTTAATTTCAACTTCTAGTGTTTATAGAAGCGGAAAATCAGTTTTTATACAATCTTTTGAAATGCTTCTGTTTTTAATTTGAACTTCTTTGATTTTTTTACAAACAGGGAAAACCCATTATAAAGATTTTTGAACTCCTTTTTTGTTAACTTCTTGCTCAACTTGTTTGAACTTCCAAATGCTTTATTTATATAAACAATGATATCGCATCATTTTTCTTAAATTTAAACTTCTTATAGATTTTTGTCGCGACATTTTATGCATTTTTTGCTTTTCAGTGAAATGGCCTAGGTGGTCCCTTTTTTCATTTCATCATTTTCTTCTGTATGTGGTAGACGTGAACTTCGGAATTCTAAAACATGAACTTCGCGTGCTATTAATTTTTTTTCATGAAACTCCAGAGTTTTTTTTCATGAAACATGAACTTCGCGTGCTATTAATTCCATAGTTTTGTGGGAGGGGCAGAATGGAATTCAGAGTGTGCACTTCGGAAAAGAACTTGTGCTCTATATGAACTTGTGTTGTTGTTCTATCCGAACATCTGGATTTTTCTTCTGAACTTTGTTTGTTGTTCCACTTTTTTTTGTTGGCATCAAATGAAAAATGTTCCAGTCTCACAGGCATAAACGAACTGAACCTCCATCAATTTATATATTTTTTACAAAACAAACTTTTTGCGAGAACTTAGATAAACTTTCTCCTGCAGAAGATTGCTTGTCTTTCGCACTTGCGGATGGAACGTCACAAGTGGACAGTGGCGTGCCTTGGTGAATAGGAGAAGGAAGAATGGTGTTGTCGGGGAAGGGATATCTAGTTGTGGCAATCAGTATTTTCAGCTTGCATGAGGAAGTGGATGCAATAAAGAAACAACTCAAAATTTTGACCGGTGATGGAGATCATCCCAAGGATAAATTTAGCGGAGGGAGCAACATATCCTCATTACCACCAACCAGTTACCTCATGAGTGACGACCTACCCTGATCCATGTACCTCATGTGACCTTCTCTCATCTTCCTGTTGACCTTCTCTCTTCTGCTTGGTGACCTTCTTCATCAATTTGTACATGCAGGTAGCAGGCAGAGAGGTGCACAGGATCATGTAGGGACCATTTTTTAGCAGTAAAGAGGGCAGAAATTACCCATAGTTCTACACACATCAAACAAGACGAGCATATGCAGGGGGGAGAAAGGACTAAGGGAAGGAGGAGGGTGTGGGGAGAGCTGACTGGAGTCGGCTCGCACAAGTAGCAGGAGGAACGGCGGCGCCCAGGAAGCCAAAGGCAGTGGCGGAGATGTGGCAGGCGGCGAGATGGCGATGGGCCATGGAGGGGCTGCTTGCCGGCAGAGGGGAGGGGAAAGGTGGTGGCGGCGGTGGAGGTGCTGGGCAGCCACATGCGAATGCGTTGGGGAGCCATGGCGGCGACCGGCTGAGGTGTTAGGGATCCGCGACGGCAACGGCGGCTCGGCGGAGGCGCTGGGGATCTGCGGCGGCGACGGGATCCAGGTGCTAAGCGGTGCGGCAGCCGGATCCAGGAGCTGGGCGGCTCGGCGGCCTTACCAGGAGCGGGGCGGCGCGGCGGCCGGATCCAAGGCAGTTCGGGGGCGGTGGGGAAGCCGCGAGCGGTTTGTGTGCAGGGGTACGTGGGTAACAGGTGTGGGAGTGGGAGGTTAGGGGAGTTCAGGAGGACCTAATCGGGCCGTATATAGGCCTGACGTGATCAGAATAACTATTCTGATCCCAGGATCAGAATAGTGCTACTCTCTCTCTCTCTCTCTCTCTCTCTATATATATATATATATATATATATATATACACATATATACAGACGGTCTATTCTGCTAATATTAGCAGAATAACTATTCTGCACACCACCTCCGCACTGCACGCTGAATGCAAGTGCACGTCATTCTTTGAACCAAGTGTGCTGCAGTACTCACACGAGTGAACTTCTCGTCGGAAAAAACTGCACGTGTTATTTTTTCGGTGCTGTTTTCGCTCTAATTTTTTAACCGTTTATCGGAATGAGGCATGTAATATACCATTGAAAAGCTATGGATTAGGCGCAACTTCGACATGTTGAACACTTTTCAAGATTACTCATGGTTTAAGAGAAGTTTTCAAAATGGTGCGGCCCATGACGAGTGGCAGCGAGTGTTTTTTCGCAATTTCTTCTAAACCGTTCGTCAGAATGAAGCAAATGATACGCCGTTGGTTAGATATCGTCGAGGCGCATCTTTTTCATAAATAATATTTTCTCTAACTCGTTACAGTTTAAGAGCAGTTTCAAATTACTAAATCGCGGAATTTTGTTTTTCAAATTTTTTCAAATTTTTGGTACTGTTTTCACTCCAGTTTTTGAACCGTTTGTCGAAATGAGGCGTGTGATATGCCGTTGGAAAGCTAAGAACGAGGCGCAACTTTCATATGTTGAAATATTTTTGAGATTCCTTACGGTTTTAAGTTAATTTTGAAAATCATGCGACGGACGACGAGTGGCAGCGGCCGTTTTTGGTGAAATTTTTGCAAACCGCTGGTCGGAATGATTCAAACGATACGCCATCGGAAAGATATCGATGAGACACAACTTTTTCATGTAGGACACTCTCTCTAATTCTTTACGGTTTAAGAGGAATTTCGAATTTACCGAAATGGGGACACTTTGTTTTTCGCGACACCCAAATCTACGTGGGTACTTCATCCGTCTGAAAACCGCATTGCAACAGACAAAAAACCGCACTACATCATACAGGTAAGAGAACTGCATGGTTTCTTTTATTTAAACGTAATTTTTTCAAGGACGTGAAAGTAGAGTGCACTTCACATCGGGTGTAAATGAACCACAACACTATCAAGAAGTGAACCACATTACTTTTTTTCGCTTCCGTAACAATTTTTTTGCATTTGTGGAATGAACAACATCACACGGCCGACTGCACTGCTTCAGAATGAAAACCGCACTGCATCGAACGGGCAAGCGAGCTGCATAATTTCTTTTGTCGGGCGTTATTTTTTTCATACGAGTTTTTGTTGTCTTTTTTTCAACATTTTTTATGAACGACTGGACCTCAAAGACGAGGGCAAGTGACCCACACGAATATCAAAAGTGAACCACATTAGAAAAATGTTTTCTCTCACACATTTGTTGCACTTCATATTGGTTGTAAGTGGTCCGTGGTACTACCAAAAATGAACCGCATATCTTTTCTTTTTGTTTCCCTAAGAAAATTTTACAATGATCCGTCTTCTTTGGGTTTTTTACAATGTGAACAATAAGCATCTTCACAATGAACAGAAAAAATCAATACTATATATACACGTGTTTTTTGATGTTCTCTCATCTTCTGCTAAAATCCAGTAATCTGGCCGACATGAAAGCAAATAGTAAAACTGCACTGCATGCCTTCTAAAAAAAGCAAAGTGCAGTGCACCAGACTTATTTTCTCGAACAAATAAGTCGAACAGCACTGCGCTAGAGATTTTTTTTTCCAAAACAAAAAAATGTGAACGGCATGTGGACGCCCTCGGAACTGCATGCACACAGCCAGCCATGGTACTCCAAGCCACTCGAGAGGGATCCTCCTGTGTTGCGTTCTCGTCGGTGGCGAGGTAGAGGTCCGAAGGCCCGGATCTGGCACACTGCAAGCCCAGGGGGGCTCGACTGCAAGGGAAGGGGGGAAGCTCGTAGGGAAGACATGAGTACAGAAGGGATAGATGGAGACGAGCAGGACCATCCATCCACATCTGTATTGTCGAAGGGAGGCTCGGGCCAGCGAGGTGGAGCTCCTCCTCTGCTTGTCGTCGGCCGCGGGGGGAGGGTGGGGGGGAGTGGACTGCACGGCGCCGCCATCGATGGCTTGATGAAGCAGACCACGAGAGGCCCAAAGAGGATGGCGGGGCGGTTGTGGGCGCAGCGGCCGACGAGTACAGAGGTGGGAGAAGGCCATGGGAGACCGCCGGCCATCCCGTGGTAGCCGTCGAGTGGACGGGGAGGCCGCGCCTGCTAGTAGGCAGAGGGGCAGCATGGGCCACCAGATCTGGCGGAGGGGCTTTGTGAGGGGGGCGGCCGTGGCCTGGATCCATGGTGGAGGACCACCGCAGCTTGTCGGCGTGGGGAGGAAGGCCGCGGGCCGGTCGCGGCGGGGTGCAGGGAGGAGAGGGCCATGGGGGGCTCGCCGGATCTGGGAAGGAGAGAGCCACGGTGACCTCGGCGCGGGGGAGGGATGGTGCGGCCCCAAGTGGCGAAGACGGTGTAGATCCAAGGTGGAGGAGGGATGGGCGCTTCGACGATGGATCTGGGGAGGGGTGGAGCACCGGCGAGCTCGGACAGGTGGTGGCGCGCACGGTGGGAGGTGGCGGCGTGGTGGTGAGGTTGGGCGGCGGCGCACTGGAGTAGAGAGGTGGAG
>NC_041387.1:113012446-113072684 GCF_002162155.2 Triticum dicoccoides | reverse complement strand
GAGGTGGAGGGGATTTGGGCGTGAGGTGGGGAGGTTGGGCGGCGGTGCACAAGAGTAGAAGGTGGAGGGGATTTGGGGCATGCGGGTGAGGTCGAGGGAGAGGTGGGGTGGGGGGTTGCGGTGGCGGCGGGCCGGGGCTGCGGCGGTGGTAGAAGGTGGCCCGGGAGGGTGGGGGTGGGGGCGAAGTGGGTGGTTTCGGTGATTTTTTTTGTTTGCCGGATCGGGTGGGCTCCTTAGCGAACGAGGAAGGTGTTAGCAGAATAAGTGTTTGGTGTGCAGAATAAGACTCTAGAGAGTGTTACCATTATAGACCCACCCTCTATATATATATATATAAACATGGTAGTTGTATATCTATGAATATGCAAACATTTAACATTAATAGTGCTACAAGTG
The DNA here is from genome assembly GCF_002162155.2 of Triticum dicoccoides. Lineage (NCBI taxonomy): Eukaryota > Viridiplantae > Streptophyta > Magnoliopsida > Poales > Poaceae > Triticum > Triticum dicoccoides. The sequence goes on along the minus strand of NC_041387.1, from coordinate 113,072,288 downwards.
ATAACAGCAAACCATTTAAAAAAACAGGGTATCACAATGTAAATTATACGTGAATTCTGTTGCACCCTAGAAGTACATATGACCAGTTATCTACATGCTTAAGTAGCTATTTAAGTTCATGCAAACAGGTAATTCTTAAAAGTAAGTATCAGACACATAGATAGGCGTAGTCTACAATAGGATTAACAGACTATGGTATTTTGTAATCAGTAGCAAACTAAATTAAGCCAAGAAACATAATCGAACAATTTTGTAATAAGTGGCTAACTAAAATTCCGAGAAGCAGGTAACTGAACTTACGCTAGCTCTTTGTACAGGCACACTGCAACTTCTTTTTCGCTTACAAGGTTCTATAAAGGAGTCCATGGCATCAATTGCTTGGATATGCAGTCCCAATACTTCTTTCTTCCCACACTGCATTGGTAAGTCCAATGGTTAATCTGATAAGATGGTGTATATGAGGACAGATTGTCAGACTAGTTGTAGCCACACACATCACACTGGCTTTTACTGCATATTTCATGTGATTATATTTGGCATATCGAGATTTAAGCAATCTATAATAGGATGAAAAGACTGGCATCCTTCACATTATTGGTGAACTCACTTCATAGAAACAAGCAATTAAACATTTATGAGGGGTAAATCAAAAGCGCGACTGGAAATTTTTCACTACCCCAATCATACACGCAAAAGGGGCGACGCCACCATAGGGGCTGGTATGGGCGGCCGCCTCGGGTGGCTGGAAAGTGGGCACCTAGTTTGAGTCGTCCAGGTTGGCCCAGGCTAGTTTTGTTCGTCCCAACGCACGAGCAGACAATGTAAAAAAATGAAGAAAACTGTTTCAATTTGGATGGGCCAATAATGTAAGTGCAAGGCAGGCCCTATAGCAGGCTCATGGCCCAAACGAGCGCCTCCTATAACGATCGGCAGCAGGAAAAATCCCAATTCGTTCACTCTACCCTCCCGTCTGGTTTGCTCCTAACCTAGCTGCTGCTGGACAGACCGACATAGCACTTCCTCACGCCCTCGTTGGACACCGGTCGCCGGGCTTCAAGCGAATGGAAGGACAAGAAGATGAAGATCCAACCCTGGGTGTAGCCAGCATGGGAGGCAGCGGCGGCAGCACAGGCATGGCATTGAGCTTGCGCAAACGGACAGTCGCAGCTTGCAAGAGCAGCATGCACAATGAGCAGATACATCACATCCCTGATTATATCTAATTCAACTGTTCAATTTCTGGCCAATAGTTAAACCTGACTGTGTTGTAAAAGTGCTTATATGTAGGAAATCTATGAGAAAATGAAACCAATTTCTGCTTATTTTATAACTCCCCCAATCAATACTGAACTGACTGAACCTGATATATCTAATCAAGTTTCCGGTGCAAACATACAAGCTCATGTTGTTCTTGAGCCTGATGTGTCTAATGGACAGACTGCTAATGAACGATTTGATGCAAACATTTTACATGCTCCTGGTGATGAACATATAGTGTCTAATGAGGGATCTAATGCAAGCATTTTGCAAGCTCCCATTGAAGGTTTTAGTGTCTAATTATGATCTTCTATGTTGACAGAGACATGGAGATTTGCAGGCATTGATGACAAGCAAATTATAGTACATTTTCATGGCCTGAGGAAACGTCGAGGCCATCTGCCAGAAAGTGCCCGTATCATGACAACATAGCATAAATACTTTTATAATATGTTGTTTGAAACTATTGGCATACTTGTGCGGGATATATATATTGATATGCAGTTTGCGCACTGGTTATAGGTGCAATTACACTTCGATATTTTCAGCCAGAGAATGAATAATTCAAGCAGGTACAGACCATGTTAGTAGTCCTTGTACACCATGTTGCATTTTGTGTTTTTTGGTGCTTACATCATTTAGTGTTTTATAATCTGGAACTACTTTGGATTATAAGCTAGTTTTTGAAGTGCATGTAGCTTCACATTTTTCAAGTTATGTTGATTTCTGGAGTGCAAGTGCCTTCATATTTTTTTAAGTTAAATTTTCGCCCCTGGTAACTTGAATTCGTGGATCCGCCACTCCACACAAATCATACACGCAGGCCAGTACGGATTAAATGAAATGCAGGGACTTACGCTAGCTCGTGTTGGAAATATGCCCTAGAGGCAATAATAAAATGGTTTTTATTGTATTTCCTTGTTCATGATAATTGTCTATTGTTCATGCTATAATTGTATTAACTAGAAACCGTAATACATGTGTGAATACATAGACCACAACATGTCCCTAGTGAGCCTCTAGTTGACTAGCTCGTTGATCAATAGATGGTTATGGTTTCCTGACCATGGACATTGGATGTCATTGATAACGGGATCACATCACTAGGAGAATGATGTGATGGAGAAGACCCAATCCTAAGCATAGCACAAGATCGTGTAGTTCGTTTTGCTAGAGCTTTTCTAACGTCAAGTATCATTTCCTTAGACCATGAGATTGTGCAACTCCCAGATACCGTAGGAATGCTTTGGGTGTACCAAACGTCACAATGTAACTGGGTGGCTATAAAGGTGCACTATAGGTATCTCCGAAAGTGTCTGTTGGGTTGGCACGAATCGAGAGTGGGATTTGTCACTCCGTATGACTGAGTGGTATCTCTGGGCCCACTTGGTATTGCATCATCATAATGAGCTCAATGTGACTAAGTAGTTAGTCACGGGATCATGCATTACGGAACGAGTAAAGTGACTTGCCGGTAACGAGATTGAACGAGGTATTGGGATACCGACGATCGAATCTCGGGCAAGTAACGTACCGATTGACAAAGGGAATTGCATACGGGATTGCTTAAATCCCCGGCATCGTGGTTCATCCGATGAGATCATCATGGAACATGTGGGAGCCAACATGGGTATCCAGATCCCGCTGTTGGTTATTGGCCGGCGAGATGTCTCGGTCATGTCTGCATGATTCCCAAAACTGTAGGGTCTACACACTTAAGGTTCGGTGACGCTAGAGTTGTTATGGGAATTAGTATGTGGTTACCGAATGTTGTTTGGAGTCCCGGATGAGATCCCGGACATCACGAGGACTTCCGGAATGGTCCAGAGGTGAAGATTTATATATGGGAAGTCCAGTTTCAGTCACCAAAATGGTTTCGGGGGTTATCGGTATTGTACCGGGACCACCGAAAGGTGTCAGGAGGTCCACCGGGTGGGGCCACCCGCCCCGGGGGACTTAATGGGCTGAATATAGGAGGGAACCATCCCCCTAGTGGGCTGGTGCGCCCCCCTAAGGGCCCAAGGCGCCTCCACCTTGCTTGGGGGGCAAGTCTCCCCTCCTGGCCGCCGCCCCCCTCTAGATGGGATCTAGAGGGGCTGGCCCCCTCTCCCCTTCACCCTATAAAAAGAGGAGGGGTGGGAGGGATGCAGCACCCTTGCTTTTGGCGCAGCCCCTCCATCCTCCAACTCTTCCTCCTACTCCGTAGTGCTTGGCAAAGCCCTGCTGGAGAACCACGGGGTCCACCACCACGCTGTCGTGCTGTCGGAGTTCTCCCTCAACTTCTCCTCTCCCCTTGCTGGATCAATAAGGAGGAGACGTCCCCAGGATGTACGTGTGTTGAACACGGAGGCTCCGTCCATTTGGAGCTAGATCGGATCTTCCGCGATTTGAATCGCTGCGAGTACGACTCCATCAATCACGTTTTTGTAACGCTTCCGCTTAGCGATCTTCAAGGGTATGAAGATGCACTCCCTCTCTCTCTCATTGCTAGTATCTACTAGATTGATCTTGGTGACACGTAGGAAAATTTTGAATTTCTGCTACGTTCCCCAACAGTGGCATCATAAGCTAGGTCTATGCGTAGTTTCTATGCACGAGTAGAACACAAGTTGTTGCGGGCGTCGATTTTGTCAATTTACTTGCCACTACTAGTCTTATCTTGATTCGGCGACATCATGGGATGAAGCGGCCCGGACCGACCTTACACGTACGCTTACGTGAGACAGGTTCCACCGACTGACATGCACTAGTTGCATAAGGTGGCTAGCAGGTGTCTGTCTCTCCCACTTTAGTCAGATTCGATTCGATGGAAAGGGTCCTTATGAAGGGTAAATAGCAATTGGCATATCACGTTGTGGTTTTGGCGTAGGTAAGAAATGTTCTTGCTAGAAACCTATAGCAGCCACGTAAAAAACTTGCAACAACAATTAGAGGACGTCTAACTTGTTTTTGCAGCATATGCCGTGTGATGTGATATGGCCAAAAGTATGTTATGAATGATAAGAAATGTTCTTGCTAGAAACCCATAGCAGCCACGTAAAACATGCAAACAACAATTAGATGACGTCTAACTTGTTTTTGCAGGGTATGCTATGTGATGATATGGCCAAAAAGAATGTGATGAATGATATGTGATGTATGAGATTGATCATGTTCTTGTAATAGGAATCACGACTTGCATGTCGATGAGTATGACAACCGGCAGGAGCCATAGGAGTTTTCTTAATTTATTGTATGACCTGTGTGTCATTGAATAATGCCACGTAATAGTTTATTGCTAAACTGTTAGCCATAGTAGTAGAAGTAATAGTTGGCGAGACAATTTCATGAAGACACGATGATGGAGATTATGATGATGGAGATCATGGTGTCATGCCGGTGACGATGATGATCATGGCACCCCGAAGATGGAGATCAAAAGGAGCAAAATGATATTGGCCATATCATGTCACTATTTGATTGCATGAGATGTTTATCATGTTTTTGCATCTTATTTGCTTAGAACGATGGTAGCATAAATAAGATGATCCCTCATAAAATTCAAGAAAGTGTTCCCCCTAACTGTGCACCGTTGCGAAGGTTTGTTGTTTCGAAGCACCACGTGATGATCGGGTGTGATAGATTCTAACGTTCACATACAACGGGTGTAAGCTAGATTTACACATGCAAAACACTTAGGTTGACTTGACGAGCCTAGCATGTACAGACATGGCCTCGGAACACAAGAGACCGAAAGGTCGAACATGAGTCGTATAGCAGATGCGATCAACATAGGGATGTTCACTGATGGTCACTAGTCCATCTCACGTGATGATCGGACACGGCCTAGTTGACTCGGATCATGTATCACTTAGATGACTAGAGGGATGTCTATCTGAGTGGGAGTTCATTAATAATTTGATTAGATGAACTTAATTATCATGAACATAGTCGAAAGGTCTTTACAAATTATGTCGTAGCTCGCACTTTAGTTCTACTGTTTTAGATATGTTCCGAGAAAAAATTTAGTTGAAAGTTGATAGTAGCAATTATGCCGACTGGGTCCGTAAACTAAGGATTATCCTCATTGCTACGCAGAAGGCTTATGTCCTTAATGCACCGCTCGGTGTGCTGAACCTCGAACGTCGTCTTTGGATGTTGCGAACATCTGACATACACGTTTTGATGACTACGTGATAGTTCACTAATGTTAAACGGTTTTGAATCGAGGCGCCGAAGACGATTTTGAAACGTCACGGGACATATGAGATGTTCCAAGGGCTGAAATTGGGATTTCAGGCTAGTGCCCGCGTCAAGAGGTATGAGACCTCTGGCGAGTTTCTTGGCCTACAAACTAAGGGAGAAAAGCTCAATCGTTGAGCATGTGCTCAGATTGTCTGAGTACTACAATCACTTGAATCGAGTGGGAGTTAGTCTTCCAGATGAGATAGTGATGTTTCTCCAAAGTCACTGCCACCAAGCTACTAGAGCTTCATGATGAACTATAACATATCAGGGATAGATATGATGATCCTTGAGCTATTCGCGACGTTTGACGCCGCAAAAGTAGAAATCAAGTAGGAGCATCAATTGTTGATGGTTAGTAAAACCACTAGTTTCAAGAAGGGCAAGGGCAAGAAGGGATACTTCATGAAACGACAAATCAGTTGCTGCTCTAGTGAAGAAACCCAAGGTTGAACCCAAACCCGAGACTAAGTGCTTCTGTAATGAGGGAACGGTCACTAAAGCAGAACTACCCTAGATACTTGGTAGATGAGAAGGCTGGCAAGGTTGACAGAAGTATGTATTGGACATACATTATATTAAATGTGTACTTTACTAGTACTCCTAGTAGCACCAGGGTATTAAGATACCGGTTCAGTTGCTAGGTGTTAGTAACTCGAAATAAAAGAGCTACGGAATAAACGGATACTAGCTAAAGGTGAGATGACGATGTGTGTTGGAAGTGTTTCCAAGGTTGATGTGATCAAGCATCGCATGCTCCCTCTACCATCGAGATTGGTGTTAAACCTAAATAATTGTTATTTGGTGTTTGCGTTGAGCATAGACATGATTGGATTATGTTTATCGTAATACGGTTATTCATTTAAGGAGAATAATGGTTACTTTGTTTATTTGTAGAATACCTTCAATGGTCTTGCACCTAAAATGAATGGTTTATTGAATCTCGATCGTAGTGATACACACGTTCATGCCAAAAGATACAAGATAGTAATGATAGTACCACATACTTGTGGCACTGCTGTTTGAGTCATATTGGTATAAAACGCATGAAGAAGCTCCATGTTGATGGATCTTTGGACTCACATGTTTTTGAAAAGATTGAGACATGCGAACCATGTCTATTGGTACATATGCATGAAGAAACTCCATACAGATGGATTATTTGGACTCACTTGATTTTGAATCACTTGAGACATGCAAGTCATAGCACATGGGAAAGGTGACTAAAAGGCCTCGTTCTTAGTAAGATAGAACAAGAAAGTGACTTGTTGGAAGTAATACATTTTGATGTGCGCAGTCCAATGAGTGTTGAGGCACGTAATGGATATCGTTATGTTCTTACTTCACAGATGATTTGAGTAGATGCTAAGTATATTTACTTGATGAAACACAAGTTTGAATTATTGAAAGGTTCAAGTAATTTCAGGGTGAAGTTGAAGATCGTCGTGACAAGTGGATAAAATGTCTATGATATAATCATAGAGATGAATATTCGAGTTACGAGTTTGGCACACAATTAAGACATTGTGGAAATTGTTTCACAACTAGTACCGCCTGGAACACCATAGTGTGATGGTGTGTCCAAACATCATAGCTGCACCCTATTGGATATGGTGCATACCATGATGTCTCTTATAGAATTACCACTATGGTTTATAGGTTAAGAATTAGAGACAACCGCATTCAATTTAAATAGGGTACCATGTAATTCCGTTGAGATGACACCGTATGAACTATGGTTTAGAGAAACCTAAGCTGTCATTTCTTAAAAGTTTGGGGTTGCGACGCTTATGTGAAAGGTTTTGCCTGATAAGCTCGAACCCAAAGCGGATAAATGCATCTTCATAGGACATGCAAAACATTTGGGTACACCTCCTATTTCAGATCCGGAAGCAAAAGTGATTGTTTCTAGAAACGAGTCCTTTCTCGAGGAAAAGTTTCTCTTGTAAGAATTGAGTGGGAGGATGGTGGAGACTTGATGAGGTTATTGAACCATCACTTCAACTAGTGTGTAGCAGGGCACAGGAAGTTGTTCCTATGCCGCCTACACCAATTGAAGTGGAAGCTGATGATAGTGATCATGAAATTTTAGATCAAGTCACTACCAAACCTCGTAGGTCGACAAGGATGCGTACTACTTCAGAGTGGTACGTAATCCTATCTTAGAGGTCATGTTGCTAGACAACAATGAACCTACGAGCTATGGAGAAGCGATGGTGGGCCCGGATTCTGACGAATGGCTCGAGGCCATAAAATCCGAGAGAGGATCCATATATGAAAACAAAGTGTAGACTTTGGAAGAACTACTCGATGGTCGTAAGGCTATTGAGTATAGATGGATTTTAAAAGGAAAACAGACAATGATGGTAAGTGTCACCATTAAGAAAGCTCGACTTGTCGCTAAGATGTTTTCTGACAAGTTCAAGGAGTTGAATACGATGAGACTTTCTCACTCGTAGCGATGCTAAGAGTCTGTTGGAATTATATTAGCAGTTACTGCATTATTTATGAAATCTTGCAGATAGGATGTCAAAACATTGTTTCATCGATGATTTTTTTGAGGAAAGATTGTATGTGATACAACCAGAAGGTTTTGTCAATCCTAAAAGATGCTAACAAGTATGCAAAGCTCTAGTAATCCTTCTAAGGACTGGAGTAAGCATCTCGGAGTTGGAATATACGCTTTGATGGGATGATCAAAGATTTTGGGTTTATACAAAGTTTATGAGAAACTTGTATTTCCAAAGAAGTGAGTGGGAGCACTATAGAATTTCTGATGAGTATATGTTGTTGACATATTGTTGATCAGAAATGATGTAGAGTTTCTAGAAAGCATATAGGGTTATTTGAAAAGTGTTTTTCAATGGAAAACCTAGATTAAGCTTGTTGAATATTGAGCATGAAAATCTATAAGGATAGATCTGTCGGCGTTCTGGGAATAGGGGTACCCAGACTTGCCTGCCTGCAGCCTGCGGTGTGGCTCAAGGGGTGTCCCAGTACGGCCCATCTTCTTCAACACGAGATCAAGACCCTTGCGAGGGGCCAAGCCTCGCGAGGTAGACGACAGGAAGCTTCCTCAGGCATGACCTCATCAGGCTGGCTTGCGAGGAGGCGGAGAGATCAAGGCGGGTTACCTCACGAGGTGCCCATGACGCAAGCCATGAACACCAAAGCCAGGCGGACGCCGTCCTGCGTAGAGTCCTTGTTTCCTCTTTGGTGCAAAGGGAGCAAGCGCAGGCAAGAGTATCAAGCAAAGGCAACCATTTCGGTGCAACATGACCAAGACCAGCAGAACGACAGGATGGACGTCATCATGGAGCCCAAGCCGGCGTCACCGCCAGAGTCTTTGGCAGGCGAGGACCAACTTTAGTCAGGATAAGTGTACTAGATGTTCCCCTTCAAAATGGCCAATTGTTGGCGCCCTTCCCGCTCAATATTTGGGAAGAGGCCCAGGGCCTCCGCCTATAAATAGGACTAGCCACCCCCAGGGTAGAGGCATCTGGAGACCGATCAGAGAGATCGAGCAGTAGAACCCTAGCCAGAACCACCAACACAAGAACACCCCTCGCGAGGCAGTTCTTCCTTGTATTGTTCATCATCCGCCCTTGAGGCAATCCACCACACCACAACTAGAGTAGGGTATTACACCACAATGGTGGCCCGAACTAGTATAAACCTTGTGTCCCTTGTGTTGTTCTTCGTGTAGTTTAGATCCTTGCGAGGCGACGAGACGCAGGTAGGTAGGAGGTGCGATCTCCGCGTGCACCCCAGAGTTCGAACCTAGAGGGTCTGCCGGAACCCGAAATCCGACAAGATCAAGATCGCTTGATAGTACTTTCAAACGAACACATACCGTGACAAGATTTTGAAGGAGTTCAAAATAGATCGGCAAAGAAGGAGTTCTTGGCTGCGTTATAAGGTGTGGACCACGACAGAATAGAGAGAAAGGACGAAGGTCGTCCCCTATGCTCTAGACGTAGGCTCTACAGTATGCTATGCTATGTACCGCACCTGAAGTGTGCCTTGCCATGAGTCAGTCAAGGGGTACAAGTGTGATCTAGGAATGGATCACATGACACTGGTCAAACTTATCCTTAGTAACTAGTTGACTAAGGAATTTTCTCAATTATGGAGGTGGTAAAAGAGTTTGTCGTAAAGGGTTATGTCAATGCAAACTTTGACACTAATCCGGATGACTCTGAGTAGTAAACCGGATTCGTATAGTAGAGCAGTTGTTTGGAATAGCTCCAAGTAGCGCGTGGAAGCTGCATCTACAAGATGACATAGAGATTTGTAAAGCACACACGGATCTGAAAGGTTCAGACCTGTTGACTAATAACCTCTCTCACAAGCGAGATATGATCAGACCCCATGGGTGTTGAATTCATTACAATCACATAGTGATGTGAACTAGATTATCGACTCTAGTGCAAGTGGGAGACTGTTGGAAATATGCCCTAGAAGCAATAATAAAATGATTATTATTGTATTTCCTTGTTCATGATAATTGTCTATTGTTCATGCTATAATTGTATTAACTAGAAACCGTAATACACATGTGAATACATAGACCACAACATGTCCCTAGTGAGCCTCTAGTTGACTAGCTCGTTGATCAATAGATGGTTATGGTTTCCTGACCATGGACATTGGATGTCATTGATAACGGGATCACATTATTAGGAGAATGATGTGATGGACAAGACCCAATCCTAAGCATAGCACAAGATCGTGTAGTTCATTTTGCTAGAGCTTTTCTAATGTCAAGTATCATTTCCTTAGACCATGAGAATGTGCAACTCCCAGATACCGTAGGAATGCTTTGGGTGTACCAAACGTAACAATGTATCTGGGTGGCTATAAAGGTGCACTACAGGTATCTCTGAAAGTGTCTGTTGGGTTGGCACGAATCGAGACTGGGATTTGTCACTCCGTATGACGGAGAGGTATCTCTGGGCCCACTCAATATTGCATCATCATAATCAGCTCAATGTGACTAAGTAGTTAGTCACGGGATCATGCATTATGGAACGAGTAAAGTAACTTGCCGGTAATGAGATTGAATGAGGTATTGGGATACCGACGATCGAATCTCGGGCAAGTAACGTACCGATTGACAAAGGGAATTGCATACGGGATTGCTTGAATCCCCGACATCGTGGTTCATCCGATGAGATCATCATGGAACATATGGGAGCCAACATGGGTATCCAGATCCCGCTATTGGTTATTGGCCGGCGAGATGTCTCGGTCATGTCTGCATGATTCCCGAACCCGTAGGGTCTACACACTTAAGGTTCGGTGACGCTAGAGTTGTTATGGGAATTAGTATATGGTTACCGAATGTTGTTCGGAGTCCCGGATGAGATCCCGGACATCACGAGGAGTTCCAGAATGGTCCGAAGGTGAAGATTTATATATGGGAAGTCCAGTTTCAGTCACCGGAATGGTTTCGGGGGTTATTGGTATTGTACCGGGACCACCGAAAGGTGTCCGGAGGTCCACCGGGTGGGGCCACCTGCCCCGGGGGACTTAATGGGCTGAATATGGGAGGGAACCATCCCCCTAGTGGGTTGGTGCGCCCCCTAAGGGCCCAAGGCGCCTAGGGTTTGGAAACCCTAGGGGAGGGGGCGCCTCCACCTTGCTTGGGGGGCAAGTCCCCCCTCCTGGCCGCCGCCCCCCTCTAGATGGGATCTAGATGGGCCGGCCCCCTCTCCCCTTCACCCTATAAATAGAAGGGGGTGGGAGGGCTGCATCACCCTTGCTTTTGGCGCAGCCCCTCCATCCTCCAACTCTTCCTCCTACTCCGTAGTGCTTGGCAAAGCCCTGCTTGAGAACCACGGGCTCCACCACCACCACGCTGTCGTGCTGTCGGAGTTCTCCCTCAACTTCTCCTCTCCCCTTTCTAGATCAAGAAGGAGGATACGTCCCCTGGCTGTACGTGTGTTGAACACGGAGGCGCCGTCCGTTTGGCGCTAGATCGGATCTTCCGTGATTTTAATCGCTGCGAGTACGACTCCATCAACCGCGTTCTTGTAACGCTTCCGCTTAGCGATCTTCAAGGGTATGAAGATGCACTCCCTCTCTCTCTCATTGCTAGTATCTCCTAGATTGATCTTGGTGACACGTAGGAAAATTTTGAATTTCTGCTACGTTCCCCAACAGCTCGTTTTACACGCTCATTACAGCTCTTCTTGCGCATGGGATGTTCCATGTACAAGTCCATGTTACCACTTGCTTGGATGTGTACGCCTTGTGATCCTTGCATCCCCCTTTGCATTTTTGACATGGCGAATGGTTGATCAAATAAGAGGAGTCGACCTTGCTGTTGTACCAGAGGACAGGTACTTAGAAGGTTATACCGGTGTACAGGATGTGTACCAGATCCCGTAGCGCCGTCATGCTTGGCTAAAAATGGTTTTGCTTGTTTTAGATGATATCTCCAGAAGAAATAAGAGTAAAAGTCAGAGTTGCATAGGCGTGTAAGCTAAGAGAATAGTGAAAGGATATCCAAACATCGTCGGAACAGTGCACTAGGGAGTGATATGTGGATACCTAGTTCAGACTGGCGTTTGGGCATGCTCGCCTAGCTATAGTGCGGGTCACTTCAGAGCTATTGAGGGGGATGCACTAGTGTTGGCTAGCCACGCATGGATGCAGATCTTGAGTGGCAGCGGATCGCTATGATGAAGTGGACGAGACCGTTGGTGAAGCCCCAACGGCCTCGGGGTCGGGGGTGCGACGATGTGCTCGGTGATGTAGCCCTGGTGAGGTGGGAGACAACGTCGATGAAGCGCACCTAATGCAGTGAAAGTCGATGTCTTTGAGGCACGTTGATTGCGGCGGCCGAAGTTGTCGGTGGACCACCCGGTGTGGTGTACGAGGGTGTAGATGAGGTCGCTCCGGTGTGGTGGTGAAGCGCGACCGTCGTCTTCGTCATTGTCGTCTGGCACAAAGGTGGGGAAAGAGACGAAATGAGGGGCAATTCGAACTTTGCTTGGGTTGGTGGAGAATTAGGGATTTGAGCGCTCTGGGCGCGGAAGGGGACAGTGGAGAAGGGAGATTTTGCATGGCTAGAATTGGGGCCACCAGATATTTCAATCCGAAACGTGGAAAGGAGGGAGGGGTGGGTGGCTGGGTGCTAGTGTCCGTACGACACACACGACCACCACGACATGACCCTGGTCTACCTGGTGCACCTACATTTGAGAATGCAAATGAATCTTCTTCCATTTGCAAACGAATCTGTATGTATTACCATGCCCGTGTTTCCCTTGCAAATAATTAGTCATTCAAAATGAGATACTATAAATTAAATAATGATGACCCACGAGTGTAGGGGATCTATCGTAGTCCTTTCGATAAGTAAGAGTGTCAAACCCAACGAGGAGCAGAAGGAAATGACAAGCGGTTTTCAGTAAGGTATTCTCTGCAAGCACTGAAATTATCGGTAACAGATAGTCTTGTGATAAGGTAATTTGTAACGGGTAACAAGCAATGAAAGTAAATAAGGTGCAACAAGGTGGCCCAATCCTTTTTGTAGCAAAGGACAAGCCTGGACAAGTTCTTATATAGAGAAAAATGCTCTCGAGGACACATGGGAATTATCGTAAGCTAGTTTTCATCACGCTCATATGATTCGCGTTCGTTACTTTGATAATTTGATATGTGGGTGGACCGGTGCTTGGGTACTGCCCTTTATTGGACAAGAATCTCACTTATGATTAACCCCTATTGCAAGCATCTGCAACTACAAACTAAGTATTAAGGTAAACCTAACCATAGCATGAAACTAGTGGATCCAAATCAGCCCCTTACGAAGCAACGCATAAACTAGGGTTTAAGCTTTTGTCACTCTAGCAACCCATCATCTACTTATTACTTCCCAATGCCTTCCTCCAGGCCCAAACAATGGTGAAATATGTAGTCGATGTTCACATAACACCACTAGAGGAGAGATAACATACATCTCATCAAAATATCGAACGAATACCAAATTCACATGACTACTAATAGCAAGACTTCACCCATGTCCTCAGGAACAAACATAACTACTCACAAAGCATATTCATGTTCATAATCAGAGGGGTATTAATACGCATTAAGGATCTGAACATATGATCTTCCACCAAATAAACCAACTAGCATCAACTACAAGGAGTAATCAAAACTACTAGCAACCCACAGTTACCAATCTGAGGTTTCGGTACAAAGATTGGATACAAGAGATGAACTAGGGTTTGAGAGGAGATGGTGCTAGTGAAGATGTTGATGGAGATTGACCCCCTTCCGATGAGAGGATCATTGGTGATGACGATGGTGATGATTTCCCCCTCCTGGAGGGAAGTTCCCCCAGCAGAACAGCTCCGCCGGAGCCCTAGATTGGTTCCGCCAAGGTTCCGCCTCGTGGCGGCGAAGTTTCATCCCGTAAGCTTGCTTATGATTTTTTTCCAGGGTAAAATACTACATATAGAAGAATATGGGCATCGGAGGGCTACCAGGTGGCCCACGAGGCAGGGGGCGCGCCCAGGGGGGTAGGGCGCGCCCCCACGCTCGTGGGTGGTGGGTGGCCCCCTCAGGTATTTCTTCCACTGGATATTTTTTATTAATTCCCAAAATGACTTTTGTGGAGTTTCAGGACTTTTGGAGCTGTGCAGAATAGGTCTCCAATATTTGCTCCTTTTCCAGCCCAGAATCCCAGCTGTCGGCATTCTCCCTCTTCATGTAAACCTTGTAAAATAAGAGAGAATAGGCATAAGTATTGTGACATAACCTGTAATAAAAATCCATAAGGCAATAAATATCGATATAAAAGCATGATGCAAAATGGACGTATCAACGCCCCCAAGCTTAGACCTCGCTTGTCCTCAAGCGGAAGCCGATATCGAAAAATATGTCCACATGTTTAGAGATAGAGGCGTCGATAAAATAGAATACAGACATGAGGGCATCATGATCATTCTTATAACAGCAACATATATATATATATATATATATATATATTGTCATATGATTTCTTATGTTAAAGTAACAATCTATTCACAATGGCAAGTATGAATCAGAAACTTCGTTGAAAACTAGCAAACTATAATCTCAGTCATTGAATCAATTACAATTTATCATAACATCAGAAAGAGTCAATATAAGAGCTTTTCAGCAAGTCCACATACTCAACTATCATTTAGTCTTTCACAATTGCTAACACTCACGCAATACTTATGGTTATGGAGTTTTAATCAGACATAGAGAAAGATAGGAGCTTATAATGTTGCCTCCCAATGTTTTACCTCAAGGTTAATGTCAACAATAATAGTCCGTGCTAACTTACATCCAGTTGGATATATATATATTAGGATCTTTCCAACACGAGGTGCTTGCCAAAGGATAAAATAAAAAGGGAAAGGTGAAGGTCACCTTGACTCTTGTATAAGACAGCAAGTAAAAGATAGGCCCTTCGCAGAGGGAAGCAGAGGTTTTCATGTGCTTTTATGGTTGGATGCATGAATTCTTAATGCAAAAGAATGTCACTTTATATTGCCACTTGTGATATGAACCTTTATTATGTAGTCTGTTGCTTTTATTACTTCCATATCACAAGATCGTACAAAGCTTATTTTCCCCACACTAATAAGTCATACATATTTAGAGAGCAATTTTTATTGCATGCAACATGACAACTTACTTGAAGGATCTTACTCAATCCATAGGTAGATATGGTGGACTCTCATGGCAAAACTGGGTTTAAGGATATTTGGAGGCACAAGTAGTATCTTTACTTGGTGCGAGGAATTTGGCTAGCATGAGGGGGAAAGGCAAGCTCAACATGTTGGATGATCCATGACAATATAATTTAATTAAGATGTGAGAAAACATAACCCATTACGTTGTCTTCCTTGTCCAACGTCAACTCTTTAGCATGTCATACTTTAATGTGTGCTCACAATCATAAAAGATATCCAAGATAGTATATTTATATGTGAGAACCTCTCTTTCTTTATTACTTCCTATTAATTGAAACGATGACCAAAAGTATGTTTGCCAACTCTCAACAACTTCTAATCATCATACTCTTTATATGTGAAGTCATTACTATCCATAAGATCAATATGGTCTCTTTTATTTCTTTTTATTCTTTTATTTCCTCAAGATCATAGCAAGATAACAAAGCCCTTGACTCAACACTAATCTTTATTAAATATAGCTCATGGACTAGATTACATAGAGGGATCATAAGGCAAAACTCAAAACTAATTCATATGAAAAATTTATTCTACTAGATCAAAATATTACCAAAAGGATCGAACTAAGTAAAGCGGTAAAGATAGGAGTGTGATGGTGATACGATACCAGGGCAACTCAAGCTTGGCAGTTGCCAAGGGGAGTGCCCATACCCCTATGATTAGTCCTCGGAGGTGGTGATGATGGAGTTGTTGATGATGTAGGCTTGTCGTCCATCTTCCAAGGCATAGGCTCACCATCATAGAAGGATGATCGAGTCTTCGGGATCCTCAAATCTGCAGCCAAACTCATCCTCTTGAATCTATATTCATACTCATAGTTTTGGTTTTGCAGGTCATAGATCTGGGCTTGGAGGTGCTCGATTTTCTCATGAAGCTTTAAGATGATCTCCCCAATGTTCTTGGCGTCCAGCTTGTGGTTGTTGGTGAACTCCACGATCATCATTTGGTTGGCGTTGAGTCCGCGCTCCACCATCCCTAGGCACTTGAAAACTTGTTGTTCCATTGTTTCGAGCTTTGTCTCAATGCTTTCGGTACTCCTTGGTCCCTCAACATCATGGATGTGCAGCACCCCCTCTCACATCTCAATGGTTTGAGGGTGATGCAGCACCTCCGCAAGGTAGGGGTTGATGACCCTCTCGAAAAACATGTCCTTGGGGGCTGATACGTCTCCAACATATCTATAATTTTTGATTGTTCCATGCTATTATATTACCCCTTTTGGATGTTTATGGGCTTTATTTTACACATTTATATCATTTTTGGGACAAACCTACTAACCGGAGGCCCAGCCCGTATTGCTGTTTTTTTAACTATTTCAGTATTTCGAAGAAAAGGAATATCAAACGGAGTCCAAGCGGAATGAAACCTTCGGAGGCGTGATTTTTGGAACGAACGTGATCCAGAGGACTTGGAGTGCAAGTCAAGAAGCAGCCGAGGCGGCCACAAGATAGGAGGGTGCCCCCCGTAGGGCGTGCCCCCTTGTCTCGTGGGCCCCTCGGGCGGCCACCGACGTACTTCTTCCTCCTATATAAGCCTACATACCCCAAAAACATCCAGGGAGCACCCGAAACACAATTTCCACCGTCGTAACTTCCTGTATCCGCAAGATCCCACCTTGGAGCCTTCGCCGGCATTCTGCCGGAGGGGGAATCGACCATAGAGGGCTTCTACATCAACACCATAGCCCTTCTGATGAGTTGTGAGTAGTTTACCACAGACCTACGGGTCGATAGTTATTAGCTAGATGGCTTCTTCTCTCTTTTTGGATCTCAATACAATGTTCTCCCCCTCTCTTGTGGAGATCTATTTGATGTAATCTCTTTTTGCGGTGTGTTTGTCGAGATCCGATGAATTGTGGGTTTATGATCAAGTTTATCTATGAATAATATTTGAATCTTGTCACGCCCAAGATGCGAGGATAGAAGCGCATCTTGAAGACGCTTTTGCAAGGTGGATATCATTACATCAAAACATTACATAATAGTTGGGGATACATACAAGGCATACCAATGCCGCAAGGGTACAACAATACATCATACATAAGATCAACATCCGACTACGGATGAAACACAAACAGAAGATCAAACGACATCCACCCGGCTAGCCCAGGCTGCCGACCTGGAACCTATCCCCTGATCAAAGAAGAAGTAGAAGAAGAACTCCAAGACAAGCAAACATCGCTCTCGCGTCATGATCATCGCATAACCTGCACTTGCAACTGTTGTTGTAGTAATCAGTGAGCCACGAGGACTCAGCAATCCCATTACCATGGGTATCAGGACTAGCAAAGCTTAATGGGTAAAGGAAAGGATAAGTGGTGAGGTTGCAGCAGTGACTAAGCATACATGGTGGCTAACATACGCAAATAAGAGCGAGAAGAGAAGCAAAGGAACGGCCGTGAAGCTAGCAATGATCAAGAAGTGATCCTAAACTCCTACTTACGTCAAACATAACCCAAAACCGTGTTCACTTCCCGGACTCCACCGAAAAGAGACCATCACGGCTACACACGCGGTTGATGCATTTTAATTAAGTCAAGTGTCAAGTTATGTACAACCAGACATTAACAAATTCCTATCTGCCACATAACCGCGGGCACGGCTCTCGAAAGTTTATACCCTGTAGGGGTGTCCCAACTTAGCCCATCACAAGCTCTCACGGTCAACGAAGGATATACCTTCTCCCAGGAAGACCCGATCAGTCTCGGAATCCTGGTTTACAATACATTTCGACAATGGTAAAACAAGACCAGCAAAGCCGCCCGATGTGCCGACAAATCCCGATAGGAGCTGCACATATCTCGTTCTCAGGGCACACTGGATAAGCGAAGCGTACAGGTACCAACGTAACCCAAGTTGCCAAGGGACAGTCCCGCACGGTGCTCTAGTTTGGACCAACACTCGGAGGAGCACTGGCCCGGGGGGTAAATAAACATGACCCTTGGGCTCCAGAAACCCAAGGGAAAAATGCTAGGTGAGGCAAATGGTAAAACCAAGGTTGGGCCTTGCTGGAGGAGTTTTATTCAAAGCAAACTGTCAAGGGGGTCCCATAAATCACCCAACCGCGTAAGGAACGTAAAATCAAGGAACATAACACCGGTATGACGGAAACTAGGGCGGCAAGAGTGGAACAAAACACCAGGCATAAGGCCGAGCCTTCCACCCTTTACCAAGTATATAGATGCATTAATTAAATAAGAGACATTGTGTTATCCCAACATAATCATGTCCATCATGGAGCAATCTTCAACTTCACCTGCAACTAACAACGCTATAAGAGGGGCTGAGCAAAGCGGTAACATAGCCAAACAACGGTTTGCTAGGAAGGGTGAAAAAGGTCAGAGGCTGACATGGCAAATTGGGAGGCTTGATGAACAAGAGATAGGTAGCGCAGCATAGCGATAGAACAAAGCAACTAGCATAGCAATGATAGTAATGAGATCCAAGGTGACGGTCATCTTGCCTGAAATCCCGCTAGGAAGAAGAACGAGTCCATGAAGAAGACAAATGGACGTAGTCAAACAATCCTCACAACTCCGGAACAAAACCGAAGCTAACGAGAGAAGCAAACCGGAAAGGAGGAAACAACATGGTAAACACACAAGGATAATCATGGCATGGTGCACAATCAAGTATGATGCATGTCCAGTTAAATGTTGTTAACATGGCAAGAGGTGAAGCATAACAAAACTACCTATCTAGGCAATTTTAAATGAGGCCGAAAACAACAAACAACAATTCCGGAAAATCCCCATGTCCATATTTCAAATTTGGTACTGTTCTGCCCTAAACCATATTTTAGAGTTGCTAAACATGCAAAGTAATGCCACCATGTTAAACTATGCATTTTTCCACCCCATTTATATATAAAGTTTATTAAAATTGGAGCTACGGTTAGTTAGTTATGAAATAAAGCATTTTAGCATGGCATTTGAGCAAATTAAGGCAAACAGCAAGTTAAACATTTCAAACATGGATGACAATTGAATATTATGAAACTAGACAGAATTCTAAGCATTTTACATATATAAAACATTTTAATCCGATGCACGGTTGTGGAGTTATTAAATGCATGAAGTTGAGGGTTTTTCTGTAAATCTGTAAACTCTGGATAATAGGAAAATCCGTCCAAGGGAAGAAAACGTCCACGGGCTGAAACTGACTAGCCCAACAAGCACAGGAGAGGGGCTAGGCGCTGCTCACCATGGGCTTTGGCCCGGGTCGATGGAGATGGCAGCCCAGGCGCGCGCTGGAGCGAGGCGCGGTTAACGGGGCGAGCGGCTGCACTCTGCTTGTTGCAGAGGAAGAACAGCTTGATGCAGGGGCTCGACGTCTTGGCGAGGGGAGAGGTCAACACGGGCGTTATGCGTGCGCTTGCACGGACTCGAGAAGCAGGGCTGTGGAGGCGTTCGATGCAGGGGCATCTCCTTGACACCACCGGATGGATGCATAGTAGGCAGGGTCCGACAGTCACGCGAGCGACGAGGAGGTCCAGTGGGAGCCGCGGCGAGGCAGCAACTTGGAGCTCCTGCAAAATGGCGGCGGTGCGGCTGATTAGGTGACGGGTGAGGAAGCAGAGAGAAAAGAAGAGCAGGAGGAAGGAGGGAGGCGGGGCGTGGCAAGGACCTGGCCTTGGCGTTCGATCTGGAGCATGGACGCAGAGGCGAGGCAAGGGACTTGGCGGGGCGACGGCTTCCTGTCGGCAACGTGCGCGGGTCGCGGCTCGGACGGTGAACGGGAAAGGGCAGGGCGGCACGGAGGCGGCAGAGTTCGAGGCCATGGCGACTCGACGGCGGCGCTGCAACTTCAAGGCGTCGGAGCTCCCTGTTGAGGTACAGAGAGATGAAGAGATTAGGGAGGGAAAGATGTAGGGAAGAGGGAACAGAAGGAGAGGGTTGCGAGGGGCTGGCCTGGTCGTGGATCGCTGGTGGAGCAGCTCGCTAGGGACGGTGGCAGACGAACTGGAGGGGCAGCGTGGGGCTTGAGCACCGGCTGGTTGTGGTTGGCCCGATCTGGAAAACGAGGAGGAAGGAGGCTGCTTCGGTTGGTGGTTTGGATCGAGAGGGGGCTGCAGCTCTGGTTGGGGAGGAGGGGATCTGGGAGGATGGTGGTTGGCTGTGGGTGATCCCGATGAAGAGAGTGGCGGCGGCGGGTGAGGGGATTTGGTGGATGGGACAAGCCCCTAGGATCTAGGGTTAGACTGATATTTATATAGCAAGGGATTTTTGATAGGGGCATTTGGTCCCTCCAATTTTAATCGGACGGCTGAGAAAATATAGGTTAGGACGTCCAATTAAGAAAATGGAGATGTTTTGTAGATATTTGGGGATGATCCGGACCCATCAGTCATGACAGCCCAGGTCGGGTCCGAGAGAAGTTTTTGGACTAGGTTGTGGAGGTGGTCGGTGGCTGTGCAGAGAGGCACAAATGGTTGGACAACAAATGAACGGTTGCTCTCGAAAGGGATAACAAAGGCAAGGGGGAAATGCGGCAACAACGAACGGATGCAAGCTTTATGAAAACATGTAGATGCAAAGCGCATGATGCTATGAGATGAGATGCATGACATGAACAAAATGCAAAACAAAAGACAGAAACCCAACCACTGAGGAAATAATATATCACATAGCCGGAAAAGGCAAGAGTTGGAGTTACGAATATGGAAAGTTGTATCCGGGGCGTTACAAATCTTCTCTGAATTCTTTTATGTATGATTGAGTTATCTTTGCAAGTCTCCTCGAATTATCAGTTTGGTTTGGCCTACTAGATTGATCTTTCTTGCCATGGGAGAAGTGCTTAGCTGTGGGTTCAATCTTGCGGTGTCCTGACCCAGTGACAGAAACGGTTTCAAGGCACGTATTGTATTGTTGCCATCGAGGATAAAAAGATGGGGTTTATATCATATTGCATGAGTTTATCCCTCTACATCATGTCTTCTTGCTTAAGGCGTTACTCTGTTCTTATGAACTTAATACTCTAGATGCAGGCAGGAGTCAATTGATGTGTGGAGTAATAGTAGTAGATGCAGGCAGGAGTCGGTCTACTTGTTGCGGACGTGATGCCTATATACATGATCATGCCTACATAATCTCATAATTATTCGCTTTTCTATCAATTGCTCGATAGTAATTTGTTCACCCACCGTAATGCTTATGCTATCTTGAGAGAAGCTTCTAGTGAAACCTATGGCCCCTGGGTCTATCTCTTATCATATTTTCTTCCAAACTACTTTTATTTGCATCTTTATTTTCTGCATCTATATTATGAAATACCAAAAATATATTTATCTTATCATACTATCTCTATCAGATCTCACTTTCGCAAGTGGCCGTGAAGAGATTGACAACCCCTTTATTGCGTTGGTTGTGAGTTCTTGGTTTGTTTGTGTAGGTGTGTGGGACTTTTGAGGAGCCTCCTACTGGATTGATACCTTGGTTCTCAAAAACTGAGGGAAATACTTATGCTACTTTGCTGCATCACCCTTTCCTCTTCAAGGAAAACCAACGCAAGCTCAAGACATAGCAAGAAGGATTTCTGTCGCCGTTGCCGGGGAGGTCTTCGCTCATGTCAAGACATACCAAGTGCCCATCACAAACTCATCTCCCTCGCATTTACTTTATTTTCCATTTGCCTCTCGTTTTCCGCTCCCCCACTTCACCCTTGCTGTTTTATTCGCCATCTCTTTCCCAATCTCCTCCGCTTTTTCGCTTGCCTTTTCTGTTTGCTTGTGTGTTGGATTACTTGTTGCCATGGCGCAAGATAATTCCAAATTGTGTGATTTCTCGAGTACCAATAATAATGATTTCCTTTGTACTCCGATTGCTCCTCTTAATGATGTTGAGTCTTGTGAAATCAATGCTGCTCTGCTGAATCTTGTTATGAAATATCAATTCGCCGGCCTTCCTAGTGCAGATGTCGCTTCTCATCTAAACAACTTTGTTGATTTGTGTGATATGCAAAAGAAGAAAGATACGGATAACAATATTTTCAAATTGAAGTTATTTCCGTTTTCGCTTAGAGATCGTGCTAAAGTTTGGTTTTCATCTTTGCCTAAAAATAGTATTGATTCTTGGAACAAGTGCAAGGATGCTTTTATCTCTAAGTATTTTCCTCCCGCTAAGATTATCACTCTTAGGAACGATATTATGAAACAACTTGATCATGAGCATGTTGCCCAATCTTGGGAAAGAATGAAATTGATGATTCACAATTGCACTACTCATGGTTTGAATTTATGGATGATCATACAAAAATTTTATGCCGGTTTGAACTTTGCTTCTAGAACTCTCTTAGATTCGGTCGTGGGAGGCACGTTTATGGAAATCACGTTAGGAGATGCTACAAAACTTCTTGATAATATTATGGCTAATTATTCTCAACGGCACACCAAAAGATCTTCTAGTAAAAAAGTGCATGCTATAGAAGAAATCAATGTTTTGAGTGGAAAGATGGATGAACTTATGAAGTTGTTTTCTACTAAAAATACTCCTCTTGATCCCAATGATATGCTTTTGTCTACTTTGATTGAGAATAATAATGAATCTATGGATGTGAATTTTGTTGGTAGGAATAGTTTTGGAAACAATGCTTATAGAGGAAACTTTAATGCTAGATCGTTCCCTAGTAATTCCTCAAATAATTATGGAAATTCCTACAATAATTCTTATGGTAATTTTAATAAGATGCCCTCTGATTTTGAGAAGAGTGTGAAAGAACTTATGATTTCTCAAAAGAATTTTAATGCTTTGCTTGAAGAAAAATTGCTCAAAGTTGATGATTTTGCTAGGAACGTTGATAGACTTTTGCTTGATGTTGATTCTCTGAAAATTAGATCTTCTTCTCCTAAGCATGATATCAATGAGTCTCTCAAAGCAATGAGAATTTCCATTGATGAGTGTAAGGAAAGAACTGCTAGATTGCGTGCTAAAAAAGATAGCTTTATAAAAGCGTGTTCTTCTAGTTTCCATGAAAATAATGATGAAGATCTTAAAGGTATTGATGCGTCTCCTATTAGATCTATGTTTTGCAATATGAATCTTGATAATTATGGGCTGATGATGAGTCAACTTTACCTAGAAGGCGTCCCAAAAAATCGGAGTTTTTAGATCTAGATGCTAAATTTGGTAAAAGTGGGATTGGAGAGGTCACGACTTTAAATAGTATTGAACCCACTATCTCGGATTTCAAGGAATTTGATTATGATAATTGTTCTTTAGAAGGTTGTATTTCCTTGTTGCAATCCGTTGTTAATTCTCCTCATGCTTATAGTCAGAATAAAGATTTTACCAAACATATCGTTGATGCCTTGTTGCAATGTTATGATGAAAAACTTAATTTGGAAGTTTCTATACCTAGAAAACTTAATGATGAGTGGGAACCTACTATAAAGATTAGAATTAAAGATCATGAGTGTTTTGCTTTGTGTGATTTGGGTGCTAGTGTTTCCACGATTTCGAAAACTTTCTGTGATATTCTAGGTTTCCATGATCTTGATGATTGCTCTTTAAATTTGCACCTTGCGGATTCCACCATGAAAAAGCCAATGGGAAGGATAAATGATGTTCTCATTGTTGCAAATAGAAATTTGGTGCCCGTAGATTTTATCGTTCTTGATATAGATTGCAATCTTTCTTGCCCTATTATTCTTGGTAGACCTTTCCTTAGAACGATTGGCTCGATTATTGATATGAAGGAAGGGAATATTAGATTCCATTTTCCATTAATGAAAGGCATGGATCACTTTCCAAGAAAGAAAGTCAAATTACCTTATGAATCTATCATGCGATCTACATATGAATCAAGTGCCAAAGATGGCACTACTTAGATCTATCTTCGCTTTTATGCCTAGCTAGGGGCGTTAAACGATAGCGCTAGTTGGGAAGCAACCCAATTTTCTTTGTGTTTTTTGTTTTTGTTCCTGTTTAGTAATAATTTTTATCTTCTACTTTCTGTTTAGATGTGTTTTTACCTTTTAATTAGTGTTTGTGCCAAGTAGAACCTATAGGATAAACTATGATGATAGTTGATTTGATTCTGCTGAAAAACAGAAACTTTGCGCTCACGAGAAAAAAATCAATAAATCACAGAAATGTTCTTTTGCATTGATATTTTTTTCTGCTGATCAATAAACAAACTTTCCAGTACGTCCTATTTTTGTAGGAGTTTTAGAGTTCCAGAAGTTTGCGTTAGTTACAGATTGCTACAGACTGTTCTGTTTTTGACAGATTCTGTTTTTCGTGTGTTGTTTGCTTATTTTGATGGATCTATGGCTAGTAAAATAGTTTATAAACCATAGAGAAGTTGGAATACAGTAGGTTTAACACCAAAATAAATAAAGAATGAGTTCATTACAGTACCTTATGTGGTGGTTTTGTTTTCCTTCACTAACGGAGCTTATAAGATTTCCTGTTGAGTTTTGTGTTGTGAAGTTTTCAAGTTTTGGGTAAAGCTTTTATGGACTATGGAATAAGGAGTGGCAAGAGCCTAAGCTTGGGGATGCCCATGGCACCCCAAGATATTCAAGGATGTCCAAAAGCCTAAGCTTGGGGATGCCCCGGGAAGGCATCCCCTCTTTCGTCTTCGTTCATTGGTAACTTTACTTGGAGCTATATTTTTATTTGCTACATGATATGTGTTTTGCTTGGAGCGTCGTGTATTATATTAGTCTTTGTTTTTTAGTTTACCACAATCATCCTTGCGGTACACACCTTTTGGGAGAAGCCTATTTGATTACAATTTGCTAAAATACTCTATGTGCTTCACTTATATCTTTTGAGCTTGATAGTTTTTGATCTAGTGCTTCACTTATATCTTTTAGAGCACGGCGGTGGCTTGATTTTACAGAAATTGTTAGTCTCTCATGCTTCACTTATATTATTTTGAGAGTCTTTTAGAACAACATGGTATTTGCTTTGGTTACAAATTTGGTCATAGAATGATGAGCATCCAAGTTGGGTATAATAAAAACTATCATAGAAATTGAATTGGATGCTATGATCAATTTGTTGCTTGATAATTGTTTTGAGATATAAAGGTAGTAATGTTAGGGTCATGCTAGTGGATAATTATGAAATTGAGAAATACTTTTGTTGAAGTTGGCAAGTCCCGTAGCATGCACGTATGGTAAAAGTTGTGTGACAAATTTGTTGCATGAGGTGCTCTTTTGATTGTCTTCCTTATGAGTGGCAATCGGGGACGAAAGATGGTCTTTTCCTACCAATCTATCCCTCTTGGGGCATGCGTAGTAGTACTTTGCTTCGATGGCTAAGTAGAATTTTGCAATAAGTATATGAGTTCTTTATGACTAATGTGAGTCCATGGATATACACACACTCATCCTTCCACTTTGCTAGCCTTTCTTATTACCGCGCAACTTTCGCCAGTATTGAATCCATTATTTGCCTTCCTCAAAACAACCACCATACCTACCTATTATGGCATTTCCATAGCCATTCCGAGATATATTGCCATGCAACTTTCCGCCGTTCCGTTTACTATGACACATTTCATCATTGTCATATTGCTCTTTGCATGATCATGTAGTTGGCATTGTATTTGTGGCAAGGCCACCTTCATAATTTTCATACATGTCGCTCTTGACTCATTGCATATCCCGGTACACCGTCGGAGGCATTCATATAGAGTCATATCTTGTTCTAGCTTTGAGTTGTAATTCTTGAGTTGTAAATCCATAAAAGTGTGATGATCTTCATTATTAGAGCATTGTCTTAGTGAGGAAAGGATGATGAAGACTATGTCCGTGGCTTACGCTCATGTATTGCGTAAGAGTTGAAAAAGCTAAAGCGCGTTAAAAAGTATGAAACAATTGCTCGGCTCGTCATCGGGGTTGTACATGATGGGAGTACTTTGTGTAATGAAAATAAAGCATGGCCTAACTATATGATTTTGTAGGGATAAGCTTTCTTTGGATATGCTATTTTGATAGGACATGATTATTTGATAGAATGCTTCGAAATATTATTATTTTTATGTTTTATAAGCTTTTATCTTGAATCATTTGGATCTAAACATTCATGCCACATTAAAGAAAATTACATTGAGAATTATGCTAGGTAGCATTCCACATCAGAAATTCTCTTTTTATCATTTAACTACTCGAGGACGAGCGGGAATTAAGCTTGGGGATGCTTGATACGTCTCCAACGTATCTATAATTTTTGATTGTTCCATGCTATTATATTACCCCTTTTGGATGTTTATGGGCTTTATTTTACACATTTATATCATTTTTGGGACTAACCTACTAACCGGAGGCCCAGCCCGTGTTGCTTTTTTACCTATTTTAGTATTTCGAAGAAAAGGAATATCAAATGGAGTCCAAACGGAATGAAACCTTCGGAGGCATGATTTTTGGAACGAACATGATCCAGAGGACTTGTAGTGCAAGTCAAGAAGCAGCCGAGGTGGGAACGAGATGGAGGGCCCCCCTGTAGGGCACACCCCCCTGTCTCGTGGGCCCCTCGGGCGGCCACCGACGTACTTCTTCCTCCTATATAAGCCTACATACTCCGAAAACATCTAGGGAGCACCCGAAACACAATTTCCACCGTTGTAACTTCCTATATCCACGAGATCCCATCTTGGAGCCTTCGCCGGCATTTTGCCGGAGGGGGAATCGACCATGCAGGGCTTCTACATCAACACCATAGCCCTTCCGATGAGTTGTGAGTAGTTTACCATAGACCTACGGGTCCATAGTTATTAGCTAGATGGCTTCTTCTCTCTTTTTGGATCTCAATACAATGTTCTCCCCCTCTCTTGTGGAGATCTATTCGATGTAATCTCTTTTTGCGGTGTGTTTGTCGAGATCCGATGAATTGTGGGTTTATGATCAAGTTTATCTATGAATAATATTTGAATCTTCTCTGAATTCTTTTATGTATGGCTGAGTTATCTTTGCAAGTCTCTTCGAATCATCAGTTTGGTTTGGCCTACTAGATTGATCTTTCTTGCCATGGGAGAAGTGCTTAGCTTTGGGTTCAAACTTGCGGTGTCCTTACCCAGTGACAGAAAGGGTTGTAAGGCACGTATTGTATTGTTGCCATCGAGGATAAAAAGATGGGGTTTATATCATATTGCATGATTTTATCCCTCTACATCATGTCATCTTGCTTAAGGCGTTACTCTGTTCTTATGAACTTAATACTCTAGATGCAGGCAGGAGTCGGTCGATGTGTGGAGTAATAGTAGTAGATGCAGGCAGTAGTCGGTCTACTTGTTGCGGACGTGATGCCTATATACATGATCATGCCTAGATAATCTCATAATTATTCTCTTTTCTATCAATTGCTCGATAGTAATTTGTTCACCCACCGTAATACTTATGCTATCTTGAGACAAGCTTCTAGTGATATCTATGGCCCGCGGGTCTATCTCTTATCATATTTGCTTCCAATCTACTTTTATTTGCATCTTTACTTTCTGCATCTATATTATGAAATACCAAAAATATATTTATCTTATCATACTATCTCTATCAGATCTCACTTTCGCAAGTGGCCGTGAAGGGATTGACAACCCTTTATTGCATTGGTTGCGAGTTCTTGGTTTGTTTGTGTAGGTGCGTGCGACTTTTGAGGAGCCTCCTACTGGATTGATACCTTGGTTCTCAAAATCTGAGGGAAATACTTACGCTACTCTGCTTCATCACCCTTTCCTCTTCAAGGAAAACCAACGCAAGCTCAAGACGTAGCAGGGGCGCTTGAAGATGTCATGGTTCTCTAGATCTGTCAGAAAAACAGCTTGAAACAAAGACAAAGAATATTTGCGTGATACAGTGGTCAAAACCTTCGGGAGATGATATAATGAATTTTTACCGACCAAAAGAAGTAACGTGTAAGAAAACGGAGTCCGGAGAGCACATGAGATGCCCATGAGGCAGGGGGCGCGCCCCCTGTCTCGTGGGCCCCTCGGGCGGCCACCGACATACTTGTTCCTCCTATATAAGCCTATATACCCCGAAAACATCCAGGGAGCACCCGAAACACAATTTCCACGGCCGTAACTTCCTGTATCCGCGAGATCCCATCTTGGAGCCTTCGCCGGTGTTCTGCCGAAGGGGGAATCGACCACGGAGGGCTTCTACATCAATACCATAGCCCTTCCGATGAGTTGTGAGTAGTTTACCACAGACCTACGGGTCCATAGTTATTATCTAGATGGCTTCTTCTCTCTTTTTGGATCTCAATACAATTTTCTCCCCCTCTCTTGTGGACATCTATTCGATGTAATCTCTTTTTGCGGTGTGTTTGTCGAGATCCGATGAATTGTGGGTTTATGATCAAGTTTATCTATGAATAATATTTGGATCTTTTCTGAATTCTTCTATGTATGATTGAGTTATCTTTGCAAGTCTCTTCGAATTATCAATTTGGTTTGGCCTACTAGATTGATCTTTCTTGCCATGGGAGAAGTGCTTAGCTTTGGGTTCAATCTTGCGGTGTCCTTACCCAGTGACAGAAAGGGTTGCAAGGCACATATTGTATTGTTGCCATCGAGGATAAAAAGATGGGGTTTATATCATATTGCATGAGTTTATCCCTCTACATCATGTCATCTTGCTTAAGGCATTACTCTGTTCTTATGAACTTAATACTCTAGATGCAGGCAGGAGTCGGTCGATGTGTGGAGTAATAGTAGTAGATGCAGGCAGGAGTCGGTCTACTTGTTGCGAACGTGATGCCTATATACATGATCATGCCTAGATAATCTCATAATTATTCGCTTTTCTGTCAATTGCTCGACAGTAATTTGTTCACCCACCGTAATACTTTTGCTATCTTGAGAGAAGATTCTAGTGAAACCTATGGCCCCTGGGTCTATCTCTTATCATATTTGCTTCCAATCTAATTTTATTTGCATCTTTACTTTTTGCATCTATATTATGAAATACCAAAAATATATTTATCTTATCATACTATCTCTATCAGATCTCACTTTCGCAAGTGGCCGTGAAGGGATTGACAACCCTTTATTGCATTGGTTGCGAGTTCTTGGTTTGTTTGTGTAGGTGCGTGCGACTTTTGAGGAGCCTCCTACTGGATTGATACCTTGGTTCTCAAAAATTGAGGGAAATACTTACGCTACTCTACTGCATCACCCTTTCCTCTTCAAGGAAAACCAACGCAAGCTCAAGACATAGCAGGGGTGCTTGAAGATGTCATGGTGCTCTAGATCTGTCAGAAAAACAACTCGAAACAAAGACAAAGGATATTTGTGTGATACGGTGGTCAAAACCTTCAGGATTTTTATATGTAGTTATATAAGCCCATAATGCATCATCAACTTTCTTGGACCAATTCTTTCTAGATCTATGAACAGTCTTTTGCAAAATTAATTTAAGCTCTTTGTTACTCAATTCTACTTGACCACTAGACTGTGGGTGATATGGAGATGAAATTCTATGATTAACATCATACTTAGCTAGCATCTTACGAAAAGCACCATGAATAAAATGTCTTCCACCATCAGTCATTAAATATTAAATATCTAGGGACTCCAAACCTCGGAAAAATAACTTCTTTAAGCATCTTAATAGAGGTGTTATGATAAGTACTACTAGTTGGAATAGCTTCTACCCACTTAGTAACGTAATCAACAGCAACTAAAATATCACTAAAAACAATACACTTCCGTGATGATACATGCTTGTCACAGTAGGTCGCTTTTTCTGTCATGCGTGTACATCCATGGCGATTTTATGACAGAATCAAGATAGTCATACCTGTGCTGTCGTAGAAGTGTTCCATTACATTACCAAAATTATCATCACGGAAGTGCCCACTTCCATGATGATAAATTGCGCGTCATAGAAGTGCTTTCGTCAAGGGTGACCGACACGTGGCATCCACTGTAATGGGACGCTGTTAACTGCCGTTAACCTATCGGGTCCGGTTTTTGGATCTGATAATCCACTAACAGCCAAGACCAATGCCGATTTTCCACGTGTAAAATTCTCATTGGCTGACAGATCCACGCGTCAGCTCCGCGTTGGCACCGGTGTCACTCATCCAACGGTCGAGATGGGCCTATGATATGTTGACACGTGGACCGGCCCAAAAGTGGCCCATAAAGTTTAAATGGGTCGGCCCAACCGAAGGCCCATAAGATTTAGCGGACCATAATGGGCCGGCCCGGCTAAAGGCCCACAAGATTTTGCAGACCATAATGGGTCGGCCCAGCTAAAGGCCCACAAAATTTAGTGGACTATAATGGGCCGGTGATGTCTACTACACAACCTTCTTCCTGTAGACGTTGTTGGGCCTGCAAGTGCACAGGTTTATAGGATAGTAGCTAATTTCCCTCAAGTGGATGACCTAAGGTTTATCAATCCGTAGGAGGCGTAGGATGAAGATGGTCTCTCTCAAACAACCCTGCAACCAAATAACAAAGAGTCTCTTGTGTCCCCAACACACCCAATACAATGGTAAATTGTATAGGTGCACTAGTTCGACGAAGAGATGGTGATACAAGTGCAAAATAGATAGTAGATAAAGGTTTTGTAATCTGAAATTATAAAAACAGCAAGGTAACAGGTGGTAAAAGTGAGTGTAAACGGTATTGCAATGATAGGAAACAAGGCCTAGGGTTCATACTTTCACTAGTGCAAGTTCTCTCAACAATAATAACATAGATAGATCATATAACAAGCCCTCAACATGCAACAAAGAGTCACTCCAAAGCCACTAATAGCGGCGAACAAACGTAGAGATTATGGTAGGGTATGAAACCACCTCAAAGTTATTCTTTCGGATCAATCTACTCAAGACTTCGTACTAGAATAACACCTTAAGACACAAATCAACCAAAACCCTAATGTCACCTAGATACTCCATTGTCACCTCAAGTATCCGTGAGCATGATTATATGATATGCATCACACAATCTCCGATTCATCTATTCAACCAACACAAAGTACTTCAAAGAGTGCCCCAAAGTTTCTACTGGAGAGTCAAGAACATGTGCCAACCCATATGCATAGGTTCATGGGCGGAACCCGCAAGTTTTTCACCAAAACATACATCAAGAGGCACATGATATCCCATTGTCACCACAGATAAGCACGGCAAGACATACATCAAGTGTTCTCATAAAAGACTCAATCCGATAAGATAACTTCAAAGGGGAAACTCAATTCATCACAAGAGAGTAGAGGGGGAGAAACATCATAGATCCAACTATAATAGCAAAGCTCGGGATACATCAAGATCGTGCCATAGAGGGAACACGAGAGAGAACACGAGAGAGAGAGAGAGAGATCAAACACATAGCTACTGGTACATACCCTTAGCCTCGAGGGTGAACTACTCCCTCCTCGTCATGGAGAGCGCCGGGATGATGAAGATGGCCACCGGTGAAGGATCCCCCCTCCGGCAGGGTGCCGGGAAGGGCTCCCGAGAGGTTTTTGATGGCTACAGAGGCTTGCGGCGGCGGAACTCCCGATCTATCTTCTCCCTGGATGTTTTTAGGGTACGTGGGACTATATAGGTGAAAGAAGTCGGTCGGGAGGTGCTCGAGGGGCCCACGAGATAGGGGGGCGCCCCCCCTAGGGGCGCGCCCCCCCTAGGGGCGCGCCCTCCTATCTCGTGGAGTCCTCGAGTATCTTCTGACTTTAACTCCACGCTTCTAGGATTATATTCTTCCAAAAAATCACATTGCCGAAGGTTTCATTCCGTTTGGACTCCGTTTGATATTCCTTTTCTTTGAAATCCTGAAACAGGCAATAAAACAAAAATATGGGTTGGGCCTCTGGTTAATAGGTTAGTCCCAAAAGTAATATAAAAGTGTATAATAAAGCCCATAATCATTCAAAACATATAATATAATAGCATGGAACAATCAAAAATTATAGATACATTGGAGACGTATCAAGCATCCCCAAGCTTAATTCCTACTCGTCCTCGAGTAGGTAAATGATAAAAACAGAATTTTTGATGTGGAATGCTACCTAGCATGATTCTCAAAGTAATTTCTCTTTATTGTGGCATGAATGTTCAGATCCAAATGATTCAAGATAAAAAGCTTATAAAACATAAAAATAATAAAGCTTCAAAGCATACTAACAAATAATCATGTCCTATCAAAATAGCATAGCCAAAGAAAGCTTATCCCTACAAAATCATATAGTTAGGCCATGCTTCATTTTCATTACACAAAATACTCCCATCATGCACAACCCCGATGATGAGCCGAGCAATTGTTTCATACTTATTAACGCGCTTTAGCTTTTTCAACTCTTACGCAATACATGAGCGTAAGCCACGGACATAGCACTATGGTGGTATATGGTGGTGGTTGTGAGGACAAAAAGAGGGAGAACATAGTCTCACATCAACTAGGCGTATCAACGGGCTATGGAGATGCCCATCAATAGATATCAATGTGAGTGAGTAGGGATTGCCATGCAACGGATGCACTAGAGATATAAATATATGAAAGCTCAACAAAAAGAAACTAAGTGGGTGTGCATCCAAGTTGCTTGCTCAGGAAGACCTAGGGCATTTTGAGGAAGCCCATCATTGGAATATACAAGCCAAGTTCTATAATGAAAAGTTTCCACTAGTATATGAAAGTGACAACATATGAGACTCTCTATCATGAAGATCATGGTGCTACTTTGAAGCACAAGTGTGGAAAAAGAGATAGTAGCATTGTCCCTTCTCTCTTTTTCTCTCATTTTTTTCTTTTTCTTCTTTCATTTTTTTTCTTTCTTTCTCCTTTTTTTCTTTTTCTCTTTTTTTCTTTCTTTTTGATGGGCTTCTTTGGCCTATTTTATTTTTATAAAGTCCGAAGTCTCATCCCGACTTGTGGGGGAATCATAGTCTTCATCATTCTTTCCTCACTGGGACAATGCTCTAATAATGAAGATCATCACACTTTTATGGATTTACAACTCGAGAATTACAACTCAAAGCTAGAACAAGATATGACTCTATATGAATGCCTCCGGCGGTGTACCGGGATATGCAATGAATCAAGAGTGACATGTATGAAAATTATGAAGGTGGCCTTGCCACAAATACGATGTCAACTACATGATAATGCAAAGAGTAATATGACAATGATGAAACATGTCATAATAAACGGAACGGTGGAAAGTTGCATGGCAATATATCTCGGAATGGCTATGGCAATGCCATAATAGGTAGGTATGGTGGCTGTTTTGAGGAAGGTAAATAATGGGTTCAATACCGGCGAAAGTTGCGCGGTAATAAGAGAGGCTAGCAAAGTGGAAGGATGAGTGTGCGTATATCCATCGACTCACATTAGTCATAAAGAACTCATATACTTATTGCAAAAGTCTACTTAGCCCTCTAAGCAAAGTACTACTACGCATGCTCCAAGAGGGATAGATTGGTAGGAAAAGACCATCGCTCGTTCCCGACTGCCACCCATAAGGAAGACAATCAAAAGAGCACCTCATGCAACAAATTTGTCACACAACTTTTACCATACGTGCATGCTACGGGACTTGCCAACTTGAAAAAAAGTATTTCTCAATTTCATCATTATCCACTAGCATGACCCTAACATTACTACCTTTGTATCTCAAAACAATTATCAAGCATCAAGTTGATCATAGCATCCAATTCACTTCCTATGATAGTTTTCATTCAAATTACCATGCTGTTTAAGACTCTCAAAATAATATAAGTGAAGCATGAGAGTTTATTAATTTCTACAAAATAAAAAACACCGCCGTGCTCTAAAAAGATATAAGTGAAGCACTAGAGCAAACGACAAACTACTCCAAAAGATATAAGTGAAGATCAATGAGTAGCTAAATAATTATGCAACTATGTGAAGACTCTCTCCCATTAAAGAATTCAGATCTTGGTATCTTACTGAAACAACAAGCAAAGCAAAATAAAATGACAATGCAAGGATAGCACAACTCATGTGAAGAAGCAAAAACTTAGGCTCAACCGATACTAATCGATAGTTGTTGAAGAAGAAAGGTGGGATGCCTAACGGGGCATCCCCAAGATTAGATGCTTGATACTTCTTGGAATATTATCTTGGGGTGCCTTGGGCATCCCCAAGCTTGAACTTTTATGTCTCCTTAATTCCTCTCATATCATGGTTTCTCTTTTTATCAAAAGCTTCATCCACACCAAACTCAACAAGAACTCGTGAGATAGGTTAGTATAAAACAATGCAAAACCTTATCATTTTCTACTGTAACAAATCACTAAAATTATTATTCAACATGAATACTAAATTCCTCTGCATATTTAATACTCCAATCCTCAAATAGAATCATTAAACAAGCAAACATATGCAAACAATGCAACCATAACAGCAATCTGTCAAAACAGTACAGTCTGTAAAGAATGCAAGAGTATCAATACTTCCCTCACTCCAAAAATTATGAACTAAAATTCCGACTGTAATAAATTTATCAGAGCTTAATATGCAAAAATATTCAATGTTATACCATTCTCTGACTTTTCTAGGGAATGTTTGCAACAGTGGTAAACTTTCTGTTTTCAAACAGCAACATGTATACTTAGCAAAATAAGCATGGCAAAGGCTAACCTTGACATTTTTATTGAAACTAAAGATGCAAAAAATTATTCTAACTAACAGCAAGAAAATACTAACAAAATAAAATGAGGCTCCAAGAAAAACACATATCATGTGGCAAATAAAATTATAGCTCCAAGTAAAGTTACCGATGAACGAAGACGAAAGAGGGGATGCCATCCGGGGCATCCCCAAGCTTAGGCTCTTAGTTGTCCTTGAATATTACCTTGGGATGCCTTGGGAATCCCCAAGCTTAGGCTCTTGCCACTACTTATTCCATAGTCCATCGAATCTTTACCCAAAACTTGAAAACTTCAACCACACAAAACTCAACACAAAACTCGTAAGCTCCGTTAGTATAAGGAAATAAAACCACCACTTAGGTACTATAATGAACTCATTATAAATTAACATTGGTGTAATATATACTGTATTATAACTTCTCTATGGTTCATACCACTTAATACTAGCCATAGATTCATCAGAATAAGCAAAAAACACAATGAAAACAGAATCTGTCAAAAACAGAAAAGTCTGTAGTAATCAGTATCAAACGTATACTTCTGTACATCAAAAAATTATTAAATAAATTGCTGGTCCTGAGGAATTTGTTTATTAATCATCTGCAAAAAGAATCAACCTAAAATCACTCTCCAGTAAAAAATGGAAGGTAATATCGTGAGCGCTAAAGTTTCTGGTTTCTACAGCTAGATCATATAAACTTCACCCAAGTCTTCCCAAAGGTTCTACTTGGCACTTTATTGAAACAAGAGCTATAAAACATGATTACTAAAGTAGCATAATCATGTTAACAAACAAAAACAGTAAGGATAAATATTGGGTTGTCTCCCAACAAGAGCTTTTCTTTAATGCCTTTTTAGCTAGGCATGCTGATGGCAATGATGCTCACATAGAAGATAAGAATTGAAACATAACGGGAGCATCATGAAAAATATGACTAGCACATTTAAGTCTAACCCACTTCCTATGCATAGGGATTTTGTGAGCAAACAACTTATGGGAACAATAATCAACTAGCATAGGATGTCACAACAAGCATAACTTTAAGATTTTCAACACATAGGGAGGAAATTTGACATTATTGCAATTCCTACAAGCATATATTCCTCCCTCATAATAATTTTTAGTAGCATCATGAATTAATTCAACAATATAACCATCACCTAAAGCATTCTTTTCATGATCTACAAGCATAGAAAATTTATTACTCTCCACATAAGCAAAATTCTTCTCATGAATAATAGTGGGAGCAAACTCAACAAAATAATTATCATGTGAGGCCTAATATAATTGAAAACTAAAATCATGATGACAAGTTTAATGGTTATCATTGTTCTTAATAGCATACAAGTCATCACAATAATCATCATCAATAGCAACTTTGTTCTCATAATCAATTGGAACCTCTTCCGAAATAGTGGAATCATCACTTAATAAAGTTGACACTCTTCGAAATCCACTTTCATGTTCATCACAATAAGATTCAACATCCTCCAAAATAGTGGGATAACTACTTCCTAAAGTTTACACTCTTCCAAACTCACTTTCATCAATATAATAATCATAAATAGGAGGCATGCTTTCATCATAATAAATATTCTCATCAAAACTTGGGGGACAAAAAATATCATATTCATCAAACATAGCTTCCCCAAGCTTGTGGCTTTGCATATCATTAGCATCATGGATATTCAAGGAATTCATACTAACAACATTGCAATCATGCTCATCATTCAAAGATATAGTACCAAACATTCTAATGCATTCTTCTTCTAGCACTTGAGCACAATTTTCCTTTCCATCAAACTCACGAAAGATATTAAAAAGACGAAGCGTACGAGACAAACTTAACTCCATTTTTTTGTAGTTTTCTTTTATAAACTAAACTAGTGATAAAACAAGAAACAAAAAGATTCAATTGCAAGATCTAAAGATATAAGTTCAAGCGCTAACCTCCCCGGCAACGGCGCCAGAAAAGAGCTTGATGTCTACTACACAACCTTCTTCTTGTAGACGTTGTTGGGCCACAAGTGCACAGGTTTGTAGGACAGTAGCAAATTTCCCTCAAGTGGATGACCTAAGGTTTATCAATCCGTAGGAGGCGTAGGATGAAGATGGTCTCTCTCAAACAACCCTGCAACCAAATAACAAAGAGTCTCTTGTGTCCCCAACACACCCAATACAATGGTAAATTGTATAGGTGCACTAGTTCGGCGAAGAGATGGTGATACAAGTGCAAAATAGATAGTAGATAAAAGTTTTTGTAATCTGAAATTACAAAAACAGCAAGGTAACAAGTGGTAAAAGTGAGCGTAAATGGTATTGCAATGATAGGAAACAAGGCCTAGGGTTCATACTTTAACTAGTGCAAGTTCTCTCAACAATAATAACATAGATAAATCATATAACAAGCCCTCAACATGCAACAAAGAGTCACTCCAAAGCCACTAATAGCGGAGAACAAACATAGAGATTATGGTAGGGTACGAAACCACCTCAAAGTTATTCTTTCGGATCAATCTACACAAGAGTTCGTACTAGAATAACACCTTAAGACACAAATCAACCAAAACCCTAATGTCACCTAGATACTCCATTGTCACCTCAAGTATCCCTGGGCATGATTATACGATATGCATCACACAATCTCAGATTCATCTATTCAACCAACACAAAGTACTTCAAAGAGTTCCCCAAAGTTTCTACCGGAGAGTCAAGAACGTGTGCCAACCCCTATGCATAGGTTCATGGGCGGAACCCGCAAGTTGGTCACCAAAACATACATCAAGAGGCACATGATATCCCATTCTCACCACAGATAAGCATGGCAAGACATACATCAAGTGTTCTCATAAAAGACTCAATCCGATAAGATAACTTCAAAGGGGAAACTCAATTCATCACAAGAGAGTAGAGGGGGAGAAACATCATAAGATCCAACTATAATAGCAAAGCTCGGGATACATCAAGTGTTGGGGAACGTAGCAGAAATTAACAATTTTCTATGCATCACCAAGATCAATTAATGGAGATTCTAGCAACAAAAGAGGGAGAGGATGAGTGAATCTTCATACCCTTGAATATCGCGATGCGGAAGCGTTACAAGAACGCGGATGAGGGAGTTGTACTCGCGGCGATTCAAATCGCGGAAGATCCGATCTAACACCGAACGGACGGCGCCTCCGCGTTCAACACACGTACAGCCCGGGGACATCTCCTCCTTCTTGATCCAGCAAGGGGAGGGGAGAAGTTGAGGGAGAGCTCCGGCAGCACGACGGCGTGGTGGTGGAGCTTGCAGTTCTCCGGCAGGGCTTCGCCAAGCACTACTGAGGAGAAGGTGGAGTTGGAGAGGGGGAGGGTTGCGCCAGGGGCAAGGGTGAAGCTCCCATGCGCCTCCCCACTATATATAGGGGTGGAGGGGGCTGGTTTCTTGCCCTCCAAGTCCATTGGAGCGTTGGCAAAGGTGGGAGGAAAGAAATCCCATCATTTCCTTCCCCACCGATTGTTATCCCCCCTTTTTAGGGATCTTGATCTTATCCTTTCGGGATATGATCTTATTCCTTCTAAGGGGGGATCTTGGTGCTCCTTGACCAGGGGTGTGGAGCCTTGCCCCCACTACCCAGGTTCATGTGCGTCCCCCATGCAGGTGGGCCCCACTTTCGAACCTTCTAGAACCTTCCCGGTACAATACCGAAAAATCCCGAACATTTTCCGGTGGCCAAAATAGGACTTCCCATATATAAATCTTTACTTCCGGACCATTCCGGAACTCCTCGTGACGTCCGGGATCTCATACGAGACTCCGAACAACATTCGTAACTGCACACTAATTCCCATAACAACTCTAGCATCACCGAACCTTAAGTGTGTAGACCCTACGGGTTCGGGAATCATGCAAACATGACCGAGACAGCTCTCTGACCAATAACCAACAGCGGGATCTGGATACCCATGTTGGCTCCCACATGTTCCACGATGATCTCATCGGATGAACAACGATGTCAAGGATTCAAGTAATCCCGTATACAATTCCCTTTGTCAATTGGTACGTTACTTGCCCGAGATTCGATCGCCGGTATCACAATACCTCGTTCAATCTCATTACGGGCAAGTCACTTTACTCGTTCCATAATGCATGATCCCGCGACTAACTACTTAGACACATTGAGCTCATTATGATGATGCATTACCGAGTGGGCCCAGAGATACCTCTCCGTCATACGGAGTGACAAATCCCAGTCTCGATTCGTGCCAACCCAACAGACACTTTCATAGATACCTGTAGTGCACCTTTGTAGCCACCCAGTTATGTTGTGATGTTTGGTACACGCAAAGCATTCCTACGGTATCCGGGAGTTGCACAATCTCATGGTCTAAGGAAATGATACTTGACATTAGAAAAGCTTTAGCAAACGAACTACACGATCTTGTGCTATGCTTAGGATTGGCTCTTGCCCATCACATCATTCTCCTAATGATGTGATCCCGTTATCAATGACATCCAATGTCCATGGTCAGGAAACCATAACCATCTATTGATCAACAAGCTAGTCAACTAGAGGCTCACTAGGGACATGTTGTGGTCTATGTATTCACACATGTATTACGGTTTCCAGTTAATACAATTATAGCATGAACAATAGACAATTATCATGAACAAGGAAATACAGTAATAACCATTTTATTATTGCCTCTAGGGCATATTTCCAACAGTCTCCCACTTGCACTAGAGTCAATAATCTAGTTCACATCACTATGTGATTGTAATGAATCAACACCCATGGGGTTTGATCATATCTCGCTTGTGAGAGAGGTTATTAGTCAACGGATCTGAACCTTTCAGATTGGTGTGTGCTTTACAAATCTCTATGTCATCTTGTAGATGCAGCTACCACGCGCTATTTGGAGCTATTCCAAATAACTGCTCTACTATATGAATCCTGTCTACTACTCAGAGTCATCCAGATTAGTGTCAAAGTTTGCATCGGCGTAACCCTTTACGACGAACTCTTTTACCACCTCCATAATCGAGAAAATTCCTTAGTCCACTTGTTACTTAGGATAACCTTGACCGCTATCCTGTGATCCATTCCTGGATCACACTTGTACCCCTTGACTGACTCATGGCAAGGCACACTTTAGGTGTGGTACACAACATAGCATACTGTGGAGCCTACGTCTAAAGCATAGGGGACGACATTCGTCCTTTCTCTCTCTTCTGTCGTGGTCAGGTCTTGAGTCTTACTCAATACTCACACCTTATAACACAGCCAAGAACTCCTTCTTTGCCAATCTATTTTTGAACTCCTTCAAAACCTTATCACGGTGCGTACTCATTTGAAAGTACTATTAAGCGATTTTGATCTATCCTTATAGATCTTGATGCTCAATGTTCAAGTAGCTTAATCCAGGTTTTCCATTGAAAAATACTTTTCAAATAACCCTATATGATTTCCAGAAATTCTACCTCATTTCTGATCAACAATATGTCAACAACATATACTCCAGAAATTCTATAGTGCTCCCACTCACTTCTTTGGAAATACAAGTTTCTCATAAACTTTGTATAAACCCAAAATCTTTGATCATCTCATCAAAGTGTATATTCCAACTCCGAGATGCTTACTCCAGTCCTTAGAAGGATTGCTGGAGCTTTGCATACTTGTTAGCATCTTTCAGGATTGTCAAAACCTTCTGGTTGTATCACATACAAACTTTCCTCAAGAAAATCGTCGAGGAAACAATGATTGACATCCTATCTGCAAGATTTCATAAATAATGCCGTAACTACTAATATAATTCCAACAGACTATTAGCATCGCTACGAGTGAGAAAGTCTCATCGTAGTCAACTCCTTGAACTTGTCCGAAAACATCTTAACGACAAGTCGAGCTTTATCAATGGTGATACTTACCATCATTGTCTGTCTTCCTTTTAAAATCCATCTGTACCTAACAGCCTTACGACCATCAAGTAGTTCTTCCAAAGTCTATACTTTGTTTTCATACATGGATCCTCTCTTGGATTTTATGGCCTCGAGCCATTTATCGGAATCCGGGCCCACCATCGCTTCTCCATAGCTCGTAGGTTCTTTGTTGTCTAGCAACATGACCTCCAAGACAGGATTACCGTATCACTCTGAAGCAGTACGTGTCCTTGTCGTCCTACGAGGTTTGGTAGTGACTTGATCCGAAATTTCATGATCACTATCATCAGCTTCCACTTCAATTTGTGTAGGCTCCACAGGAACAACTCATGTGCCCTACTACACACTGGTTGAAGTGATGGTTCAATAACCTTATCAAGTTTCCACCATCCTCCCACTCAATTCTTTCGAGAGAAACTTTTCCTCTAGAAAGGACCCGTTTCTAGAAACAATCACTTTTGCTTCCAGATCTGAAATAGGAGGTATACCCAACTGTTTTTGGGTGTCCTATGCAGATGCATTTATCCGCTTTGGGTTGAGCTTATCTGGCTGAAACCTTTTCACATAAGCGTCGCAGCCCCAAACTTTTAAGAAACGACAGCTTAGGTTTCTCTAAACCATAGTTCATACGCTGTCATATCAATGGAATTACGTGGTGCCCTATTTATAGTGAATGCGGTTGTCTCTAATGCTTCACCCATAAACGGTAGTGGTAATTCGATAAGAGACATCATGGCATGCACCATATCCAATAGGGTGCAGCTATGACGTTCGGACACACCATCACACTATGGTGTTCCAGGCGGCATTAGTTGTGAAACAATTTCCACAATGTCTTAATTGTGTACCAAACACGTAACTCAGATATTCATCTCTATGATCATATCATAGGTATTTTATCCTCTTGTCACGACGATCTTCAACTTCGCTCTGAAATTACTTGAACCTTTCAATATTTCAGACTTGTGTGTCATCAAGTAAATATACTTAGTATCTACTCAAATCATTTGTGAAGTAAGAACATAACGATATCCACTGCGTGCCTCGGCATTCATTGGACATCACACATCAAAATGTATTACTTCCAACAAGTTGCTCTCTTGTTCCATCTTACTGAAAACGAGGCTTTTCGGTCATCTTACCCATGTGGTATGATTTGCATGTCTCAAGTGATTTAGAATCAAGTGAGTCCAAACGATCCATCTGCATGGAGTTTCTTCATGCACACATACCAATAGACATGGTTCACATGTCACAAACTTTTCAAAAATGAGTGAGTCCAAAGATCCATC
Organism: Triticum dicoccoides; assembly: GCF_002162155.2. Lineage (NCBI taxonomy): Eukaryota > Viridiplantae > Streptophyta > Magnoliopsida > Poales > Poaceae > Triticum > Triticum dicoccoides. Next base: position 113,030,284 of record NC_041387.1, on the reverse strand, counting down.
AACATGGAGCTTCTTCATGCGTTTTATACCAATATGACTCAAATGGCAGTGCCACAAGCAGGTGGTACTATCATTACTATCTTATATCTTTTGGCATGAACATGTGTATCACTACAATCGAGATTCAATAAACCATTCATTTTAGGTGCAAGACCATTGAAGGTATTATTCAAATAAATAGAGTAACCATTATTCTCCTTAAATGAATAACCATATTGCGATAGACATAATCCAATCATGTCTATGCTAAACACAAACACTAAATAACAATTATTTAGGTTTAACACCGATCCCGATGGTAGAGGGAGCGTGCGATGTTTGATCACATCAACCTTGGAAATACTTCGAACACATATCGTCACCTCGCCTTTAGCTAGTCTCTGTTTATTTGGTAGCCTTTTATTTCGAGTTACTAACACTTAGCAACCGAACCGGTATCTATTACCATGGTGCTACTAGGAGTACTATTAAAGTATACATTAATATAATGTATATCCAATATACTTCTGTCGACCTTGCCTGCTTCTTATCTACCAAGTATCTAGGGTAGTTCTGCTTCAGTGACCGTTCCCTCATTACAGAAGCACTTAATCTCGGGTTTGGGTTCAACCCTGGGTTTCTTCACTGGAGCAGCAACTGATTTGTCATTTCGTGAAGTACCCCTTCTTGCCCTTGCCCTTCTTGAAACTAGTGGTTTCACTAACCATCAACAATTGATGCTCCTTCTTGATTTCTACTTTCGCGGTGTCAAACATCGCGAATATTTCAAGGATCATCATATCTATCCCTGATATGTTATAGTTCATCACGAAGCTCTAGTAGCTTGGTGGCAATGTCTTTGGAGAACTATCACTATGTCATATGGAAGATTAACTCCCACTCGATTCAAGTGATTGTTGTACCCAGACAATCTGAGTACAAGCTCAACGGTTGAGCTTTTCTCCCTTAGTTTGTAGGCTAAGAAGCTCGTCGGAGGTCTTATACCTCTTGACGTGGGCACGAGCCTGAAATCCCAATTTCAGCCCTTGGAACATCTCATATATTCCACGACGTTTCTAAAACGTCTTTAGCGCCTCAGTTCTAAACCGTTTAACATTACTAAACTATCACGTAGTCATCAAAACGTGTATGTCAGATGTTCGCAACATCCGCAAACGACGTTCGAGGTTCAGCACACCGAGCGGTGCATTAAGGACATAAGCCTTCTGCGCAGCAATGAGGACAATCCTCAGTTTACGGACCCAGTCCGCATAATTGCTACTATCAACTTTCAACTAAATTTTCTCTAGGAACATATCTAAAATAGTAGAACTAAAGCGCAAGCTACAATATAATTTGCAAAGACCTTTTGACTATGTTCATGATAATTCAGTTCATCTAATGAACTCCCACTCAGATAGACATCCCTCTAGTCATCTAAGTGATACATGATCCGAGTCAACTAGGCCGTGTCCGATCATCACGTGAGATGGACTAGTCATCATCGGTGAACATTTTCATGTTGATCGTATCTACTATACGACTCATGTTCGACCTTTCGGTCTCTTGTGTTCCGAGGCCATGTCTGTACATGCTAGGCTCGTCAAGTCAACCTAAGTGTTTTGCATGTGTAAATCTGGCTTACACCCATTGTATGTGAACGTTAGAATCTATCACACTCGATCATCATGTGGTGCTTCGAAACAACGAACTTTCGCAACGGTGCACAGTTAGGGTGAACACTTTCTTGAAATTTTAGTGAGGGATCATCTTATTTATGCTACCGTCCTGCTAAGCAAATAAGATGTAAACTTGATAAACATCACATGCAAATCATAAAGTGACATGATATGGCCATCATCATCTTGCGCCTTTGATCTCCATCTTTGAGGCGCGGCATCATCACCTTCGTCACTGGCATGACACCATGATCTCCATCATCATGATCTCCATCATCGTGTCTCCATGAAGTTGTCTCGCCAACTATTACTTCTACAACTACGGCTAACGGTTAGCAATATAGTAAAGTAATTACATGGCGTTGTTCAATGACACGCAGGTCATACAATAAATTAAGACAACTCATATGGCTCCTGCCGGTTGTCATACTCATCAACATGCAAGTCGTGATTCCTATTACAAGAACATGATCAATCTCATACATCACATATATCATCCATCACATCCTTTTGGCCATATCACATCACATGACATATGCTGCAAAAACAAGTTAGATGTCCTCTAATTGTTGTTGCAAGTTTTTACATGGCTGCTATAGGTTTCTAGCAAGAACGTTTCTTACCTACACCAAAACCACAATGTGATATGCCAATTGCTATTTACCCTTCATAAGGACCCTTTTCATCGAATCCGATCCGACTAAAGTGGGAGAGACTGGCACCCGCTAGCCACCTTATGCAACAAGTGCATGTTAGTCGGTGGAACCTGTCTCACGTAAGTGTATGTGTAAGGTCGGTCCGGGCCGCTTCATCCCACAATACCGTCGAAACAAGATAGTACTAGTAACGGTAAGCATATTGAACAAAATCAACGCCCACAACAACTTGTGTTCTACTCGTGCATAGAATCTACGCAATAGACCTAGCTCATGATGCCACTGTTGGGGAGCGTAGCATAAATTCAAAATTTTCTATGCATCACCAAGATCAATCTATGGAGATTCTAGCAACAAGAGAGGGAGAGGATGAGTGCATCTTCATACCCTTGAAGATCGTGATGCGGAAGCGTTACAAGAACGCGGATGAGGGAGTCGTACTCGCGGCAATTCAAATAGCGGAAGATCCGATCTAACACCGAATGGATGGCGCCTCCGCGTTCAACACACGTACAGCCCGGGGACGTCTCCTCCTTCTTGATCCAGAAAGGGGAGAGGAGAGGTTGAGGGAGAGCTCCGGCATCACGACAGCATGGTGGTGGAGCTTGCAGTTCTCCGGCAGGGCTTCGCCAAGCACTACTAAGGAGGAGGTGGAGTTGGAGAGGGGGAAGGCTGCGCCAGGGGCAAGGGTGAAGCTCCCATGCGCCTCCCCACTATATATAGGGGTGGAGGGGGCTGGTTTATTGCCCTCCAAGTCCACTGGGGCATTGGCAAAGGTGGGAGGAAAGAAAACCCATCATTTCCTTCCCCACCGATTGTTATCTCCCCTTTTTAGGGATCTTGATCTTATCCTTTCGGGATATGATCTTATTCCTTCTAAGGGGGGATCTTGGTGCACCTTGAACAGGGGTGTGGGGCCTTGCCCCCACTACCCACGTTCATGTGGGTCCCCCCATGCAGGTGGGCCCCACTCCGGAACCTTCTAGAACCTTCCCGGTACAATACCGAAAAATCCCGAACATTTTCCGGTGGCCAAAATAGGAATTCCCATATATAAATCTTTACTTCCAGACCATTCCGGAACTCCTCATGACGTCCGGGATCTCATTCGGGACTCCGAACAACATTCGGTAACTGCACACTAATTTCCATAACAACTCTAGCGTCACTGAACCTTAAGTGTGTAGACCCTACGGGTTCCAGAATCATGCAGACATGACCGAGACAGCTCTCTGGCCAATAACCAACAGCGGGATCTGGATACCCATGTTGGCTCCCACATGTTCTACGATGATCTCATCGGATGAACCACAATGTCAAGGATTCAAGCAATCCCGTATACTATTCCCTTTGTCAATCGGTACGTTACTTTCCCGAGATTCGATCGCCGGTATCCCAATACCTTGTTCAATCTCGTTACCGGCAAGTCACTTTACTCGTTCCATAATGCATGATCCCGCGACTAACTACTTAGACACATTGAGCTCATTATGATGATGCATTATCGAGTGGGCCCAGAGATACCTCTCCGTCATACGGAGTGACAAATCCCAGTCTCGATTCGTGCCAACCCAACAGACACTTTCGGAGATACCCGTAGTGCACCTTTGTAGCCACCCAGTTACGTTGTGATGTTTGGTACATGCAAAGCATTCCTACGGTATCCGGGAGTTGCACAATCTCGTGGTCTAAGGAAAATGATACTTGACATTAGAAAAGCTTTAGCAAACGAACTACATGATCTTGTGCTATGCTTAGGATTGGGTCTTGTCCATCACATCATTCTCCTAATGATGTGATCCCGTTATCAATGACATCCAATGTCCATGGTCAGGAAACCATAACCATCTATTGATCAACGAGCTAGTCAACTAGAGGCTCACTAGGGACATGTTGTGGTCTATGTATTCACACATGTATTACGGTTTCCAGTTAATACAATTATAGCATGAACAATAGACAATTATCATGAACAAGGAAATACAATAATAACCATTTTATTATTGCCTCTAGGGCATATTTACAACATCAAGATCGTGCCATAGAGGGAACACGAGAGAGAACACGAGAGAGAGAGAGAGATCAAACACATAGCTACTGGTACATACCCTCGGCCTCGAGGGTGAACTACTCCCTCCTCGTCATGGAGAGCGCCGGGATGATGAAGATGGCCACCGGTGAAGGATCCCCCCTCCGGCAGGGTGCCGGGAAGGGCTCCCGAGAGGTTTTTGGTGGCTACAGAGGCTTGCGGCGGCGGAACTCCTGATCTATCTTCTCCCTGGATGTTTTAGGGTATGTGGGACGATATAAGCGAAAGAAGTCGGTTGGGAGGTGCTCGAGGGGCCCACGAGACAGGGGGCGCACCCCCTAGGGGCGCGCCCTCCTATCTCGTGGAGTCCCCGAGTATCTTCTGACTTGAACTCCACGTCTCCAGGATGATATTCTTCCAAGAAATCACATTGCCGAAGGTTTCATTCCGTTTGGACTCCGTTTGATATTCCTTTTCTTCGAAATACTGAAACAGGCAATAAAACAGCAATCTGGGCTGGGCCTCCCGTTAATAGGTTAGTCCCAAAAGTAATATAAAAGTGTATAATAAAGCCCATAATCATTCAAAACAGATGATATAATAGCATGGAACAATCAAAAATTATAGATACATTGGAGACGTATCATCCGGCCTAGCTAAAGGCCCACATGATTTTGCACACCATAATGGGCCGGCCCAGCTAAAGGCCCACAAGATTTTGTGGACCACAATGGGCTGGCCTAGCTAAAGGCCCACAAGATTCTGCATACCATAATGGGCCGGCCCAGCTAAAGGCCCAATATTCTCTGTCAAATCGGCCCATCAACGGCCTGTCCTAAACTTGTCATCAACGCGGCCCATGTTCACTTCTGGCCCGTTAACAGTCCGCTAAGTAATTGGGCCGAATTACGGCCCGGTGTATTTCCGGCCTGTTAAAGGTCCTGCTTCATTTGGGCCCATTGACAGGCCATCAAAACTTTCGGCCCATAAACGACCGTGAAGGATTTGGGTCATATTCGGCCATGTCCGACATTTGGCCTATTAGAGGCCCACTATAGATTTGGGCCACTTTCGGCATGTTGTCAATTTTGGCATGTTAACGCCGGACGAAAACCATGGGCCATATGTGGCCCAACGTCATATCTTGCCCATTAACAGCCCATATAAAAATGACGATAAACTAGCCAAACCGGAGTTCCGGCCTGTTAAATGCCCGTGTATTAGGTCGGCGCATTTACAGCCCATCCGAATTTCGTCCTGTCAAAGATCCGCATCGCAAATGGGCCACCATTTAGGCCTGCTAAGACCAGTGGGTTTGGCACAATCAGGGCCCAATCTCACTTTCAATCTATTAAAGGCCCATGTTTTTTATGGGCTCGAGATATTTACACATGTAAATGGCCTATTTTTACTAAGGGCCCAAATTATGTTTAGGCCTGTTAAAGGCCCACTATGGGCACAGGCCTACCGGAAAAATACGAAAGCTTATGCTGATTTAGGCCCAGATATTTTAGTGGGCTACATGCCAATTTCGGCCCATAATCGTTTTTAGCCCAATTGGAATGGGCCCGACGAATGTTGGCATGTTGGGCTCCTACGAAGCTTTTGGCCGAATACATTACTAAGATAAACCTACACTATACAAAAATAGCGTCGTAACTACTGCAGCCTGTGGCAGCATCATAAATGTTGTATCACAACAAAATAAATTCCAACCATACAACAAAAGTCCTGTTGGCATAAAGCTTACAGTCCTTCCAGATAAAAGCACCATCATATGTATAGAAGCACAGATCATTTGACCTGAGTGCTAATGTTTCAGGCTGTAGAATTTGATGGAGCAGCATGATCTTCACCTTTTTTCCGCCATTTCTCTTGAATAACGAAGCGAATGTCTGATAGTCTGGTTTCAAAACCATTCATATCTTGACGACATTTGTCAACCACTATTCTTGTTTCCGAAACGACGTCCATTAGGGATTGGACTTGTGTCTGGAGCACAGATATATCACTCTGTATAGTAGGAAGATTTTGTTGAGTAGGCGATTTGGACGAGGTTAACTTGACGACCAACTCAGAATTACGCAGGAAGGTGCTTTTTGCACTGTTAGTGGAGAGATACTGACGCACTGCAGCAAGAGGTGACATTGTGCCTGTGGTAGCCTCGTCACCTTCAGGTGGTTGTGGATGTTGAATCATTTGTTCCATAGCTTCTTGAAAGTTTGAACTTGTAGATTAGTGTACCAGATAAGTTACTAATGAGACAGAGACAAACAAAGTAGGTTAAACATTTATATGTAACTTATTTTTGTGAACTACTGTAATACATTACCATGTATTGTAGTGCCAACTACATAATAAAATCACTTTCGAAACATATGTCCATGTAGCATGCCTACTGTATTGTTTATTTCCTCACATTCGTTGACATCTAAGGATAAAGAGACATGGTTTAAAGTAGGATGAACATAGTATGACATCATTCATATCATGGGAAAACAGATATAAAACAAACAGGCTATTTTATCATTGTGTGCGCACGTGAACATAACAACTAGATTACAGATCAAGACCAAAAGAATATCCTTCATCTCTTTTCAACCATGTAAGGTGAAATGATACGTTAAGACAACTATGTATAAAAGTGAACAGAGTAACTGATATTGGCTGCAAACCAAGTAGTTAAATGAACACATCACAGTACCAATCAGTTCAAGGCAGGAGGAGTAAGGGCTTACAACAGCAGCTTGAACTGGTGTGCTCATGCCCTTCATCTTGCTGGTGTGGCAATCCTTGAAGATTTGCACTGCATTTGGTTCAGGTTCTTTTTGGTCCGCACGGGCTTTCCTCTATATTTGGAACAAGTCAATATAGATACGATAATATGGCACAAAAAAAGAAGGAAGTAGCAGCTATTGACAAGAGCCTCGCAGTGTGCAATATAGCTACGAGATCCCATTGTCTGTTGGAATTTCACTTTAGAACGGTTGGTTTTGTTGTTCAAACAGTTAGCCTAGAAGAAGATACACTTGTAAGGCACATACATAAATACAAGTTCAATATGTGGTCTGATCAAATATATATAGCATACCTGATACTTTGGATCAGACCAATGTTTAATGAGGGTTGTCCAGTCTTCATCTGTAATATATTCCACTGGAGATGTTTGGGCGATTTCATTGTTAGCCTTGCCTTCAAAGTGAGATTTTCTAAGGTGGTACCGATACTGTCGCAGAGCAGACGAAAAAACATGAGTGCATGCGTGTTTAGTTGCATCATCTTTTGGATCCAACTTGAACCTCATCTGTTGAAAAAAGAATGTGAGTCTTATTAGGAGGAAGCTAGAAAGTATGGGACATTGCAAGACAATATTACTAATTGCGATGAATAACATTACTTACGGATAAATGGTCAAGGAAGGTGTTAAACTGGGTATTGTCTTTCTCATTCCTGTACTGGATCCATGTTGGGAGGATACGTGCATGACACCTAACGGCAACGGCTGCCTCTGATACTAACTTGGCTGACTCTATAGCATCACGTGGCCTTTTTAAACCTGCCTCAAAATGGATCTCCATTCTTCCCCCTTTAGATTTTGTTAATCTGTCAAGCATTATCCCTGATGTCTGTTTTCGCTTGCACCGTGGTGCTAGTTCAACAACGAATATGGGAAGTGTTAGTGTACATCAAACTGTGAGAGTACATATAAAGGAGCATGCAACTGCAACTTGACTCGGTCAGGTACCGTCTTGGTGTTGATGCTTATGAGGTTCATCTAATCTTGCCAAGTCCTGTTGTGTCAGTAGTGCTTCGGAAGTAGTGTTAGGTGTGATGGCAACTTGGGAACTGGCCAGTTCCAGAGCAAACAAACAGTAACTCGTTGAGATGCTGGTACAGTTGAAGCGGATGTTGCAGCTGGTGGAGCAGGTGATACTGTGTTTGTAGATTTAGCCGGTGGACTTGGACCTTCTACTGCACTATAAGTACCAGCAGAATCTCGACGGCAGATCCTTTTCCGTTTCATCCGACGAGTAACAGCACTCCCTACTATATTATTTTTCCTTGCTCTTTTTTGACTTTGCCATGTCAAGTCGTACCCACAACACAAAAGAATAAAATCGCTCTACAGAACTCATTGATGCATGATACAGACAAGCAATACTTTGATGTAAGACAACCGTATGAGGATGGAATATGTAAGAAAAACAGGACGGCATGACATATTCACAGCTACGATGTGCAAACTAAGCAAAAGGATTTTCAAGAAAACAGAAGTAATGCAAGCTAGACACCATATGAAAGATGCAACCAATATTACTCTGCCAAGTTAAAAGTGTCTTGTCATAAGTGGCAATTCGAAAAATTAGAAGCAGTACAACATAGAAATCAGTGCAAGATGCAACCACTATCAAACTGCCATGTTAAAAGCGTCCAATCATGAGTGACTGATGCAAGATACACAACAGCAGTATTTTGATGTAAGAACATGGTATGATAGATAGATGCAATGTATTCTAGACACAGAAAGCCATGTCATATGCACATGTATAACGTATAAACTCAGCAGGTGTAATTTAATCAAAATAGAAGAAATACAGGCTAGACAACATATGCAACATGAAACCAATTATCACACTGTCAACTTAGTGCAAGCACCTGCAATGGTGGAGTATGGGAGATGAACTCATCATGTAGACTTGGGACTTTAACTTCATTAGCAGTAGCAGTGGCAAATCTAGAGAGTCTTTGTTTGCGTCGGTGCAGAGGACCACCAACATCCCCTAACTTACTCTTTTCCTTCCTATTTTCTGATATTGCCTTATGAAGTCAAAACCACAAGAAGATGAACAAAATTAGCTCTGCATAACTGGTTGATGCATGATACAGACGAACACTACTTTGATGTAAGGCAAGCGCGGGATAGGAGGATGGAATATATACAAAAAAAGACAGCTTTTCATATTCACACGTACGATATATAGGAGGATGGAATATGTATGAAAAAACAGTAAGCGGAAGGCATTTCAACAAAATTAGAAGAAATGAAAGCTAGGCACCATATGAACATGCAACCAATATCACTCTATCAGGTAAAAAGTGTCTCGTCGTAAGTGCCATTTCAAGAAATTAGAAGCAGTACAATCTAGAAGACAATGCAAGATGCAACCTACATCACAGTCCCACGTTAAATATGTCTTATGGGTAAGTGATCATTGCAGGTACAAGTTGTAAGCTACGCAGATGCAATTCAACATAATCGGAAGCAATACAAACTAGACATCATACGGAAAATGCAACCACATATAACAGTTCCAAGTAAGAGCAAGCACCTATGATGGTGGAGTAGGGGAGATGTGCTCATCTTGTACACGTATGTTTTAGAAACAGGAACACGTGTCATATTCACAGGCATTATGTGTAAAGTAAGTAGATGCAACTCAAGTTAGAAGCAATACAAGCTAGACATCATACGCAACATGCAACCACATGTAATAGTGCCAAGTTAGAGCAAGCACCTGTGATGGTGGAGTACGGGAGATGTGCTCATCATCTACAGAGCTATGTTGACTGTCCAGCCTTGTGTTGTCTTGTGAATCTTGTTGGGAGGATGGCGGAGTAGAATCTGTAGAGACCCCCTGTTTGAGTTGCTCCGAAGGACCACCATCATCCACTGCCGGACTAATTTCCTTCATCTGTAATGATTTTGCATTGTGAAGCCAAACCAATAAGAAAAAGGAATAAAATTCGCTCTTCAGAACTCATTCATGCATGATACTGACGAACACTACTCGGATGAAAGTCAAATACATGATGCAAGGATGGAATATGTATGGAAACAGGATGGCGTGACATATTCACGCCTATGATGTGGTAACTAAGCAGAAGGTATTTCAACAAATTAGAAGCACTGCAAGCTAGACACCATATGAAAGATGCAACCAATATCACTTTGCCAAGTTCAAACTGTATGGCGTTTCAACAAATTAGAAGTAGTACATGCTAGAAATCATATGCAAGACACAACCAATATCATAGTGGCGACTTAAAGGTGCCTTATCATAAGTGACTGATGCGGGATATGCAAGAACAATAGTCTGATGTAGAAACAGGAACACATGTCATATTCACAGGCATTATGTGTAAAGTAAGCAGATGCAATTCAACAAAGTTAGAAGCAATACAAGCTATACATCATACGCAACATGCAACCACATATAATAGTGCCAAGTTAGAGCAAGCACCTGTGATGGTGGAGTAGGAGAGATGTGCTCATCATCTACATAGCTACGTTGACTGTCTAGCCTTGTGTTGTCTTGCAAATCTTGTTGGGAGGATGACGGAGTAGAATCTGTAGAGAACCTCCATTTCAGTTGCTCGGAAGGACCACCATCATCCAATGCCTTGCCAATTTCCTTTAGCTTTATTGATTTTGCATTGTGAGGTCATACCGACAAGAAAAAGGAATATAATTCGCTCTTCAGAACTCATTCATGCATGATATTGACAAACACTAATCTGATGAAAGGCAAAGTCATGATACGAGGATGGAATATGTACGAAAAAATGGACGGCTTGACATATTCACACCTATGATGTGGTAACTAAGCAGAAGGCACTTCAACAAATTAGAAGAACCGCAAACTAGACACCATATGGAAGGTGCAATCAATATCAATCTACGAAGTTAAAACCGTCTCGTCATAGGTGGCGTTCATCAAACTAGAAGCAATACATGCTACAAATCATATTCAAGACGCAAACCAATATCACAGTGCCAACTTAAAGGTGTCCCATCATAAGTGACTGATGCAGGATACACAAGAAGAGTAGTTTCATGTAAGAACATGGTGTGATAGACAGATATGGTATGTACCAAAAACAGGAAAGCGTGTCATATTCACATGTATCATGTGTAAGCTAAGCAGATGCCGTTTACACTACTTAGGAGCAATACGAGCTAGACACCATATGCAACATGCAATCAGATATCACACTGCCAAGTTAAAGCAAGCACCTTGGATGGTGGAGTAGGGCAGCGGAGACTTGGACCTGTAATGCACTATCAGTACAAGGAGAATCGATACAGATGCCCCGTTTACATTGCTGCAGAGGACCACCATCATCGCCTTCCTTACTCTTTTCCTTCCTCTTTCTTGATTTTGCCTTGTCAAGTCAAACCCACAAGAAAAAGGAATTAAATTTGCTCTTCAGAACTCATTGATGCATGATACAGACAAACACTACTTTCATGTAAGGCAGACGCATGATAGGAGGATGGAATATGTATGAAAAATAGGACGACGTGACATATTGACATGTATGATGTATAAAGTGTAAACTAAGCACAAGGTGCTTGAACTTGTTAGAATCAATGCAAGCTAGAAACCATATGAAAGATGAAACCAATATCACTCTGCCAAATTAAAAGGGTGCCCTAACAAATGTATTTGACCAAATTGGAAGCAATACATGGCAACAGGCTAGAAATAATATGCAATATGCAACGAATAAAGGTGACTCATCGTAAGTGATTGATGCAGGATACAGAAGAGAGGTAGTTTCATGTAAGAACAAGGTTAACACATAGATGTAGTGTGTACCAAAAATTGGAAGGCATGTCATATTCACAGGTATAGTGTGTAAACTAAGCAGATTCAATTTACCCTAATTAGAAGCATTACAAGCTAGACACCGTATGCAACATGCAACCACATATCACACTACGAAGTTAGAGCAAGAACCTGTGATGGTGGTGTAGGGGAAGTGCGGTCTTCAAGTACATAGCTACGTTCAATATCTTCATTTAGGCTTGCTGTTTCTTGAGAATCATGTGGAGAGGATTAAATTGCATTCTTTATAAGAGTATTGCGTCTCATATTAACCCACATGCTTGACTGTCTCATCATAAGCGATAGATGCAGGATACACAAGAACAGTATTTTGATGTAAGAACATGGTGTGATAGGCAGATGTAGTATGTACCAAAAACAGGAAGGCGTGTCATATTCACATGTATAATGTGTAAGCTAAGGAGATGCAATTTAAAAAATTAGGAGCAATACAAACTAGGCACTATATGCAACATGCAACCAGATATCACACTGCCATGTTAGAGCAAGCACCTTGGGTTGTGGAGTAGGGGAGATGAGATTTGGAACTAGCACTATAGTACAAGTATCAGGAGAATCTGCAGAGATCATCTGTTTCGGTTGCTCCAGAGGACCACCATCATTCCGTGCCTTCGTCCTTTCAGATTTTGCCTTGTCAAGTAAACACACAAGAAAAAGGAATGAAATTTGCACTTCCAAATTCGTTGATGCATGATACTGACGAACACAACTTTTATGTATGGCAACCACATTGTAGGAGGATGGAATATGTATGAAAAACGCTAAGCAGAAGGCATTTCAACAAATTGGAAGCAATGCAATCTAGACACCATATGAAAGATCCGACCAAAATCACTCTACCAAGTTAGATGTGTCTCATTATAAGTGGCACTTCAACAAATCAGAGGCAATACATGTTTGAAATGATATGCAAGATGCAACCAATATTACACTATCAACTTGAAGGTGTATCATCAGAAGTGATTGATGAGGGATACACAAGGAAAGTAGTTTGATGTAAGAACATGGTTAATAGAAAAGACGTAGTATGTACCAAAAATAGGAAGGCATGTCATATTCACAGGTATAATGTGTTAACTAAGAGGATGCAATCTACCCTAATTAGAAGCATTACAAGGTAGACACCGTATGTAACATGAAACCACATATCACACTGCCAAGTAAGAGCAAGCACCTGCGATGGTGGTGTGGGGGAATTGCGGTGATCAACTAGAGAGTTACATTGACTATCTTCATTTAGCCTTGCTGTTTCTTGAGAATCATGTGGGGAGGATGACACTGCACTCTTTAAACGAGTAGGGCGTCTCACAGTAACCCACTCGGATGACTGTCTCATCATAAGTGATTGACGAGGGATACAAAAGAGCATTAGTTTGATGTACGAACATGGTTAATAGACATATGTAGTATGTATCAAAAACAGGAAGGCGTGTCATTATCAAAGGTATAATGTGTAAAGTAAGCAGATGCGATTTAACCAAATTGGAAGCAATACAAGCTAGACACCATATGCAACATGCAACCACATTTGGCAGCGTGAAGTTAAAGCAAGCACCTGGGATGGTTGTGTGTGGCAATTGAGATCATCAACTGCAGAGCTACGTTTACTGTCTCCAACTGCTGACACTGCACCCATTAGAGCGCTGAAACCCTTAGTGCTTATCTTAGAATTGCACTGGAGCGACTTCTGTCTTTTCTTTTCTTCACTCATCAACACTGCGTCGGAGTCTGAAATACCCATGCATAAAAAAACAATAGTGTGAGTATGGGTGAAGTGTGTGCACAATTAGTACAGTGTAAAGGTAGCAGATAGCAGGTCAGTGAGAAATAAATGACGGGAGACATATGATAGCTCTACAACATGCATCGCACACTAAATTACTACAGGATTCTATGAAAATAACAGTCGACTGAAAACAAATAGGTCAGTCCATTTTTTCTGCATCGTCCGATGTACATAGAACGGGCAGATCGCCTTCATCTACCTCCAGCCAGTCAGTGTTGACGATCTTCCTCAAAACGCCAGCGACCACCGGCCCAGTATTCCTCCCCTGCCTGCACCCTCCCCTCGACCTCACCGCACCGCCGTGCTTGGCACCACCCCCCGGCCATCCATTCAAGCCCCACCGACCTCCAGATCGGGCGCAAGCAGCTCCTGTGCCCCACACCCCTATGATAGACACCGATGTGCCGCTTCCCCGGGGAACAGGTGGACTAGGTGCTCTACACGCCTAAGCGGGTGCTGCTTCTTTTAATTGTAGTTCGACTGACCCTGAATTGAAATCCAGGCAGGCTACTGACCTCTAGCAAAGGTGAAATAGTAAAGGGAGGAAACCTTGTGCATTTAGTATCACGAAGAAGATGCAGTAAGAAGCGCTCAACTAGTTTATTTCGTGGGATGAATACGGTGTGAGCAGAGACGTAAGATTTGCATGAATAAGGGAAGAGGAGTACCTCTTTCTGCTGGCAGTGTTGTGTCCTCCTTCTATTTTTTCAACGATCTTCTTGTGGTTCGCTGGAAACGAGAAGTTGTGGAGGACGGTGGAGCCTTGGACGAACCCATGGCCAAGTTGTTGAGTGTGGTGCAGTGGCCGTCTGTCGGTGGCGGGGAACCAGATCTGAGGCGGCGAACGACGGTGTAGCGGGAACAGCTCCGGTGCGGTGGACAGTTGCGACAGTGGAGCGGAAGCAGTGAGGCACAGGACAGCGTGGTCGGAGTGGTTCAGGTACGGCGCATGTCGGCGTCGGTTTCGTGGAGGCAGCTCTGCCTCAGCTTCAGCTGCTAAGTCCTTGAGGGCGTTGTGGTTGCGGTTGCGTTGGACGACAACGTCGATGTACCGGCTCTGGCGTGATGGAGGAGGGCGGCGGTGGATTGGCCGCTATGGGGTGGAGGACGGAGGAGGCTGGGGTTTCGCGGATGGTGGAGAGGGCGTTTTGGCGCCCATGGAGTATGAATGGGGAAATGGAGGGAGGCGGGGAACTAAGGGGGAACAATGTTTCGGTTTGATACGCGCTTGTTTGAAATTTGGGGAAAGTTACAAACTTTGGCTCCATCTAAAATTCTGGACATATTGCGGGTTGGGGGTAGGACAGTAATGTCACGTGTCCCAAATGTGGGCGGGATAGATTTCGTCCGAGCGCTTGGGTGTTTAGGCGCCCACGGCCTATGAATGCTTCTAGGAGGCGGTTGAGACTGGCGTCTTGGTGACGTTACAAACCTACCCCGGTTTAGACCTTTGGACATCGGGCCAATAGGCTACATGGGCCAGAGTCAGGACAGTAATTTCCTACCACCAAACATTAGTCTCACGCGGTTTTGGGTGACCACAGGCCTATTTGGCGCTTCGTTCAATATTTGGGAGCAGAAGCATTAATGTTTTCGGTTCTCTTGAATTGAACTTTCAGGATTTGTCAAACTTCACAAATCTTTACTCTTGAAAATCCTAAAGCTATGATTATTTTGGAATGGAGGGGGTACATTTGAATATACATTGTACACGAGTATATATTAAAAAATATGCAACTTACCTCAGTTCATGCATGGTTCCAGATATAATCTCCTTGGTTGCAATAAAAGTTAGATATGTCTATGAATATATATATAGCATGTTCAAACTCACAACAAAGATTGATGCCCCCTTTTACATCTGATTTACAAATGCCATTATCTCGGGTTCAAATAGATGAATGCACTTCCTATGAATTCGAATCTTCGAAACCCCCTTTATGTTGAATTCAACATGTATTCTATTTCATAGCTAGCAATTTGGAATGTATCCATGCAAGTGACAAATGTATAAAGTGCTTCACACTAACAACATGGAGTGCACTAATTAATGTTTATATATGAATTGCAAAAGCATCCATTGCCTGTATTTCCAACCGCTCTCACTCTATGGATCGATAATATGAAATAAACACATGCACATGCTAGAATTCAATAGAGTATGGGTGTCTGATAGACCGATTTTCGTCCATGCGCAATTTGCAAAATTCATGATCTCATCCAAAAATAATAATGCCATTTATATTTTAATTTAATGCGTAGAACCGCCTTTTACATGTAGATGCACTATGCCTCGGCCCATTTTCACAAATGCGTTATATATCTCTCTATATAACGCATAAATGCACACACTTTATATGCATCGGCATTTCTCTTTCACACATGCTCACAATCTCTCTCAGGGTGTCGGGGTGTCTCATGCACATGCTCTCTCTGTTTCTCTCTCTCTTTCTGACTACTATGTACCACTCTTTTCAGTAATCTCAGTTGGAAAACACTATTTCTCTCACATGCATATATACACACGCACGGTCTCTACTAGCCCTCTATACGCACATATATGTACCTACGTGTCTCCCGCATGCACATTATCTTTAGGCCTCTCTCGCACACATTGCCCCCCCAGACACACCTCTCTCTTAGTAGTTGGCAGATATGATTTCATCATATCATTCGGTAGGATATCCCTGGCTGTTAGGCTGGATGGTAATATGAGGCAAAGTTTTACCCTAGTTCGGACCCTTGCAGTTGAAGAAAGAGCCTAGTCCTGGTACTGTATATTTGTGATAGGGGTGTGTACAAAGTACACGTGGATACCAGGCATTGTGCGTGTGTGTATACTATCGACGAACTAGCCCCCAAGCTTCTATAACATACTGGGGGCCTAGGGTTACAAATCATATACAGTCGGCTTATCACCGGTGGGGATAGAGTCCTCCGGGACTCTCGTAGCTTCGTGTTGTACGCTGAGTCCTCCACATGGGTCTTTGTATAACGCGTCTCGGTCCAACTTATATGTGGCACAGGATGGAACCGACCCATGAGTCTTCATGTTGACCACCACAACTAGAAATGATGTGCCCACCACACCACACACGCAATCGGCCACTAAGAAAATAAGCATATACAATAGTACAACGGTATCTAGCTCATGATACGTCTCCATATTTTGTTGATGACACTGACGGACTTTGCATTTGATGCGTGCTCCATATTTTGTTGATGGCACTTACGGTCATTGTATTTTAAGCGAAAGCACGATATGGTCACTGGACTTCAAAATAAGCTCATCACGGTCACCACATACATTTTGTCGTGCTAACCAACATCCATGTGGTTGGATGGTTAGGAGGACAGTGGTTTCTCGAGCCCACCAAGATTAAGGTCCCAGTGCTCGCATTTATCTTGTATAATTTCAGTATTTTCTAGCGATGTGCGTTCAGTGGGAGGAGACGTTCCACTCGACTACGAGGCACCTATGTTGACTTCGTAAAATCTCAAGATCATATATGCTGGCCCACTCTCTCGAAGGTGCTCATAGGGGTAGGGTTCGCGTGTGTGCGCTTATAGCGGTGAGTGCTTGCGCGTATATATGAGCCCTTGCGTCTGTACCGTGTTAAACAAATACATGTCATGATTATACGATCACTGTCTCACGCGTACAACTCCGTATTTTGTTGATGACACAATCAATTGACCAGTCAAACGTTCCATGCGGTGCAACTAGTGTTGCACCATCAGGGCGCGTAACCATGGGGCCCACCTATCAGCCCGTATATGAAAGAAAGAAATGGTAGTTTGAGTTTGTACTGTGTTAATAAAATAGGAGTACATTTTAGGGTGATCATACAGTCACTGGCTCACTATACAGCTCCATAATTTGTTAATAACATGATCAATTGACCAGTCAAATGGTCCACATTCAGCAGCGCACAATACCATAGGGCCCACCCGTCAGCGCGTATATGAAGGACAGAAATGGTAATAAATTAGTGGTCGATGGGTATTCGAAGTCGTGAGACCTCTGGTTGGCAGTCATCGGCGGTTGGGGGCGTTGATTGGGCGGTGGGGTGGGGAT
>NC_041387.1:112990218-113012079 GCF_002162155.2 Triticum dicoccoides | reverse complement strand
GGTGGCGGACCAGCGGTGGGGAGTGGTTTCAGGGAGGGCGGGGGTGGTGTCGCGGCGCGGGCCAGCCGCGAGCGGCCGGGGTTGGCGGTTCGGCCGGTGGTGGCTAGCGGCTCAGGGGGGTGGAGTTTGATGATAAACTGGAGGCCCTTGATTTCGTGTACAACGGCTAGAAAATCTAATGACCAGAGATGAAAAAGTAAGTCGACTGACGTGTAGCCTCACCCTGCACGTACACATGCATGCACACAAGACACGCACACATGCAGGCGTGCAACACTGACACGTACACATAATGTACACACGCACGCATGCTGGCATGCAACACTGATGCGTACACATGCACTCATGAACACACACACGTACGCACCCATGCATGCAACACTGAAACGTACCCTTGCACACACGCAACACTTGCACGCCTGCATGCACACAGCACACGACGCAAGACACACACTCAACCTATACGTGCATGCACCCTTTGTTAAGGAAATGGATTGTTACGGGTATTAATCAATCTTATCTGTGATAAGCAGAACATTGATGTTTGCTGCGGTCTTTATGAATCACAACGTATCGAACGGGCTATCAACATAGTAGGCTTATCTACATGAAAAAGATGACATCACACTCAATGAACAATCATCGGTTTATGAAATGCCCACTTCTAACCGCCCTGGCCCACCAAAAGTTCCTCTACTGTGTGCTGCTTGCGTTGGGTCACTGACATGCAGGCCATGTACCCAAAGAGCCCACACATCAGTGGAAGAACGGCGTGGTGTCCTAGGTCAGCGTCAAGGGCGCCACTCGCTGCACGACCGGCTGAACACGCCTCCTTGCCGCATTCAAACGCCTCCATGAAACCCGCCCGTGTGGAAGCCGAGAAACCCACTCTGGACAGACGTCCGTTCATGACCAGGCCGGCATTAAACGCAACACCGGCCGAGCTCCTCCTGTCTGCCGTCTATTTAATCTCCTATTTAAACAAGGCCAAATGCCGGCCAAGAATCGCACACCTCCGCCACTCCCCTATCTCCTCCTTCACCATTTTGTCCACTCTTACAATGGCTTACGAAGAGTAGTTATTCCGCATCCAAGCCGGCTGGGTAGCCCGCCGGATACGAGCTATGCAACTTGCTAATCCACCTCCCTCCCCTCGCCCGACGGAGCCAGTTGCCGCCCCAAGCCGGTGCACGGTTCAGCAACTCGTCGCTCCAGGCTAGCTCGACGAGGAGTGGCGCATGGGCGTCGTTGCTGCCATCCACGCCGCCGCCTCATGCCGCGTCTCTCGTTTCTGTGGCCGAGACTCCCATGCCGGCGGCCACGCCATGCAAGCAGCGACAGAAGTCGGGTGCGTGGAGAGCAACGAGTCAGTGGCCAGTGCCTCCATGTCCGCTGCCATCATCAAGGAGAAGTAGAACACGGGAGGCCGCTGCCGCTTGGGTCCCATGAAGGCCACCGTGGAGGCGACGCCAGCATACACAACAGGTGTCTTGCCAGATCCTTTTGTTGCGAGGACCTTTGTTGACCCCGCATGAGCTCCACGGAAGAGGGGAATGTTAGGATGAACTCGAGCCGGTGCCGGCCATGGCGAAGTAGTGGCTGGTGATGAACTCGAACCGGTGCCGGCCACCATCATCTTCGGCATCAGCCAATGATATCAGTTGGGCAACGGGGAAGCGAGCCGTCCTTTGGGCTGAAGCATATACCTCCGGGATCCCGGCAGTTCGGTGATCGTGCTGCCGGACATGAGGAACACAAATCGATCGGCGGGCGACCATTTAGGCCAGGTATTATATACATGTGTTGTCCAGAACTAGCACCGCGTAGTTCATTTGAATGTAATGAAATCCGTCATGTTTGTATGAAAATCCGGTATTTTATATGGTTTCCGTCGTTGTTTATATGAAATATCAGTTTTGTCTACATGTTTGCATGAATTTCGTCGGGTTGGTTGAGTTGTTGTCATAATGTGTGCGGCTACAGTTGGATGGCATAATTTGTGGGTCGCCGGTTGGTCTGCGGGGGGCTCGGGTGGCATTGTGGGACAAAAAAACACAGCTCGTGCGAGCTCGTCTCCAATGTGCGCGCTGGAGGATGCATGACATCATGAGCACCCGAGCCATTCCTCGTTCATCGGTGGCAAAGGCACCAGTGGACAAAAGGGTCGCCAATATTTTGGCTACCCCGGGCAAGATCCAAACAGCCCTCCCAACAGATTCAAATCCCTCGTTCACCGTGGAATTTTTCCATGTGTTGTTTTCATGGACTAGCAAGATGCCCGTGCATTGCACGGAACATCAAGACGCATTTTTTAAAAAACTCCCGCATGCATGCAAGGGATAATTAATGTCCTCCTTTGCTAGTACCACGAGGCAAACACCATTAATATTGCATCGTTAGTGTTAGTGGCCTTGTATATCTGCAAATTGTAATTTTGATATTGGCCCCTTGTATATAAAAATGGAGGGAGGAAGATGAGAGATAAGGTGAGGAGGAGTGGGGCGTGGTGGTGACTGGTGGTCGGACTGGGCGGAGGCATGGGGAAGGACGCCACATTATGTCTAGGTTTGTATCTCTCTCACACACCCACGTAGGAGGGGGACGTCCATGAAGAGAAGAGGTGCATGCATGGCGCACGTACTCCCGTCTCTTTCCCAACGACACCCGCGCGAGTACACGGTGGAGCTCATTTCTGTACAAAAAGGCAGCCCACGTGGTAATTTGACACGTGTACTGGTTGTCCACTTGGTGGAGGGAGGATCGTCTACCACGGGTGAACAAACAAAATTGCGACTTGACGTGTTATGTTAAAAAAGAGGCAAACCATGTGGGGCCTACCTTAGAGGCAAGGCTCTATACACTGGAGTACTTTTCATGTGTCCCATCAACTCACAGAACAAGGAGAAGCTTGCTTACTACGCTGTCTCCCCCACCCACGAGCGCGGTGGCTCGCAGGATGAAGTGAAGCTTGCTTACGAGTAGTAGTACTACTACTACTGTACGCCTTACGCCCGCTCCCTTGCCCACGCGCACGGTGGCTCGCTGCACGAGGAGAAATTTTTACTACTCCCTCTGTTTACTCCTCGTCCCTACTCCCTACTACGTACCTTGGTTAGAGAGATTATCATATTGTTTGGAATATATATGTCCTTTAGTACTCCCTCCATTTACTTATACGAGGCCACTATAAAAAATACATTTTGCATCTATACAAGGCCACAAATAGTAATCGAGACAAAAATTACTACTCCCTCCTTTCCAGTTTATGGCTCAATTTCAAAATCTCTCCAACCGACGGTGAGTGGTCGAATTAATTTTGTAGTTTGCACAAGTAATTAGTACGCTCGTTTTTCTCAAGAAGTTATGTTTACCGAGGCATTAATTAGAACGAATGCATGAATGACCACTAAATTTCCATGAACTTCTACATGCATTGGCGAGTTTCCTCTTAACACTGCTTGCATCGGGTGATCTAACGCACCTCGAAATCCAGCATGTAATGGTACTACTACTAGTAGTAGAATTGAGACTTATCAAACGGAAAAACGAATGTTTTTAGATGAGCCCTATAAACCCTAGTGGGTAGGTACTCCGTAAAAACAGATTTTGCCAAAACTAACTCGCTCCCTTTCATGAATTCTGTAGTATACTCCTCCGTCGCCGCTCCCTTTCATGAATGTTATACTTCCTGTCGCCGACATGTGGGACATATAGCAACCGGGTCGACGTGTCAAGCACCAAATAACAGTGCAGAATAGTCTTGATAACCCACAAGTGTAGGGGATCACAACAGTTTTTGATAAGTAAGAGTGTCGAACCCAACGAGGAGCTAAAGGTAGAATAAATATTCCCTCAAGTTCTATCGACCACCGATACAACTCTACGCATGCTTGATGTTCGCTTTACCTAGAACAAGTATGAAACTATAAGTACTTTGTAGGTGTGATAGGATAGGTTTGCAAGATAATAAAGAACACGTAAATATAAACTAGGGGCTGCTTAGATAAAGAAGCAATAAAGTAAATATAGCGAGTGTGGAAAAGTGGTGGTAGGAGTTGTGGAATTGTCCCTAAGCAATTGAGTGTGTTACTAGACCGGTAATCACTATTGCAATTTTATTTGAGGGAGAGGCATAAGCTAACATACTTTCTCTTCTTGGATCAAATGCACTTATGATTGGAACTCTAGCAAGCATCCGCAACTACTAAAGATCATTAAGGTAAAACCCAACCATAGCATTAAAGTATCAAGTCCCCTTTATCCCATACGCAAACAACCTACTTACTCAGGTTTGTGCTTCTGTCACTCACGCCACCCACCAGAAGCAAATCATGAACATATTGCAAACCCTACAACGGGGATCCCTCACGCTTGCGCGACATGGAGAGCACCATAGGACAGCACCAATAATAAAACATGCAACTCAAACCAATCATAGAAATTCATCAATCACCGATAGGACAACGAAAATCAACTCAGACATCATAGGATGGCAACACATCATTGGATAATAATATGAAGCATAAAGCACCATGTTCAAGTAGAGGGTACAGCGGGTTGCGGGAGAGTGGACCGCTGAATATAGATGGGGGAAGGTGATGGACATGTTGGTAAAGATGGCGGTGGTGTTTGTGAAGATCGCAGCGATGATGATGGCTCCCAGCAGCGCTCCGGCGCCACCGAAAGCAAGGGGGAGAGAGCCCCCCTTCTTCTTCTTCTTCCTTGACCTTCTCCCTAGATGGGAGAAGGGTTTCCCCTCTGGTCCTTGCCTCCCATGGCGTGGGAGGGGCGAGAGCCCCTCTGAGATTGGGTCTATCTCTCTGTCTCTCTCTGTTTCTGCATTCTGGAATTCTGCCCTGGCACCGTTTCTTCTATATCCGGAGATCCGTAACTCCGATTGGATTGAAACCTTCGCCCAGATCTTTTTCCAAAAATTAGCTTTCTTGCGGCCAAAGAAGGGAATCAACCGCCTTACAAGGGGCCCAGGAGGGTGGGGGTGTGCCCACCTAGAGTGGGCATGGGCCCCTGTCTCGTGGCCACCTCGGTCACCGTCTCGCGTTGATTTTACTTCCCAAAAATCACAAATATTCCAAAATAATTCCCCTTCCATTTTTATCCTGTTTGGACTCCGATTGATATGGGGTTTCTGCGAAATATAAACCATGCAACAGATAGGAACTGGCACTGGGCACTGGATCAATAGGTTAGTCCCAAAAAATAGTATAAAAATTTGCCAAAAGTATATGAAAGTTGTAGAATATTGGCATGGAACAATCAAAAATTATAGATACGACGGAGACGTATAAGCATCCCCAAGCTTAATTCCTGCTCGTCCTCGAGTAGGTAAATGATAACAAAGATAATTTTTGATGTGGAATGCTACCTAGCATAATGTTGATCATATATCTAATCATGGCATGAATATTAAGACACAAGTGATTCAAAGCAATAGTCTATCATTTGACATGAAAACAATAATACTTAGGGCATCCCAACAAACAATCATGTCTTTCAAAATATCAATACTTCAGAACATTATGCCTAAAAAATCATATAGTCTTGTATGCTCCCTTTTCTTAACACAAGGTACCCGTCATGCCTATCCCGGTGTCAGCCAAGCAATTGTTTCATACTTTAGTATTCTCAAACTTTTTCAACTCTCACGCAATACATGAGCGTGAGCCATAGATATAGCACTATGGGTGGAATAGAATATGATGGTGGAGGTTATGTGGAGAAGACAAAAAGGAAGAAAGTCTCACATCTACGCGGCTAATCAACGGGCTATGGAGATTCCCATCAATTGATGTCAATGCGAGGAGTAGGGATTGCCATGCAACGGATGCACTAAGAGCTATAAGTGTATGAAATCTCAAACTGAAAACTAAGTGGGTGTGCATCCAACTTGCTTGCTCATGAAGACCTAGGGCATTTGAGGAAGCCCATTGTTGGAATATACAAGCCAAGTTCTATAATGAAAATTCCCACTAGTATATGAAAGTGACAATATAGGAGACTCTCTATATGAAGAACATGGTGCTACTTTGAAGCACAAGTGTGGAAAAAGGATAGTAACATTGCCCCTTTTCTTTTCTTCTTTTTTTTCTTCTTTTTTTTCTTTTTTTGGGTGGGATTCTTTGGCCCCCTTTTTTATTTAGGCTTCTTTGGCCTCTCTCTTTTTTTATTTTTTTTATTTTTATTTTTTTTCATGGGGCAATGCTCTATAATGATGATCATCACACTTTTATTTACTTACAACTCAATATTACAACTCGATACTAGAACAAAGATACTCTATATGAATGCTTCCAGCGGTGTACCGGGATGTGCAATGATCTAGCGTAGCAACGACATCAAAAAATGGACAAGCCATGAAAACATCATGCTAGCTATCTTACGATCATGCAAAGCAATATGACAATGAATGCTCAAGTCATGTATATGATGATGATGGAAGTTGCATGGCAATATATCTCGGAATGGCTATGGGAATGCCATGATAGGTAGGTATGGTGGCTGTTTTGAGGAAGATATAAGGAGGCTTATGTGTGATAGAGCGTATCGTATCACAGGTTTGGATGGACCGACGAAGTTTGCACCAACTCTCGAGGTGAGAAAGGGCAATGCACGATACCGAAGAGGCTTGCAATGATGGAAGGGTGAGAGTGCGTATAATCCATGGACTCAACATTAGTCATAAAGAACTCACATAATTATTGCAAAAATTTATTATCCCTTGAAACAAAGTACTACGCACATGCTCCTAGGGGGGAGGTTGGTAGGAGTTAACCATCGAACGCCCCCGGCCTGCACGCAAAGATAAACAAGTATATTCACCCCACACTATGACTCCCCGGCAACGGCGCCAGAAAAAGGCCTTGATAACCCGCAAGTGTAGGGGATCGCAACAGTTTTCGATAAGTAAGAGTGTCGAACCCAATGAGGAGCTAAAGGTAGAATAAATATTCCCTCAAGTTCTATCGACCATCGATACAACTCTACGCACGCTTGACGTTCGCTTTACCTAGAACAGGTATGAAACTAGAAGTACTTTTTAGGTGTGATAGGATAGGTTTGCAAGATAATAAAGAACACGTAAATATAAACTAGGGGCTGTTTAGAGAAAGAGGCAATAAAGTAAATATAGCGCGTGTGGAAAAGTGGTGGTAGGAGTTGTGGAATTGTCCCTAAGCAATTGAGTGTGTTACTAGACCGGTAATCACTATTGCAATTTTATTTGAGGGAGAGGCATAAGCTAACATACTTTCTCTTCTTGGATCATATGCACTTATGATTGGAGCTCTAGCAAGCATCCGCAACTACTAAAGATCATTAAGGTAAAACCCAACCATAGCATTAAAGTATCAAGTCCCCTTTATCCCATACACAAACAACCTACTTACTCGGTTATGTGCTTCTGTCACTCACGCCACCCACCATAAGCAAATCATGAACATATTGCAAACCCTACAGCGGGGATCCCTCACGCTTGCGCGACACGGAGAGCACCATAGGACAACACCAATAATAAAACATGCAACTCAAACCAATCATAGCAATTCATCAATCACCGATAGGACAACGAAAATCTACTCAGACATCATAGGATGGTAACACATCATTGGATAATAATATGAAGCATAAAGCACCATGTTAAAGTAGAGGGTACAGCGGGTTGCGGAGAGTGGACCGCTGAATATAGATGGGGGAAGGTGATGCAGATGTTGGTGAAGATAGCGGTGGTGTTGGTGAAGAACGAATTGATGATGATGGCTCCCGGCAACGCTCCGGTGCCACCGGAAGCAAGGGGAGAGAGCCCCCCTTCTTCTTCTTCTTCCTTGACCTTCTCCCTAGATGGGAGAAGGGTTTCCCCTCTGTACTTGGCTCCCATGGCATGGGAGGGGCAAGAGCCCCTCCAAGATTGGATCTATCTCTCTGTCTCTCTCTGTTTCTGCATTCTGGGATTCTACCCTGGCACAGTTTCTTTTATATCCGGAGATTCATAACTCCGATTGGATTGAAACCTTCGCCCAGATCTTTTTCCAAAAATTAGCTTTCTTGCGGCTAAAGAAGGGCATCAACCGCCTTACGAGGGGCCCAGGAGGGTGGGGGCGCGCCCATTTGGAGTGGGTGTGGGCCCCTGTCTCGTGGCCACCTTGAGCACCATCTCGCGTTGATTTTACTTCCCAAAAATCACAACTATTCCAAAATAATTCTCCGTCTATTTTTATCCCATTTGGACTCCCTTTGATATGGGGTTTCTGCGTAACATAAAACATGCAATAGACCGGAACTGGCACTGGGCACTGCATCAATATGTTAGTCCCAAAAAATAGTATAAAAAGTTTCCAAAAGTATATGAAAGTTGTAGAATATTGGCATGGAACAATCAAAAATTATAGATACAACGGAGACGTATCAAACAGCAGGGGGGACGCACCCCACTCGTACCAGCCCAGTAGTAGTAATGAGCAATGAGACGTCAAATCACAATGCCGCACCTTCCCAGACGGACGCACTTCGGTTCTTCATCATCTCAAACCACGTTTTATTGCTTCTGCCTCAAGAGGGACAAGTGCATAGCCTTGGTATATCATGACACGTGGGACCGCATGACAGGCCATGCTCCCCCGCCGATCACTCGGTAAAATCACCTCACTTTTACTATACTTCCTCCGTATCGGTTTACTACATGGTATGCACGTCGTTCTAGGTTGAGAATTTAACTGGCTATATATTTGATGAACAGTACTCTAGCCTTTTAAAAAATGTATACTTTTGTACAGTAGTAGTATCGATGGATTGCGCCATGGAGCAAAAATTGAAATTAAAAAAAGGTGGTACATATAGAGAGCGCTCGTCGCCAAATTATGCATATAGTACTATTAAAAAGCTAGTACGTGCTTAATTGGGGTGCTAAATTCTATTAAAGAAATACTAGTAGTATGTACATACTAAAGAGTTAAAGTAACGAGAAGAAACATAACATAGTTCTGCTGGGGGCTCAACACAACACACCCCTCAAATTAAACTAAGCACACCTGAAATTAAACTATACAACTAATCCGATAGACACTGCACTAGAACCACCATGAGCAACGATACTGACAACTTACTCACTCAGAGTCCTCGTCCACGTCCTCGACTTCGTCCTTGTCCCTCTTCCTCTTGGCCGATACTTCTTTGCTTGAACCGCACACTTGTCTCTTGCTCTTCATCCAACCCTTGTAGATATTGAAACAAAGGTAGCCATCCATTGCAGCATAGTGGATGTGGTCTATATCTAGTACATTCCGCTGCCATGCATGACGATGAAACGTGTAATGAGGTTTCTCCAGTTTACGGTACGAAGGATGAACCATTGCTCCTGCCAAGGTCAGCATTGAAGGCTGGCCACCGGCACTACAAAAAAAATACACTTCCGTGATGATACGTGTTTGTCACAGTAGGTCGCATTTTTTGTCATGCATGTACATCCATGACAAATTTATGACAGAATCAAGATAGTCATACCTGTGCTATCGTAGAAGTGTTCCATGACATTACCAAAATTATCATCATGGAAGTGTCCACTTCCATGACGATAAATCACGCGTCACAGAAGTGCTTTTGTCAAGGGTGACCGGCATGTGGCATCCACCGTAACGGAACAGCGTTAAGCTATCGGGTCGGATTTTGGATCCGATAACCCGTTAACAGCCCCGACCAATGGGAAATTTCCACGTATAAAATTCTGATTGGCCGAAGGGAACACTTGTCAGCTCGTCAGTGTGCCAGATCTCGCCCGTCCATTGGAGGAGACATGCCTATGGTACATCGACACGTGGCTGGGCCTAACAGAGGCCCATATAGGTTAAAAAGGTCGGCCCAGTCAAAGGCCCGTAGATCTTAATTAGGTACTGGTGGGCCAGCCCAATAAAGGCCTCCTTAATAAAGGCCCATTTACAGCCCGAAACAAGATCTGGCCCGTTAATTGTTCGCCCAATATTTGGGCCCATTTACGACCCGAAGCCAGATCTGGCCCGTTAATTGTTCGCCCAATATTTGGGCCCATTTGCGGCCCGAAGCCAGATCTGGCCCGTTAATTGTTCACCGAATATTCGGGCTCAACTACAGCCCAATGACTTTTAGCCTGTTAGAGGCCTGATGTAGACATGGGCCCATTTCAGCCCGGTGTGACTTTCGGCCTGGGAATGGCCCGTGCTGCCCATAGGCCATATATGGTCCGACGGGACATCGGGCCCACTAACGGCCCTTGCTAAAGGTGGCAATAGTTAAGCCCAACGTGACTTTGGGCCTGTTAAAGGCCTGTCGCGTAATTCGGCCCGTTGATGCCTGTACTGAGCTTTCGGCCTCTTAAAGGCCCATGATATCAGTGGGCCAACTAAGGCCCGAGATATGTTTCGGCCTGGTAACGGCCCGTGAGCTAACTGGGCCCATAACGGCCCGGTCTACATTTCGGCCTGCTGAAGGCCCGTCGATGACTAGTGAAAATTGAGGCCCAACAAGCATTTTGGCCTGCTAAAGGCCCGTGGTTTCATCTCGGCCGTAACAGGCTAGTACAATATTCAGCCTGTTAATGGCCCAATACTACCTGGGCCAAACTAAGCACTGGGTCAACAAAAGGCCCAACTAAAATATAGGTCGGTGTAAGTTTGGGCCTGGCACAATGTGTGCCAATCATTCGGGCCCAAGAAAGACGCATGCTGACCCAATTGTGGCCCGCTAAAAACCTGGCCCGTTAGAGTCGAATTTTTCGGCCCGGTCGACTACATCTGATTTTTTTTTCAGATAGCAAATGATGGCAGTAACTAGTAGGAATTAAGAACAAGCCTACTCTATACAATAAAGAAATTACGACATAGTAACTAAGAATAAACCTACACTATACAATAAAGGATTTAAAGTATATTACATCCACTAGGCATCAAAGTTCGCTACCAATGATCATAAAGCGCAACGAAGAAGCAGATTACAAAAACTGGGCACCATTGCAGCGTAACAAAATAATACCGAACCGAGACCACTTCCAAGACAGTTCAAGAAAGGTTAGCCTTGCGGGGGAACTGTTGCGCAAGCTGCTGAGCAAGGCTATGAGACCGGCCTAGCATGTCAGTCATAGCTTCCAGGTGTAGCTGTTTAGCGATGAGGTTCTCATTGGTGTTCTCCGCAATCTTTCTTAGAGATAGGACTTAAGGTCGAAGTTGAGTTGCAGAATGCCTTTCTGCTAGAACTTGGGACTGAAGAAGTCAAACTGATTCAGACACGAATTATGTGAGCTTGTGTAACTGTTAGTCTCAAGTAACTTGAACACTTCATCAAGACAAGACTTTGGGGTTGTCTTGCTATCTTCAAGATGTTTTGCCTTCTTTGCTGCAATATATGTTGGGTTTGTCTCACAGCCTTCAGCAGACTTGTGCATGCCATCAGGCATATCACCCTGAAACAAAGCAGAGAGATGGCAGGTTATGCATGTGTATAAACAAAGATGATAACTGTTCTGTCAATTCTATCCAATTTCAAATTATAAAATAAAGAGTAAGTTCAAAATATCAATAGCATAATTTGGCATTGTTCATAATGCGGCGAGCTTCACCACACTACTGGATTACCATGTCAACATAATGAGCATAGATGAAGGGCAAAGAAAATAATTGTATCTATTTTGGATAATGTGCATGGCATGTTGTTCATATCATCAGCCACATCAGAAGATAAAACAGGAGATGACAAGGTGCAAACGTGGGCTGCTTCACCACACACTAGATTATAGATCCACAAAACCAAGCATACATATAGGGAGTATTAAGTAATGTGCATGGTATGAATAAGAAATTTGGTTTTACAAGTAAAACTTAGAACTTACGGTTCTTACAAACATGCATTTTGGTAGAAACACCAAACTAAACAGCAGTAAACGATAGGGGGTATGAGCAAATTAAACAGCAGTTGAGGATAAAGGCTTTCGAAGGACTGACTTACATTAACAGTTAACACCGGCTTTATAATGCCCTTCTCCATGTCAAGGGAAGGATAACTCAAGAATTTCAGCACAGAATCTTCTTCATAAGCATTGCCTGTACTCTACATTTTGTAGAGAGTAATTGTAGATATGATAATACTGGAAGGGATAGAGGATAATGAAGATAAGATGCAGATTGATGCTACATAATCAACTACCAATCCCTAGAAGTACAAGCGTTACAGGACAAAATGTACTGACAAGAGCAATGGGCTACACTTCTGCACTGGCATTGTCTGTGTATTCTACTTGTTGGTAAGATTAAATATAGATCTGATCTTTTTTAGTAAATGGTGGGCGAGGGAGATAAGATGCAGAACGCTACAAAATGAGCCAATCCCTCTTCCCATAATACAAGAGTGTTTTGAACACTGGTTTACTGTCCAAAACGTTCTTATATTATGGGACGGAGGGAGTAGCTGTTAATGTAAGTATAGTGATAGACCACGTTCAGTCCTTACAAGAGGACTGCAGAGCTAAACCTCTTCAAAAGCATTGGGTTGATTCTAAATTTGTGTAAGAGTCCATACGGATCTTATAATGTGCACCAAATGGACGATTACGAGGCTAACATGTGTAGTGATGCTACATAATCAAACAGCTATGAAAGTAAGTATGGTCATACAGGGCAAGAGGTACTCACAAGAGCAATGCAGTGTGCAGTATAGTTGCGAGATTCTGTGGTCCCTTGAGAATGAATGTTCTTCTGCTAACAGTTTTTGTACAAGTGAGACATTAAGGCAAATGCAGAAATGTAGTTCAAATTGTGATGTGATATCATAGACAGTACCTTACGCTGCAGCCGAGACCAATGTGTAACAAGATTATTCTAGTCACCATTGGATAAATATAGCACCAGAGACTTTACATAAATTTCGTTCAGAGGCTTGCCATCGAAGTGCGCTTGCCACATGTAGGAACGATACTTCATCAACGAGTGCTTGAAAAGCGCAACCAACTCTTGCTCGTCATCACAATCCAGTTTGCTCCTCGCCTATTTAAAAGAATGAAATCTTGTGTCTTTTGTCTGCAGAAACATATGCAGTAATGACCATGAATAACATTAGTACATTACTTACGCGTAAGTTGCGGAGGAAGACTGGAAATTGTTCTGTGTCTGTGGTATAATCTTTCCATGAAGGAAAGATGCGCACAAAGTTCCTGACAACAACATAAGCTGCGTCTTCTAAACTGGGAAGAAATGGAGTAGGGGTCCTATTTGCTACAATTGGGGCTCTCTCTGGTTCGAAAAGGGATTTGGCAACTGGATTTGGTGTACTCTTTGCTGGAATGGGTGTTTTGCGTCGTACAGCTGGTGTTATGTCAACTGGCATATTCATACTATTTGCTGCAGTTGGGGTCTGCTGAGTTGGGGCATTAGAAATGACCAGTGTAGTAGGGCTAGAGTCTGCTAGAGTTGGGGTATTTTGTGGGTCAGGTGATATTGTAACTACACCTAATGGGCTATTTGATTTATCAGGTGCCACTACCTTTTCCAAATACTTTGCTTGTGCTCCTCCATGATCAGCAATCGCCCTCTTCCTTTTGAACGTCTGATACACAAGAACAGCATTTGAATGGATAAATATGGTATGATGACAGATGGAATATGTACTGAAATGGATAGGCAGGGCGTATTCACATACACGATGTGTAAACTAAGCTAATGGCAGTTCAACAAAGTAGAAGCAATGCAAAGCATTAGTTGCAAGATATATGCGAGCAATGTAACCTTGGAAAGTTAGAGCAAGTACCTTGATGGGTGAATAAGATAGGGCATCTTCCTTTGACTCCTCCACTAGGGAGCTACATTGACTTAGGTCTCTCTCTAGCTCAGAATCACTGTTAGGATCATATTCTGAGCATGAATCTGTAGGTGGAGAGCGTTTGCATTGCATTGCATCTAGACTTGATTTCAGTCCCTTAATTCCAAGTTTGACAGCCATGGCATTGTTCTGCTTTATTCTTTTCATGCGCGCAAGCTCATAATCATTATGATGATGTTCAGAATCTAAGATTCATGAAAACATAAAAAGTAGTCAGATTATCTATGGAATGCATTGCGGATTCAACTCGGAGAGTGTCTCCCTAAAAACCCCTGCATATGCAAAGTTCACCTCCCCAACCGTGCTGACCAGACCACACACAGAAATACAACCCCCTTATGTCTCTATAACAGGCAGGCACACATTTCAAAACTGAAGAAGGAACATTAGAATCATATGAAATTCGTATTTGAACAAATAAACTAAGCAATTATGAGTGGCATCATGTTTAGCTTCAAGGGTGGAGTGTTGGTTGTGCGACACAAAGCAAGTAGGCAGATTGTATTCCATGTAAAAGATCGAAACCTATGTAAAAGCTGGAAATGACACTTTCTTTCTATACAATGCAGTGTTCGTTACCCACACATGATGGAAGAGATCACATAGAGAAATACTATTCACTCATGTCTACGGTTCCAGTATTTAGAAACAGGGTGGTCTACCCTAAAAGAATATTGACAACAAATATGACAAGGCAAGCATAGATGTAGTGAATCAATCATTTACTTGTGAGCTTATTAGGACAAGTATGCAGAATTGTAACTGCAGTAAGAGACCGTCCAAAATCTGAATGAAGAAGTTTGTCTAGCACTTATTCTTTGCAACTAATCGATGTGAATAATTGGATATTATATCGAATGAGTAAGAAAGACAAGTAAAATTGTCAACAAACCTGGCTTGCAGTAGTAATCTGGGTCAATGTCACTACGACCAACAATCCAAAATGACTAGTTTCTGTTCCGAGGGCCAGAATTTTGAAAACCCTGTGAACTTTAGAGGTACTAAAGATTACCGAAATACATCTGAACCATTAAGTGTAGGTAGCACTGAGCACACAACAAACCCTAATGGCAGTCCTGCCTAATGAGTAATGAATCAATTAGAAAATGGGTGATGAGGAGTGGCTGCTGAGTGTTGAGGACGTATCTCAGGATAAATCAGGTTGGCTTGGTGGGTGCTGCACGCCTGAGCCCTAAATGGACTGGGAAGGTAGGCACGGCGGCGTGCCCAGGCAGCGGTGACGTTGTTGGGCGAGCGGCTCCTAGCCTCCTAT
The DNA here is from genome assembly GCF_002162155.2 of Triticum dicoccoides. Taxonomy (NCBI): domain Eukaryota; kingdom Viridiplantae; phylum Streptophyta; class Magnoliopsida; order Poales; family Poaceae; genus Triticum; species Triticum dicoccoides. Next base: position 112,996,958 of record NC_041387.1, on the reverse strand, counting down.
TAGTCCGACGTCTCCTCCTAGAGTCATGTCGTCTAGGGACGGCAAGTCGCCGGCGAGGCACGCGGCTGGGGGCGAGTAGAGATCAGAAGCGCACAGTAGAACAGAGGGGAATCGGGGCCTGGGACGACCCAAAATCCCAGGGTGGGCCGGCCCACCGTGGGCACCCTGTAGAGATACACACCCGAGCGACAAACATGCACTTTCAAAACTAATTTAGGAACATTTAGCTGACCAATTAAACAACTCTATTTTAATAATATCAGATTCGTATTTGAGCATCTAAGCTTGTTTAGCTTGATGGGTGGAGCAGTGTTATTATGACACGAAGCACGTACTCTGATCGTATAGTGATCATAAAAGGGGGAAACTCTAAGCATATTTTTTTAGCAAAAGAGGGTTTCCCCTCCGATTTCTATTAAAGAAACCACCATGGAACTAACATGATCAATTAAACCCTAAGCATGATCAATTAAATCGTATTATGGTTGTGCCATGGCAGATTTGAAGCTGGAAACTGGAGAAATGATATTTAGCATCCATTGTTTGCTTCGAACTAAGAACTAAATTCTAAGAGTTGAAAAGAAAGTAGAGTAACCAAGTTAAGATCTATTTTCTGGTTGAGATCAAAAAGTTGAGGATATATGAAGTACCACCTCTCTTGCGGCGTCGTGTAGGCATCGGGGGTGCGATGGCTGTCGGTGGCGTTGAAGCAGATCTGCGACGGTAGACGGGTGCATCGGGGGATAAGTCCCGTTGCCGTGGAAGTGAAGGTCGTGTGAGCGGCCCCGGCAAAGAGGACGACGGCGCCGATGAAGCGAGAGGACGCGATGCAAGGCTATTGGTCCGTCGTCATGGATGAGAAACGTCCATCTCAAGTAGTGGACGACGCGGTCTTGGTAGGCGCTCCGGCATGGTGGAGGACGGTGGCGATGGATGTGGTGGAGGACGGCGGCGATGGATGGGGTGGCGGACGGAGGCTGGTGTGGGGATGGGGTTTTCTAGCGCGGACGGTGTATGAATGGGAAAATGGAGGGAGAGGTACGGGGAACCATGTTTTTGGGACGCGCCTGTCTGAAATATGGGAAAGTTATGAACTTAGCCCCCGTTTAAAGTTTGGACGTCTCGTCGGTTGGGGATAGGACGGTAATATGGCATCTCGCCAATATTTGCCCAGAGTGATTTCGGGCGAGGAGAGGGTGGTTGGCGCCCATGGTTGGCGCCCACGGTGTATGAATAGGGCTGACAGGTAGGGCGGTTATGTCACGTTTAAGTGAAGTTACAAACTTGCCCCTATTGAAAATATTTGCCTACATCGATTTCGGCCGAGTCGAGTTTGTTTTGCTGCCCACCGTGTATGAATGGGGTATGGAGGGAGAAATAGAGGTGTTTCAGATGAGCTTGAATCAAATGTGTTTTTCCGCCCATGTTTCTCGCCCACCGTGTCAGAATGGGCTCAGAGGTGGTCGTGCCACGTCTAATTGAAGTTACTAACCTACCCCTATTTAGAGCAGTGGAAATCGGGCCGATGGATTGTCCGTGTAATGGGTAGACAGTAATTTCCATCTCCCAAACACTTGGCTTCGGGCAGCCGACGTGGGAGTGGACATTTTGCTGCTTCTTTTGAATTTTGGGACAATAAGCATCCACGTTTACCCTGGCAACTAAATTCGAATCCACTTTGTATTCCTATATGAATTTTTATAAATCATTCTATGTGTTTTCATATATCTTCAAAAGGACGACAAAGATGTATTCCACTGTCATATATGAATATGGTTTACAAATGCTGATACTCAAATTCAGAAACTAGAATCCAGTTTAAGGTGAATTCGAATATTTGGAACACTTCATGTCCAACTCAAATGTCACACGCAGCATAATGTGTACTCCCATTTAGATATGTACACAAGTGATGTATCAAGATTCAAATAACAAGTCAATCAACCAAGAATGTACAGAACTAACAGACATATAAACACTTATAGAGTATATGGATCAATAATATCAACTAACATACATAAGCCAGGCCACTGTACTTTTTTTTGGCTATAACAGCATCCTTTTTTTAGCCAGCATCTTGACCCTTTGCGATGCGTGCCACTTATGGTCCATCTATACTACTACTATTGCTGAATGCACATTCAGCCCGATTGGCATATTTGTAGGTCTGGCACAACAATCCAAATGAAATGTCTCCGAGTCTTATCAATTGATACAGACTTGTGCTCAAATAAAATTACAAACCAAAAAACCAAAAAAAAACAATTATTACATGATCTCTAAAACAAATGGTTTGGTTGATTACATGAACAGACAACACAAAGGTTATTCAACTATGGAAAGAACATTTCACCTATGATTTACCAAGTAGGAATTTAATTTCCTTTTTTCCTTCAGGACCTTAACAATCTGGTCAGTCTCAGCTTGCTTCATTTTGAAAATCCACCAAATATTTAATGGTTGTCTTGAGTACTGCTTGTGATTGTGCTGTTTGCTTCCTCAACATGTCAACTTCATCTCTAAGTGCAGAAGCAGAATCTCTTTCTACCTCTAGTTTAGCCTCTAGAGCATGAGAAGTTGGCAATTCATAATGCACGATTGGGCCGGTGCCACTGTTGTGGGATGATGCAACGTCCATGGGGACCTCGCTCTTTGATCTTGGGCTAACTTGTTTTGCCATTAAAGTTCTGATTGGATTCAGAAAAGTTGAAGTTAGCAAAACATCTCAACTGGGAGTTATAACAGCAAACCGGTTAAACAAACAAGGAATTAAAGAGTTTCAATTGGATGCTGAAAAGTACAGTAGTTATTAACATCATTGTAACCCGTTGTTGCAGCAGCAAAGCAGTTAAACAAACAAGTACATATTTAAGTTAAGGAAAATAGATAATTCTTAACAGTAAGTATCAAACACATAGATAGGCGCAGTCTACAATATGATTAACAAGCTGTGCCATTATGTAATCACTAGCAAACTAAATTAAGCCCAACAACGTAATTGAACAATTTTGCAATAAGTGGCTAACTAAAATTCCGAGAAGCAGGTAACTGAACTTACGCTAGTTCTTTGTACAGGCACACTGCAACTTCTTTTTCACTTACAAGGTTGTACAAAGGACTCCATGGCATCAATTGCTTGGATATGCAATCCTAATACTTCTTTCTTCCCACACTGCATGGGTAAGTCGAATGGTTAATCTGGTAAGATGGTGCGTCCTTGATATGTTATATGAGGACGTGTAGTCAGACTAGTTGTAGCCAAACACATCACACTGGCTTTTACTGTATATTTCATGCGATTACTTTTGGCATATCGAGATCTAAGCAATCTACAATAGGATGAAAAGACTGGCATCCTTCACATTATTGGCGAACTTAGTTCATAGAAACAAGCAATTCAACCATTCTGTGGGTAAATCAAAAGCGCCACTGGAATATTTTTCACTATCCAATCATACACGCAAAAAGGGGCGACGCCACCAAAGGGGCTGGTATGGGCGGCCGCCTCAGGTGGCCGGAAAGTGTGCACCTAGTTTGAGTCGTCCATGTTGGCCCACGCTAGTTTTGTTCGTCCCAACGCACGAGCAGGCAATGTAAAAAATGAAGAAAAATGTTTCAATTTGGATGGGCCAATAACATAAGTGCAAGGCAGGCCCTATAGCAGGCTCACAGCCCATACGAGCGCCTCCCATATCGATCGACAGCAGGAAAAATCCCAATTCATTCGCTCCAGCCTCCAGTCTGGTTCGCTCCTAACCTAGCCACCGCTGGACAGACTGACACAGCACTTGCTCGCGCCCTTGTTGGAGGGCGGTCACCGGGCTTCAAGCGAACGGAAGGACAAGATGATGAAGATCCAACCCTAGGTGTAGCCCGCGTGGGAGGCGGCGGCGGCAGCACGGGCATGGCATCGAGCTTGCGCAAACAGACAGTCGCAACTTGCAAGAGTAGCATGCGCAATGAGCAGGTACATCACATCCCTGATTATATCTAATTCAACTCTTCAATTTCTGGCCAATAGTTAAACCTGACGGTGTTGTAAAACTGCTTGTATGTAGGGAATGTATGAGGAAATAAAACCAATTTCTACTTATTTTATAACTCCCCCAATCAATACTGAACTGACTGAATCTGATGTATCTAATCAAGTTTCCGGTGCAAACATACAAGCTCATGTTGTTCTCGAGCCTGAAGTGTCTAATGAACAGACTGCTAATGAAGGATTTGATGCAAACATTTTACATGCTCCTGGTGATGAACATATTGTGTCTAATGAGGGATCTAATGCAAGCATTTTGCAAGCTCATTGAAGGATTTAGTGTCTAATGATGATCTACTATGTTGAGAGAGACAGAGATTTGCAGGCATTGATGAGAAGCAAATTATAGTGCATTTTCATAGCTTGAGGAAACGTCGAGGCCATCTACCAGAAAGTCCCCGTATCATGACAACATAGCATAAATACTTTTCTAATTTGTTGTGTGAAACTATTGGCATACTTGTGCAGGATAGATATATTGATATGCAGTTTGCGCACTGGTTATACGTGCAATTACACTTTGATATTTTCAGCCAGAGAACGAATAATTCGAGCAGGTACAGACCATGTTTGTAGTCCTTGTACACCATGTTGTATTTTGTGTTTTTTGGTGCTTGCATCAATTAGTGTTTATAATCTGAATTACTTTGGATCATTAACTGGTTTTCAAAGTGCATGTAGCTTCACATTTCTCAAGTTATGTTGATTTCTGGAGTGCAAGTGCCTTCGTATTTTTTAAGTTAAATGTTCGCCCCTGGTAACTTGAATTCGTGGATCAGCCACTGCACACAAATTATACATGAATGCCAGTACGAATTAAATGAAATGCAGGGACTTATGCAAGCTCGTTGTACAGGCTCACTGCAGCTCTGCTTGCGCTCGGGATGTTCCATGTACAAGTCCATGTTACCACTTGCTTGGATGTGCAGGCCTTGTGCTCCTTGCATCCCCCTCTGCATTTTTGACACGGTGAATGCTTGATCAAATAAGAGGAATCAACCTTGATGTTGTACCGGAGGACAGATACTTGCAAGGTTATACGGGTGTGCAGGATGTGTACCAGATCCCGTAGCGCCGTCATGCTTCGCTAAAAAATGGATTTGCTTGTTTTTGATGATATCTCTAGAATAAGTAAGAGTTAAAGTCAGAGTTGCATAGGTGTGTAAGCTAAGAGAGCAGTGAAAGGATATCCAAACATCGTCGGAATAGTGCACAAGGGAGTGATGTGTGGATACCTAGTTCGGGCCGGCGTTTCGGCATGCTTGCCTAGCTAGAGTGCGGGTCACTTCAGAGCCGTTGAGGGTGATGCGCTGGCGTTGGCTGGCCGCGCACGGATGCAGATCTTGAGTGGCAGCGGAGTGCTACTATGCGGTGGACGAGACCGTTGGTGAAGCCCCAACGGCCTCGGGGGGCAGAGGTGCGATGATGTGCTCGGTGAAGTAGCCCCGGTGAGCTGGGAGACGGCGTCGGTGAAGCGCACCTGATGCGGTGGAACTTAGTGTCTGTGAAGCACGTCGGTTGTGGCGGCCGATGTTGTCGGTGGACCACCCAGTGCGGTGGATGAGGGCGTAGATGAGGTAGCTCCGGTGCGGTGGTGAAGCGTGACCGTTGTCTTCGTCATCGTCGTCCGACACAGAGGTGGGGAATGGTGGGGAAAGAGACGAGACGAGGGGCGATTCGAGGGATGGCAGCGAATTAGGGATTTGAACAATCTGGGCGCGGAAGGGGACGGTGGAGAAGAGAGATTTTGCAGGGCTAGAATTGGGGCTGCCAGATATTTCAATCCAAAATGTGGAAGCGCGAACTTATATTGTCGTCGTCCTTTTTTTGGGGGGGAGGGGGTGGGTGGCTGGGTGCTACGCGTCCGTCCGGCACACGCGACCACCCCGACAGGACTATGCTTCGGTGCCTTAAGGCACCTGCCTTTGTGTCCATGACATTTGGGCCCAACAGGTGGCTGGCCCACATGTCAGTCACCCAAGGGCAGTTGCCTTTAAGGCACCGAAGTAGCGTCCACCCCGACACGACCCTGGTCTGCCTGGTGCGCCTACATTTGAGAATGCAAACGAAACGAATCTTCTTTCATTTGCAAACGAATCTGTATGTATTACCATGCCCGTGTTTTCCTTGCAATAATTAGTCATTCGAAACGAGATGCTCCATCCGTTCACTTTTGTAAGTCGTTTCAAACAACTTAAAATGAATTGTTTTGCACATTGTCTGAAATGTCTTCAAGGTCTTATAAAAGTGAACAGAGGGAGTACTATAAATTAATTAATGAGGAGTTATTTGAAAAAAATCGAAACGGTACCCACGCTAACATGGATTAGAGTGTGTCACATAATTAGTTATTTGGATTAGAGTGTGTGTCACGTAGTTAGTTATTTGAACTAGAGTGTGTGTCATGTAGCGATCTCCAATTCTAACGTGGATTTAACATTTCACTGTATCCATGCTACTTTTTTAATACAAATTCATATGTATATGATGAACTCCATGGTAGTGAGAAAACTTTTGGATGGATTCAAACATAAGACCTACAAAATAGCACAACAAATTGAGTCAATGTCAACTTTTCGAAACTTAGTATGGCATGAATTTGAAATAATTACCCGTATGCCTGGTCCTCGGTTCAAATCTTACAATGTACACCGAATTTAAACATCGATATTAAGTCTCGTACTATGTACATTCAAATGTT
>NC_041387.1:112975933-112989921 GCF_002162155.2 Triticum dicoccoides | reverse complement strand
TAGGTCACTCCCTCGAGACTATCTCACTCTTTCTTCCGCACGGCGGGCCACACTCGCTCAATCTCGCTCTCTTTATCTGAGTCTCGTTTAACCTCGTTTTCTGTCACACACAAATGATATATCTCCCTGTTCGGGCCTCGATCGACACACTCTATACTCTCTCACGCAGATTGTCTATCTAGGTCAGTCCATCCAAGCCGCCGCCACTCTTTCGACCTCATGGTGGGCCACGCTCACTCAGTCTCTCTCTCTCTCTCTCTCTATATATATATATATATATATATATATACATACATATATATATATATATCCGTATGTCTCGATTGACCTTGCTCTTTCTCGGACAAAAACAATATATCACCATGTTTGAGCCCAATTCGACCTATTCACATTGTATACTCTCTCACGCACATCGTCTATCTAGGTCACTCTCTCCAACCCGTCTCACTCTTTTGATCGCACGGCCCCTATGTGATCGGTTGACCTTGCCTCCTCCCACGCACAAAATATATCTACACATCTGTGACTGAATCTTCTCTCAAGATCTATCTTACAGCCCTCACACTTACCAAAAGCTCAATCAGACAATATCTCTCCGGAGCATATATATTTGTTCAATGAATGTCGGACCACACTCACTTTGTCTCTCTATCTATATGTCTCTCGATTGACCTCGCTTTCTCACACCGTATCTTCCATGCGTTGAAGCTACTACCTCTCCATCCCTCACAAAGCCGGAGCTATTTACATTGCGAGGGGCACTCCAACCTTGGATTAATTTGTATAGGCATTTATTCCGGTCGGTTTAGATTGTATTTTCGTAGCATTCGGCCCACAACTACTCCAAACACCGTTGCAAACCACGCAACTCCCCTAGTTGATTTCCCTTTGGCTCGGTCATCGCTCTCTCGCACGTCCTTTCTCGCCTTCAACGTCGCACCATGGTATTATTGAAAAAACTATGTTGTTCTCTTTAATTATTATAAATAAGCTACAAAACTACACACCGATAGTCCACTTGGAATGGAACAAATTTCGACCCACAAATTAAAGTGCTACAAACTACACACAGAGGGGCCCACATGTCATGAAATAAATTTGGACCCATATACGGATTAAAAAATAAAGGACGAGGATCGAACATGCGACCGGGCCTTCAAGCCGCATGTCAATAGGCAACATACGTAGAATAGTAATGTTTGTTTTACCCCCTTTGTTCACATCATCTTTTTATATTACCACAGCCTAATTAATGGATAACATGTAATATTATTTTTAGTACTATTCGCCTTCACTTACTGGTGGGTTCCATGTGTGCTCTCTCTCTCTCTCCTCCCCTTCTGCGTTTAGACGCACGGGCAAACAGGAAGAACTCGCGGGCGATGTTGCTGTTGATCATATCTAGACGCGTTCATAAGTCACGGCACCAGTTTCACGTACTAGCAGCACTAGTCAGTGCGTACGTGCAATGCACGTTAATTTGGAAGTATACTAAGTGCATGCGGATATTAACTACTAGGGTATTATTTGCGTGTTGTCATGTGATTAGCACTATTTTCGGCATGAAATTAACTGCATGCTAAATGTGTTGAGCGCTCGATATTGAAGCAGTCTAGGTCGTTGGATGACAAGGAATACATGTGGCTTGATGACGTTTTATATTTAATTTGATACGGCTCTAGCAGAACATTCAATCGATCAAACCATACATTTCATTCAGTCTGACTCCGACTTTAAATTATACGACGATCGATATAAAATAAACGGAAATGATAAACGTTCGGATTTTAAGCATGGCAATCCGAATGTTTTTCATGGAAAATTTAGATTATGTGGCGGCGGCGGGGGCGTCTCGCGGTGGGAAGCGGCTCCTCTGCCATGCTCTGTGTGTCGTCGGGGCACTGACCGACAGTGACGGCGGCGTCTTGCGCCGTTGTTGGCGTACTCCTGGACGTTGGCCTAGCTTCAAGGAAGGCCAAAATGTTCTGGACTTTGGAGTGAGTCAACTGGCGGGAGGAGGCGACTGGCGTTGGTGCAAGGAAGCGGTCGACGGCGGCCATCCATGCCGCCGAGGGGGGCACTGGCACCCGCACGGGGACAGGCACTGTCAACGGCGCGGCAGAGACATTCGTGTGCACGAGCACTGGCACAGGCGCGCACGTCAGTGCACGCGCAGGCACATGCGCAGGAAGGTGCACGGGCACCGGCACGGGCGTGCGCGTCAGTGCATGCGCAGGCGCATGCGCTGGCAGGTGCACGGGCGCGTGAAAGTCGGTGGGGACCTCGTGGAACCCCGTGCCATCAAGCTTAGCGACAATGTGCGGCTCCCAGCCCATCAATGCCACGGGGATGGGTGCTGGCACAGTCGGGGCGACGGGAGCCGGAACGGGAGTGGGGACAGGCGCGACGTCTTCCCGCAAGGCTAGTTCAAGCTCGTCCCAAAGCACCTTATGTTCTTGAGACTCCGGCTGGGTGTCTTCCTCATGAAACAGGAACACTAAGGGCAGACCATCATGGTGCAGCATGGCGTACGTTTAGGTGAGGCTAGTTGGAGGTAGACGATAGGAGAATCAGAGAGGAAGAGAGAGGATTGTAGCGATACCCGGTAGTGCGGGGTTGATTTTAAACTGCGGCGCCGGCGACATTAAAAGTGGGAGCAGTTGGGACGACAGTGGGCAGCGGAGCCTGGTCAAAGGACTCGCCTCCCGGTGAGTCTGCACAGCGGTCTGCTCGCACGCCTCCCTGATAGCCGACGCAGCGGTCTGCTCGCACGCCTCCCGTCGACTCACACGCTTGCTGGGACGGCACCTGTCGATGAGAAGCGGGGACTCGTGGCGGCACGTAAACACCCACAGTTTCAATAGTGAAAGCGTTCGCCTTAACATGACAGGTCTTTGTTCCAAAATACCTTGGCTCTTCATTTGTGCAACTTGTCATAAGAAGCTTGTCTCGAATTGAAGAAAAAACTTACGAAGTAATATTTGTGCCATATCACGTGACCATGCTCATCTTCAAGAATTTATGCTCACTTTTGGATTTTCTGAAATTTAAGATGCAGGATTCGAAACAATATCATAACCTGCATCATGCAATAAATTTTCAAGCCATACATCTATCCTGTTGTATTTCTTAAGAATGGATTTGGTCAAAGATTTTGCTTAGTTAAACCTCCTTTCCGGTTTATAGGGCTCAATTCAAAAATCTCACCAACCAAGGTAGATGGTGAGTGGTGGAACAATTGTTGTAGTTTGCAAAACCACTCAATTAATGCACTTGTTTTCCTTAAAAATTGTGTTTACGAATGCATTAATTGCAATGCATGCATGCATAAAGTACATGCATTGGTCAATTTTCTCTTAATTCTTGCATGTAATGATTTATTGCACCTTGAAATCTGAACATGTGATGGGGAAAAACCAAATTGTGACTCATAAAATGGGAAAACTAAAATTTTGAGATAAGCCCTATAAACCGGAAAGGAGTAAAAGGATAATCCCTGTGTACCAGTGCATTGCCTGATATATTAACTCAAGTACTAGGCACGAACAAACGAGCTCAATTCTATGCTCATCCTGGTGTAGTAGTAGTACTACTAGGCAATGCAGTTGACGGGTGACCTTGACGAGCAGCAACCGAGGGAATTGAACCATGCTCGGCACGGTAGGTAACGTTGTCTAGTTACTAAAGCATCCCTCCGTTGTTCATCGGTAGTAATTATGGACCAGGGACATGAGGGGAATTTCCTAGGGCTGGAATTCTAGCCGCCAGATATTTCGACTTGAAACGTTGATGCTCGACTGGTTGGGGTTTCCTAATGTGCGAACCAAGCACGCCACCGAAGGACACGAGCCCGTTTTTTAGGATCAATACGAGCCAAGGTCTGGCTGGTATGCCGTTGGGTCCTACCCTTCGAGAATACGAAAGGAACCTTTTAAATTGCTGAACGAATCTATGTGTATTACAATACCCGTATTTTCCTTGCAAATACTAATCTCAACGTGGTAATTGATTTATGACGAGTTGTTGAATTAGAGTGAGTTTGTGATATAGTGATCTCAACGTGGATTTCACATTTCATGGTATCTCTAGTAAGTTTTCCAATGCAAATTCCAATTTAAAAGATGAACAATATGAAGGTGAGAAAACTTTGTATGTATCAAGCATATGACCACACACACACACACACACACAGAGAGAGAGAGAGAGAGAGAGACATACACACGCACAAACACAACAACAATCCAATAAGTATAGTGCATCTATTTTTCCAACCCATGCATGTATGACACGAATTCAAAAATACTCCTTCTATTCCTAAATATTACTCTTTTAGAGAGTTCAACAAGTGACTACATACGGAGCAAAATGAGTGAATCTAGACTCTAAAATATGTCTATATACATCCGTATGTGCCAGTCCATTTGAAGCCTCTAAAAAGACTAATATTTAGGAACGAAGGGAGTAAAATGTAAGACATCCATGGTCCTCAGTTCAATATTTAAAATGAACATGAAACTGAAAAAATGAATATTAAGTCTAGTACTACAGTATATGCAAATGTTGTGTTTAGGCGGAGCTATGATTGTCGGTGGTCAACCCCTCGACCTTAGATAAAATTGTGGAGCTCTGTTTAGGGTTGTTTAGATTATATTTGTCCCCACCCTCCCAACCACCGATTGGTTGTGCACACCCCACCTCTCCTCCCCGGGAGAATATCATGTGCCCCCATACCTTAGATGCTATATGCCGATACGAGTTGCTTGGAGCTTGTAGGTCTGAGATATAGCAGCTCACATGATGTGTCTTAATTTTTTTTGCAGGAAACCTTGATGAGTTTGAGAATTGCACACAATTTGTACAAAAACTACTTAGATGCCCTTTGATCCCATATCCAACAACCTCGAAGCTCGTATCACCGTAGCATCTAAGATGAAGGAGGACATCATATTCTCCTGTATGTAAGAATATCATGTGCTACCACACCTTAGATGCTTTGGTGATACAAGCTCTTCGGAGGAGTTGGATTTGTGACCCAACACCTCCTCGGTGGTTCGAATGTTTTTTTTGCAGAAAAGCCCCAAAAGAGTTCGGCCACTGCTTACAAGCACAAAGACTGCTCAGATGCCATTGGATCTCAGATCAAACAACCTCCAAGCTCGTATCACCGTAGCATCGAAGCTGCGATAACACCTTATGTTTTCTCGCACGAGAGAGTATGAGGTTCTCCTGCACCGTAGATTTTATGGTGATACGAGTTCACTGAGATCTATTGGCCCACAGTAGGAGGTTTGAATGTTTTTGCAATATACGGCTGATAGAGTTTGGGAAATGCGCAGAAAGTACAAGTACTATGCATGTGCCATCTGATCACTAATCATACGACCTAGATGCTCATATCACCGTAGCGGGTAATTAAGCTACGGGGAGCACCTAATATGAGCACCGGGGAGCCATTGGATCGAACATGCAGCGGCACACACGAGGCCTGAATGTTTTATTTGCAAAAAAAACCTTTGGAGAGTTTGGAAATTGCGCATAATCACAAAGACTACTCCCAAGCCATTGGATCTCACTTCCAACGGTGTAAAAACTCGTATCACCATAGTATCTAAGCTGCAGGGTGGATGTGATGTTCTATGCCGCTATCATTCTTGTTCGTAAACTTGCAAAATACATGTAACTCGTGCTGTTACTTGTATAACCGCGCAAAGTGTTTGTTCAAAAAAACCATCCTACACTAAAATATCGGAACAGCACACGGGGGTCCCACTTGTCATTAATCAAATTTGGACCTAAAACTAACAAATCTGAAAGACGAGATTCGAACTAGCAACCTGGACTACAAAGCGTAAGTCGATAGCCTGAAAAAACGAACGGTTGTTGGCTCTGTCCCGTAACTTGATTTTATACAGTACTTGCATTGAGTAGAGTAGAGGGAGTGGTCAAATCACAAAAGACCACCTTTCCCACCGAGTACATCAGTGAAGCACGGTGGCTAGCTAGTTGGGCTAGTTCGACCGATTAGCTAGGCCGCCTCCACATTTGTTTTTTCACCCCTTTTTTATCTACTTGCCGGCAGGTAAATTTAAATGTCCACCGCAGCGTTGCTCTGGTGTTTGGGTGCGGCAGAATTTTTAACTTTTTGATTGACGGGAGCAGGCGTGGCAGGATTTTTAATTTTTTGATTGGCGGGAGCAGGCGCGGCAACAATTAGTCATGATGACTCTGCCTGTAAAAACCCACTACTCCCTGATGTGAGAAGTCGTCGACTGGTGTTTTATCGTGGTGAAAACCAAAAGATTCCCCGCTCCTCGGTTGGCTCTCTCCGCCGTCCCGTAGATTGCATTGCCTTTCAGCCGTTTCGCCCCCTTAGCTTCCACTCCCCATTGCTTCTACCTGGTGCCATGGCGGCGCAGCAGATCATGGAGTCCGAGGTGAGGCGCCTGACACAGGAGCTCCATGCCAAGGATGCGGAGCTCAGGGCCAAGGACGTGGAGCTCCGTGAGCTCAAGGAGGAGAGGAGTGCCATGCTCTTCCGTTATGTGCGGGAGTTCACGGAGCTTCAAAAGCGGCAGGCGTCCACCACAAAGATGCTCGAGGCATCGGCGGCGTTGCTGCAGAAAGCTCGAGATATGATAGGCCGTCAGGGGAGCCGGCTGGAGCGCGAGCGGGCCGATCGTGATGAGGTCCAGGATCGCCTCAGCCACTTGGTGAACCAAGTTTCCACGCACGTGTTGCGGCTGCGCGATGCCTACCGTCATGCCAGCGCGACGATGCCAGCCGTCGGGCTAAACCCGTTCGACCACCCGGTCGACTTCAACGAGCTGCGGCTTCCTGACCTGGTCTCCTTCTTCACCTATATCTCCGAGTAGCTGAGACGTCTCTGCGTGATGGTGGGGCTGAGCTGGACAAGGAGGGGTTGCGGGCTGCCGTCGCCGTTGCCGGGCGAATCCTTTTAGGGCTCCGTCACCGGAATCCATTCGTGCCATTGGACGCCATCTTTGACGAGCTGGCTCCCGTCGACCGGGAGCGGACTCTGCGGGTGGTTGCACCCTGCATCACCAACGGCGTGCGCCTCGAGAAGCAGAGGGACTTTGGTGGTGTTTAGGTGCCATCTGCATGGGCATGTCCATGTCTCGGCACAACATGACCGTTGGGTCAAACTCAGATGGTGCAGATCAGTCACTGTAGCACAAAGCGTGTGGGTGTGTTTGGTTGCATTCTCATCTCAATATAGTTGTTTCCTCTTCGTGTATTTTTGTCAACCTACTAGTGTGGACTCAAGAACCCTTCATGGTTCATGTACTCTGTCAAACACCCAAAAGTGGGTCGAGAAGGGAACTTTTGCTCCCATCCCATGCACCCTTCATACACCCTGTCTAACACTATAGGATGTGCTTCATATGGTTCATGTTTCGTGGAGTACTGTAGCACCGTACTCTCCATGCGTTGTGGACCTAGTTCTGTTAACATTGATCTCACTGTTCATTCTCGGCCGGACAGTCGAAAAAGCAGTACTATGTTACATATAGGAGTAGTTGACATGCGCACAACATCATTTGTTATCGTCATATCTTACAACACTAGCAACAAGATTGTGTAGTACTGACGTATGAACCACTGCACATGCCTAGTAGTAGGAGCACTGTGTATGTTCAAGTGGCTGTCATGTTTCGCACTCCTCCGTCGTAAGAGTGGAAACGCTTGATGTAATCATTTTTTTCTTCAGAATGAAAAACAGTGGATACGCTCTACCGTGCAGATCCTCCTCCAGCCTTGCACTAAATTACTCACTTTCACCGACGTGTGGGACAACCAGCACCTGGGTCCACCAGCCATGCACTAAATTACTCCATAGTAGAGTGACGGTAGACTACCCCGATCGAACTACGGCAGTAATGCCCAATGAGCCGTCAAATCACAAAACCCCCTCCTTTCCAGCAGTAAGTTGGATGGATGAAGCAACCATCATTTCACTCTTCTCTCTCAGCTTCCTCTCTTGAAGAAAACCTCCACTCGCTTCGCTTCTCCCCCATCTCGTTCCTCCTTTCATTCTTCTCTCTCAGCTTCCTCTCTTGGATGGACACCGGAGCACCGGCCGACGTGATGTCTATGGCTCTGGCCAAAACCGTTGAGGCTCATGGTACGAAGAAGCGCAAGCACCCCGCCAAGACTTCCACAGACAAGCTCAAAGCCATCGATGTCGTGGTTCTATGTCTGATAGTAGAAAGGGGGGTAGGTATGGAGAGGCAAGATCTTAACTATGATGAAGGTGTACACACGATGTTTACGAGTTCAGGCCCTCCTCGGAGGAAGTAATAGCCCTACGTCTCGGTGCCCGGAGGCAGTCGATTGGATTATATGTGTTGGATTACAGAGGGTCTGAACCCTTGTGCCAGAGGAGGGGGGTGGCTTATATAGAGTGCGCCAGGACCCTAGCCCCACTCCATTACAAGGGAACTAATGTACATAAAGTAGAGGCGTTACTGGTAACGCCAGTATTAAGTACTCTTAATGCTCATGAAGACTAAGGAATAAATATCTGGCCGTTGTGTGCTCTCCTGACTACTGGTCTTTGATATGGTCGAGTGATCTTCCTTGTGGTCGAGTGGCGATAGGTAACCACCGTCAAGTGATGTGACTGTTGAGTGGATTCCACTCGACATATGAGACTGGTGCTCTTCTATCGACCCTTTGTCTTTTCATCTTCCAGGGTAGTGACCTTGGGTAGGACGTATAGGTCGAGCCTATGACCCTACCCCAGGTCTGTATCCTCGTTAGTAGCACCCGAATGGATTAAGGTGTGAGAGGACAGAACGACAACATTGGACCTATCTCGTGTCTCCCCGAGTGCTTTCAGTTAGACTGAACGCCTGCGTCGGTACTTCGGGAACGACTCGGTTGCCTTGATCCATTCAGTGATTAGTTGACTGAATTGATCCATTCATGCGTCGAGTGTCGCGTGGGGGTGCGAGATCTCGGGCGCGATTGCCTGCGGGAGATCCCGGATTCCGCGGGATACGAAATTTCATGGGCGCGCGTGAACAGAGGGGTGCCAAAAAAAAGGGGGACCCAGATAAGCAGCGACGCCTCAGTCACCGTGCCGCCTTTTTCTCCATGTTCACTGCGCGCGCAACTGTAGCAGGATTTGACGGGATTGCCCGGCCCCACGCGTCAGTCACTCGGAAGTGAGCCTTTGTAAGGCGACAGGGCCGGGGTGCTTGCACTGTGCACTCCTGCCTCTTCTTCTTTCTCCTCTGCTCCTCCACCGCACCAAGCGCCTCTGCCTCCAACGCCGCCACCCTCTAGCCATGGTGAAGGACAAGACGGCGGCGCTGGAGCGTGCCAAGAAAGCAACGGGGGCGATGAAGGGCAAGAAACCAAGTCGCGGATCGTCATTGCGCTCGGGGCTGCCGCCGGGCTGGATCCAAGGCGGTTGGATCTGGTCTTCGATCTGGCAAGAAGATCTGACCGATCTAGAGGAGTGCGGGCTGATTGCAGTAGAGGCGGCGAGGCTGCCGAAGGGAGAGACGGAGCCACAACCTCGACCGGGTGAGTGCGTCTTGCTCGCCACTCATGTCGACCGGGGTTCTCGCTTCCTCTGCACCCTTTCTTCCGAGGGTTTTTGAACTTCTTCGGGGCACAGCTCCACCACTTTTCCCCCAATACCATTACGTATCTAGCTGCTTTCATGTTGATGTGCGAGAACTTCTTAGGGTGTCGACCGCACTGGGGTTTCTTCAAACATATCTTCACCATTCGATCTCAGTCGGTTAAAAAGGCGAAGTCGAGTGACTCGAAAACCCATGTTATCCAGATGTGCGAGGGCTTAGGCATTCAAAAGAGGAATAGGAGCGCTTTTCTGGCCATGACCCTTCCTGAATCCGTTAGGGGTTGGCAATCGTCCTGGTTCTACTGTCAAGACGTTGCGACTCCAGGTCATTCGACCGGCCTTCCTCCTTTTTCATTCAAGCGTGTCCAAACTCCTACTCCACTGAAGGTTACTGCTGCCGAGACCATGGAGACAAGGATGTTAGTGGACCGAGTGGTCCAGCTCATCAATGACGGTGTCACTGGCCTGGACTTGTTAGAGGTATTCCTCGCTAGGCGTATCCAGCCTCTCCAGGCCCGTGACCATTCGATGTGGTTGTATTCTGGGCCGAGTGAAACCACTCGGGTCCATCCGGAAGAAGTGCCGCTCGACACCGTGGCCTTGTGGTTGAAGAGCATTACGGGCACTCAAGATAACCCTAGAGGATCCAGGCGAGTCATCCCTTTCGGAAGCGACAACCCACCCGACAAGGTACGATCTTTGTTCCGAGTGTTTTCCACCTGCATTCCGACTGAACTCGACATTGGCTGACTCTTGTCTTGCCCAATTTGCTTCATAGTTATTCACTAAGATGTACTCCATGCCCAATGGCGAACAGGATTTGGTGCAGGACCGGGAGGGGGAGGACAGCGCTGAGGAGAGTGGCGAGTGGGAGTCTCTGGAAGGGGAGGAGGAGGAGGAGACCAAGGAGTCGGACGAGGAGGAAGAGGTCGACTCACCGCCGCGCTCCGAGCATAGATCCAAGCACCAACACAATCCGTCTGGCGGTCGTGCGAAGAGTGCAGCTCCAAGTGCCACCACCCAGAAGTGCGCTCGGACGTCGACTCCGGAGCCGACGGAGACAGCGAAAAGTCGCCCCTTCCAAGACCTGAAAGACATTGCCGCGAATCAAGATGGACGTCCCCATTGCCTCAGGGTGAGTATCTCATTTGTGTTTCTATGAGTCAACTGGAAGTTCTCTTGATCCGACTGATCAGTCTTTATGTCTTTTCAGCCCCGGCTCTGCTGCCACTGCCATGTACATTGATAAGGGACCAGAAGGCGAAGAAGCCACCTCACAAGCTGGTAAGTTTGTTCAACTCAGTTCTATCTAACTGAGTGAGTGGTCGATTGACTGAGAATTTCATATTACTCTTCTGATGTAGCTCCACAAGATGTCGTTGTGCTCCCAGATGACGAAGAAGAAGAAGTGCCTCCGCAGGAGAGGAAGAAGAAGAGCGGGGGTTCGAGCAGAAGGAGACATGAAGTCCAAATCCCTCAGCCGACACCGGCACCGGAGGCGATAGCTCGGACAAACGTCACATTTGCTGACCGTTGACGACTGATCGTCCGTCGGGGTCGACTACACAGACGCCCACCGCACCAGTACAACTCCACTCGTCTGACCCGGCGGCTGCTTTGACTCCTATGGAGCCATCTCTCTTTGCTACATATCAGACTCCATATGACTCGCCCAGTGCCGCTAGGGAAGCCCTTCGCCAGGCGAATCTTGTCATGGAGCAAGTGAAAGTGATGCATGAAGCTAGTCAGGTAGATTACAATGCCAACACTGCCCTTCGGACCAATGTTCAGGTCGGTAAACTTCCAACTGAATTTTTGAATGTTGCTTTATATATGATCGCCCACTGGGTGTCACCCACTAGATGTTCTTCCGTTTAGGACTTCAGAAATCTTTGATTTTGCACTTTTTGAATCAGTGGGGGCACGTCGAGTGCACCCACTGGGTGTAGCCCCCGAGACCACGATCGGCTGCTGGCAGTCGACTGGGGTCTGATGAGTGCATTTTTTAAGCTCTTTTGCTGAGTGTTCATCTGATCCAGTGGGGGCACGCTGAGTGCACCCACTAGGTGTAGTCCCCAAGACTACTGTTGAATATTTGATTCGGTAGTAGTCTGAGAATAAATCTTTCCCTTCACTGTTACTTGTATGTGTCGACTGACATGCCTGTCTTTCTGGCTGCAGAGGTCTTGTGATCTTGGAGGTCGTCTCACCGAATTAAAGAAGAAGCATATCAGTGTTGAACTTGATCTTGAACTGGCGAAGAAGTACCTGAAGAAAGCTCAAGAAGAAACAGCCATCATGGGAGGTAATCACTCGGTCATTCTGTCTGCTTTATAGCTTCACACTTGGTGCTGGCTTTTCTTTTAGTCTCTTGAACCGAGTGAATTCACAAAAGCAGATGTGCATAGTGAAAATCGCCAACTTCAGTCTCGTCTGAAGAGTGTTGTTTCTTTAGAGAGGATGAAGGAAGCTCTGGAGCAGAAGGACCTGGACTTGGTAGCTGCTCAAAAGGAAGCGCGCGAGAAGACAAAGCTTGCGGACGAGAAGCTGGCTTCCGTCGGCAAGTTGGAGGATGAGAACGCAACACTGAAGACGGCTGTCTCGGACACTAACCGGGAAGTCGAGCGGCTGAGGAAGGACAAGGAGAACTTGACCACTGAAGTTGAGGGTCTCAAGGCCAGGACCGACAAGCTAGAGTCTTATTTAGAACAACTTGCAGCAAAGCTTGTCCTGAAGCTTGAAGGTATGTCTATTCAGTTAAATAACCATCATCGACTGGGTTTTGCAACTTTGTCGACTCATTGTTCGCTGTGATGAAACAGAATTCTGTCACGACTTCGAGGCTGAAACTGGACGGGTCGAGACAGGTCTTGACCCCATCAATTGCCCCATGAAAGATGAAGTTGCGATGAACTTGCTTCGACTGGAGTCTCGCTTGGATGGTGCAGTCGACTATCTGGCTCGGTTGAAGGCGGCGATGGTCCGAGTGGACGCCGAGCTCTGGCCCCAGGTGGAGATGTCTCGAGACCTCGAGTCTTTGATGACTCGGCTGAACCAGATCGTAGACCGAGTGCGAGAATGGAAGAAATCTTCTGCGCGCTGTGGGGCGGACGTCGCCTTGTCTTTGGTCCGAGTGCACTGCAAGGAGGCCAAGGAGGACAAGCTAGCGGCTCTCAAAGTGGCAAACACCAAGAAGCACTCCTTCCAGGACTTCATGGCTACTTTCCTTGAGGCAGGCACTCGCATCGCCAACAGCATCGATCTCCACAGCTTCTGCACCCCGGCCAGTCCTTCTCCCGCTGAGTGATTTGAAGAACATTATGTCACCACCTTGATTTGCCTCGGAATGCCGAGTGGATTTGTAATCGATAAAACTCCTTTGGGCCTGGTGCCCGAGCGCTTTATTTTGCGGTTAGGAAACTTCGGATTTATCGCCTCACATATTGCGTCTGTCTTCGAATGAAATTCGCCTTTCCCTCGAATTATTGTCTGTTTGCTTAATGCAGCTTCTGGAGAAGAAAATCCAGTCGACCGGTCCGGGGACCCTCGAGTAGCATCGATCATCTCATCAGCAAGGCACTCAGCAATGGTCTTGACGTTCCAGTCGACCGGTCGGGTGATCCTTGAGTAGCATTGATCAGCTCATCAGCAAGGCACTCAGCAATGGTCTTGATGTTCCAGTCGACCGGTTGGGTGACCCTCGAGTAGCATTGATCAGCTCATCAACAAGGCACTCAGCAATGGTCTTGATGTTCCAGTCGACTGGTTGGGTGACCCTCAACTAGCATTGATCAGCTCATCAGCCAGGCACTCAACAATGGTCTTGACATTCCAGTCGACCAGTCGGGTGATCCTTGAGTAGCATTGATCAGCTCATCAGCAAGGCACTCAGCAATGGTCTTGACGTTCCAGTCGACCGGTTGGGTGATCCTTGAGTAGTATTGATCAACTCATCAGCAAGGCACTCAGCAATGGTCTTGACGTTCCAGTCGACCGGTCGGGTGATCCTTGAGTAGCATTGATCAGCTCATCAGCAAGGCACTCAGCAATGGTCTTGACATTCCAGTCGACCGGTTGGGTAAGGTTTTTGGAACTTAGGCGAGCGTTGGGCGGCAGCTAAGCCTCTGAGTGAGAGGATTGCTCATGCTCGGTAGGATTTTTAACACTTAGGCAAACACTGGGCTGCAGCTAAGCCTCCGAGCGGGAGGATCGCTCTCCACTCGGTAGGATTTTTAACACTTAGACGAGCACTGGGATGTAGCTAAGCCCCCGAGCGGGAGGATCGCTCTACACTCGGTAGGATTTTTACCACTTAGGCGAGCACTGGACTGCAGCTAAGCCCCCGAGCGGGAGGATCGCTCTCAGCTCGGTAGGA
>NC_041387.1:112960958-112975474 GCF_002162155.2 Triticum dicoccoides | reverse complement strand
TCATCACTCGGTAGGATTTTCAACACTTAGGCGAGCACTGGGCTGCAGCTAAGCCTCTGAGTGAGAAGCAGACTCATCACTCGGTAGGATTTTTAACACTTAGGCGAGCACTGGGCTGCAGCTAAGCCCCCGAGTGAGAGGCAGACTCATCACTCGGTGGGATTTTTAACACTTAGGCAAGCACTGAGCTGCAGCTAAGCCTTCGAGTGAGAGGCGGACTCATCACTCGGTTGGATTTTTAACACTTAGGCGAGCACTGAGCTGCAGCTAAGCCTTCGAGTGAGAGGCGGACTCATCACTCGGTTGGACTTTTATCGATTTGCTTCTAGAGAAGCAGATCATGGCTAAGGTAATGTACACAAAAGAAACAAACAACAAACATTCGGAAGGAGCAAATTATTTCTTTTGATAGTTAAGCTAAAAGGTATTCCTTATTACATATGATCGGTCTAAACATCTAAGAATAGAAAGGGCGGAGCAGATCCGCATTCCAGGCGCGGGGCTCATCTTTGTTGTGTTCGACGTTGAAGAGGCAGTATGCTCCGTTGTGGAGCACCTTGGTGATGACGAAAGGGCCTTCCCAAGCGGGGGCGAGCTTGTGTGGTTTTGCTGATCCACTCGGAGGACCAAGTCCCCCTCCTGGAGCGCACGACCCCTTACGTTCTTAGCATGGAATCGACGTAAGTCTTGCTGATAAATGGTCGACCGGATCAAGGCCATCTCTCTTTCTTCCTCCAAGAGGTCGACTGCATCTTGTCGAGCTTGCTCTGCCTCTTCTTCTAAGAAGATTTCGACTCGGGGAGTGTTGTGGAGCAAATTGCTCGGCAAAACGGCTTCGGCTCCGTAGACTAGAAAGAATGTAGTCCATCCAGTCGACCGATTGGGGGTTGTCCTCAATCCCCAAAGCACCCATGGAAGTTTGTCGACCCAAGCCCCTGCCGCATGCTTGAGGTCATGCATTAATCGAGGCTTCAGTCCTTTGAGAATCAATCCATTCGCTCGTTCCGCCTGTCCATTCGACTGGGGATGGCCGACTGAAGCGTAATCGACCCTCGTGCCTTGGGAGGCACAAAAAGCTTTGAACTCTTCTGAATCAAAATTCGAGCCGTTATCTGTGATGATGCTGTGTGGGACGCCATATCTGAATATAAGCTCTCTGATGAAACTCACAGTTGTGCTTGCTTCAAGGCTCTTGATGGGCTTGGCCTCGATCCATTTGGTGAACTTGTCGACTGCTACCAGCACATGAGTAAATCCACTCCTGCCTGTCCTCAAGGGTCCAATCATGTCCAGTACCCAAACGGCAAAAGGCCAGACGAGTGGAATAGTCTTCAGAGCTGATGCAGGTTTGTGGGACATGTTGGAATAAAACTGGCAACCTTCACACTTGTCCACTATTTCCTTTGCCATCTCGTTGGCGTGTGGCCAGTAAAACCCGGCTCGGTATGCTTTGGCTACGATGGTCCGAGAGGACGCATGGTGACCACAGGTCCCCGAGTGAATATCGTTGAGGATCATTCAACCTTCTTCTGGCGTGATGCACTTCTGGCAGGCTCCAGTTACACTTTCCCTGAACAACTGTCCCCTTATCACAGTGAAGGCTTTAGACCGTGGGACCATCTGTCGAGCCTCTTCTTCATCCTCTGGGAGTTCCTTCCTAAGGATGTATGCAATCTATGGCACTGTCCAGTCAGGCATGATAACCAAAACCTCCATGATTAAGTCGACCATGGCTGGGATTTTGACTTCAGTCGGATCCATGGCGCTCTTGGGCTATGGTGACTCTTTGGTGAAAGGGTCTTCCTGAACCGAAGGCGAATGGATATATTCCAGAAACACATTTCGAGGAATAGCTTCTCTCTTGGAACCTATCTTGGCCAGCTCATCTGCAGCTTGATTTTTCAGTCAGGGCACATGGTGGAGCTCCAAACCTTCAAACCTCTTCTCCAACTTTCTCACTGCATTGCAATAACCTGTCATGGCTGGACTCCTGACATCCCATTCCTGCATCACTTGATTAACCACCAAATCTGAGTCGCCTTAGACCATGAGATGACGGACGCCAAGTGAAATGGCCATATGCAACCCGTATAGAAGTGCTTCATATTAGGCTTCATTATTGGAGGAATCAAAATGAATCTGGAGAACGTAACTAAGCCTGTCTCCGCGGGGGGATACCAAAACTACCCCAGCACCTGAACCATTCAGCATCTTGGAGCCATCAAAAAACATAGTCCAATGCTCCGAGTGAACTTGAGTCGGCAATTGCTACTCAATCCACTCGGTCAGAAAATCTGCAATTGCTTGGGACTTGATGGCCTTCTTTGCCTCGAACTTGATATCCAAAGGGAGGAGTTCAATTGCCCATTTGGCCACTCGACCAGTTGCATCTCTATTGTTCAGAATTTCGGATAGAGGCGCATCGCTGACGACTGTAATGGAGTGGTCAGAGAAGTAATGCGCAACCTTCTTCATGGTCATATATATTCCATAGACAAGCTTTTGATAATGCGGGTATCGCTGCTTGGACGAAGTCAAACTTTAGAGAGATAATAGACTGGGCATTTGAACCTTGTAGGTTTTTCCTTCTTCCTCACGTTCGACCATGAGCACCGTACTGACAACTAGTCCAGTGGCTGCAATGTAGAGTAGTAAAGGCTCTTTACTGATTGGCGCAGCGAGCACCGGCTGGGTGGAAAGCAGGGTTTTGAGCTCTGCAAACGCTGCTTCAGCTTCATCAGTCCACTCGAACTTATCAGACTTTTTCATCAATCGGTAAAGAGGCAAAGCCTTTTCACCGAGACGAGAAATGAATCGACTCAGGGTGGCCAAACAACCAGTCAGCTTCTAAACATCATGCACTCGCACGGGGCATTTCATTCAGAGGATGGTATCAACTTTCTCTGGATTTGCGTCGATCCCTCATTCGGAAACGAGAAAACCAAGTAACTTTCCCCCTAGAACTCCAAATGTGCATTTTGACGGGTTAAGCTTGATATCGTACCTTCTTAGGTTGGCAAAGGTTTCTGCAAGGTCAGTCAATAGGTCGGAACCTTTGCGAGACTTGACCATGATGTCATCCATGTACGCTTCCACATTCCGACTGATTTGAGTGAGCAGGCACTTCTGAATCATTCCCATAAATGTGGCTCCGGCATTTTTCAAACCAAAAGGCATGGTGACATAGCAAAAGCACCCGAACGGGGTGATGAAGGCTGTTTTTATTTCATCGGGACCATACAGTCGGATCTGATGGTATCCGGAATACGGATCTAAGAAAGACAAGCGCTCACACCCCGCAGTCGAATCAACAATCTGATCGATGCGAGGGAGAGGGAAATGATCTTTTGGGCAGGCCTGATTAATATGCTTGAAATCAATGCACATACGAAGTGAATCATCCTTTTTAGGAACCATGACTACATTGGCTAACCACTCGGAGTGGTAGATTTCACGGATGAACTCTGCTGCCAACAGTCGAGCTACTTCCTCGCCGATTGCTTTCCTCTTCTGCACGGCGGACCGCCAAAGGTGCTCTTTGACGGGTTTTACTTTGGGGTCGACACGCAAGCGGTGCTCGGCCAGTCCCCTGGGTACACCTGGCATGTCAGAAGGTTTCCATGCAAAGATGTCCCAGTTCTCACGGAGGAACTGGACGAGCACTTCTTCCTATTTGCTGTCGAGTGTCGTTGATATATGAGTCGGTGCAGCATTGGGATCCGTCGGGTGAATATGCACTGGCTTCGTCTCACCAGTCGATTGGAATGCAGAATCTGTGGCAGGCTTCTTGGCTCTCAGCAAATCACTCGGATCTGCATCCTTCTGATATTCTTGGAATTCAACTGCTGCCATTTGTTCATCGGCGATCTTGGAACCTTTCTGGAAACATTCCTTAGCCTTCTACCGATTGCCTGTAATCGTGATCACACCTTTGGGGCCGGGCATTTTCAGTTTGAGATACACATAACATGGTCAAGCCATAAAGCGGGCATAGGTTGGCCTACCCAAAATGGCATGATAGGCACTCTGGAAATCCACGACTTCAAATGTCAACTTCTCCTTTCGGTAATGCCTTGAATCACCGAAAACCACGTCGAGGACGATCTGGCCGAGGGACTCGGCTTTCTTCCCGGGAATAACACCATGGAAACTCATATTGCTCTCGCTAAGCTTGGACATCGGAATGCCCATTCCTTTCAAGGTCTCCGCGTAGAGGATGTTCAGACCACTGCCGCCATCCATCAGAACTTTAGTCAGTCGAGTGCCCCCCACCATAGGGTCGACCACCAGTGCTTGCCTCCCAGGGGTGGCCACACGAGCCAGATGGTCCGACTGGTTGAATGTGATGGCCGTCCGAGACCACCTTAGATAGGCAATGTTCTCAGTAGGGGCTACCATGTTTACTTCTCTGTTGATGACCTTCAATCGACTCTTACTTTCAACATCAGCAAAAATTATCAGAGTGGAATTGACCTTGGGATAACCATCGTTTTCCTCCTCATTTTCCTCTTTATCCCACTCGTTTTCTTTCTCATTGGGTGGTTTCTCTCGGAACTGCTGGATCAGGAGTCGACACTGCCGGGTGGTATGTTTCGGATAAATCAGATTACCTTCCTCATCTTTCT
This sequence comes from Triticum dicoccoides, assembly GCF_002162155.2. Taxonomy (NCBI): domain Eukaryota; kingdom Viridiplantae; phylum Streptophyta; class Magnoliopsida; order Poales; family Poaceae; genus Triticum; species Triticum dicoccoides. The sequence goes on along the minus strand of NC_041387.1, from coordinate 112,970,849 downwards.
TCGTACGGATGTGGCACGGCAAATCCAGCACGTCATTTCCTTCCTTGTCCTTCACCTTCTTAGGGGGGCAGGGCCCCTTAGGTTTTCCCTTAAACTTTCCTTGGTTTACTGCCGCAATCTCTCCAGGTGCCGCTGGCTCGGCCTTACGCTTATGTTTCCGACTGGAGTTACCCCCACCGGCCTCTTGACTGACTGGTTTTCTCTTCCCGCTATGGAATCCATCCTCCTCTTCCCCGTTAGCGTACCGGGTGGCTATCTCCATCATTCGAGCCAGAGTCATATCACCAGTTCGACCGAATTTCAAGACCAACTCTCTGTACTTGACGCCTTCCTTTAAGGCGCACACAGCCTGATGCTCTAAAACATTCCCAACGGTGTGATGCAAAGTGGACCATCTTTGGATGAACTCTCTCAAAGTCTCATTTGGCTTGTGCACGCAGTGCTGCAGCTCAGGCAATCCTCCTAGTCACTTGCAAGTGCCCTCGAAAGTTCTCACGAACACTCGGGATAGCTCTTCCCAACTGTGAATACTGCCCGGAGCCAACTAAGTCAGCCATGCTTGGGCCGATCCTTCCAACATGAGTAGAAGATGCTTAATTGCTATCTCGTCGTTACCACCTCCAATCTGCACAGCCATTTGGTAATCTTCAAGCCAAGTTTCAGGCTTGGATTCAGCAGTGAACTTGCTGACTCCGGAAGCCAGCCTGAAGTTGGGAGGTATCACTGCCGCCCTGATGGCTCTGCTGAAACACTCAGGACTAGAAACATGCACTCGACTGCCACTTGGATGGTCTCTGCCTGGGTCCTCTCTGTGTGCTCTGTTTCGGTCAACCAAGCCTTGAACGAGGATAGATCTCGCGTCAAAGCCGGGTTCCCTTGGATCGATTGACGCTCTGCGCTCACCACTATGTCGGCGTCTATCATCGTTCTGCCGAGGCACATACGACGCACTCCTCGAGGGAGGCGTGGGCCCTCGACGGCGATTGTCACGGTCGAGTGGATGATCATATTTCCCACGCCCCTCACGCTGCGGAGGCGATCTGGGGCTGTGAGCCGACTGAACCGTGTCCGCTGCAATGGATCTACTATGAATCCTGTTCCGCGACTGAGATACAGTTGTATTCTGCTCTCCCGCTGCCCTGAGCAGGGCCCGGATTTGCATCAACCCTCCACCTGCTTCTGACTGGGAGGGTTGGATCGACTCCACTATGCGGGCTGCAGCTGTGAGATTCTGAATCAGAGTGCGGTATACCTTAGGTGGGGGCGGGAAGAGTTGCCGTCGACTGGATTCATGGATCCGCTCCTGAGCGCGCTCGTCGAGAGCCCGCTGGAGGTTATCTAGTCGAGTTTGCTCAGCTAGATTAGCTAAGCGTACCTCCTCCAAGGCCCGAGCCTCGGGGGTTTCCCCTACGATGGGCGTGTGGAGTGCATCCATATTGTGGCGACGAAGTTCTTCCCTCTGCTGAGAGGAGAGGGGTTCAGGTCGGTATTCCTCGTGGGCGTGCGACGGATCGCTGCCTCCATCTCCGCCGTCTTTGCTGCGGAAACTAGGTGGGCTGCGAGGACCGTTGACCATCAAGACTTCAGCCGCAGGATCGCTGCTATCGCATTCGGATGCGGTCTCCGCGGATCCAATCGACAGGTTGAACAGGCCATGGAGAGTTTCGTCGGGCTCGATTGCCATCACTTGATGGGTGGTCGATTGCCGAGCCACCGCATGTTTCACCCACCGCTGGAGCCGCGATCGACAGGATCGCTTGCGGCGGCGTACAGCGGGGGGAGAAAACGCCATTGGAGCCGACTGATATTGAGTCGACGGCTGTCGAAGAAGAATGCCACGAACGCATGCGCGGATGTGTGTTGCCCCTCGGACGGGGAGCACCTCGGTGTCCAGGGGAGCTTCCTGGAGCCACGCAGAGTCGTCGGCGACGAAAATGAGCGTGCCGAGATGGATCTCGCGACCCTCAGCCAATCCGCCACCGGAAACCATGATGATGATGATCAGAAGAACTTGCAACTTCACCAATAAGTCGCTAAGACACAGGCCCCATGGTGGGCACCAACTGTCGTGGTTCTAAGTCTGACAGTAGAAAGGGGGGTAGGTATGGAGAGGCAAGATCTTAACTATGATGAAGGTGTACACACGATGTTTACGAGTTCAGGCCCTTCTCGGAGGAAGTAATAGCCCTACGTCTCGGTGCCCGGAGGCGGTCGATTGGATTATATGTGTTGGATTACAGAGGGTCCGAACTCTTGTGCCAAAGGAGGGGGTGGCTTATATAGAGTGCGCTAGGACCCCAGCCCCACTCCATTACAAGGGAACTAATGTACATAAAGTAGAGGCGTTACTGGTAACGCCAGCATTAAGTATTCTTAATGCTCATGAAGACTAAGGAATAAATATCTGGACGTTGTGTGGTCTCCTGACTACTGGTCTTCGATATGGTCGAGTGATCTTCCTTGTGGTCGAGTGGTGATAGGTAACCACCGTCGAGTGATGTGACTCTCGAGTGGATTGCGCTCAACATATGAGACTGGTGCTCTTCTGTCGACCCATGGTCTTTTCATCTTCCAGGGTAGTGACCTTGGGTAGGACGTATAGGTCGAGCCTATGACCCTACCCCCGGTCTGTATCCTCGTCAATCGCCCTGTCCAAGCCCCCCTCTCCGGAATCCCTCATTAATCAAGTCCAGGTAATGTCTCTTGTTGATGATCTTTTTATCGATCTTGATCGTGTTTTTTCATCTAACACGCAGTACTAGTACTGGTAGTACAACTTTCTGGGTGATTTTGCATGTGATTTTAGTGTGCCAAATGACGGTTCTAAATTCCTCTTTTGACCAAAACATGCGAGAGGTTGACACTGATTTCTTATAGATTACTTTCAACTACTCCCTCTGTCCCAAATTTCTTGTCTTGGATTTGTCTAGATATGGATGTATCTAATACTAAAATGTGACTTGATACATCCGTATCTAGACAAATCTAAGACTAGAATTTTGGGACAGAGGGAGTACTTTATGAACATCAATGCTACCTTTTAAGAGGGTATATTTGCCTCGGTAACTTGTGTTATGGATATTGCATGTAATCCCTCTGCTCTCATGCCTTTGAAGACATGTTCTAGTGTCTTTGTTCACTCATTTCTGTGTGTATATGTAGTCATATATGGAGTATAATATCAAAAATCATCTTATATTTCTGAACGGAGGTAGTAATAAAATATGGTTTCTGTTTGAATTAGAACCGGGTCTGCGGTGGAGATGAAGTTCTCAAAGTCATGTCGTGTGAAGTGGAAGACCTGATGATGAGTTCTACTGCTAAACTATCAAGTTGTTGTGTCCTTGTCACCACGTGTCCTAAACTAGTGTTTTCCTGTAGCATTGTTGTCAGGCGTGTTCTCGAGGCTGTACTTGACCACAACAATTTCATGGTTGTGCCTTCGATTACGAAGGGTGTGGTTCTGGTAAAGCTTCCCAACAAATCTGATGCGGCCTATCTTCATCATCATGTTTATGAGTGGAAAGACCACTCTGTTAGGTTCTCCAAGGTTGACAAGATGGTGATGGTCCATGTAGACATCTCACACGAAGTCCACGGCCTAGTCAGTTATGCGGGGTTCATCCTGTAGGTCGGTGGCAAGAAATAGTCTGCAGAGTTTAGTTAGTGCAACTTTGCTTGTCTATAGTAAGTACTATTGTTCAGTACTTGATTTGTGTTTGTGAACCCTGTATTGTTTATTAGTACTGCCGCTTTTGGTGTGTGGTCAGTCCTGAGAACGGTCTATGTTAATGTTTGTCCACTCAATTCAGTCTGTACATTTTGAAGTATCCGGATCATATTTTTTGTGAGGACGGTTTATCAATTATGGCTACACTCCAAAATCTGTATGCATTGCAGGGTTTATCGCACCCACCAGGATTTCTAGTCCCATGGATGTTCGGTCCATACGATTTGTGACGACCTTTGGACTATCTTGCTTGTGGGAGTAAGCAGGGCCCCTGCATGCCACGCGTAGTTGGACGATCAATCTTCTGTTTAGTACTTCAACATAGTGATTTCCTGGTAAGGATTGACTCGTGTCACATCAAGTAAATCTTACTGATTTACTGTCTAAATCTTATTGATTTAATGTCATGTTTTCTTTCTTTTCCTGTAATTTTATGATGCAGGTTTTGCCATGTGACATTCATCACAGAATAAACCGTTTGGTTTGCTCTACGATGGCTATTTTTGTAGGTTTCACTTCTTATGTCGTGTCAGTAATGAAGGCACTGTCCATCACTTATATTACTGGAAAAAATTGGATCAGTCTGTTGTCTGTGTACAAGCTGAATCCCTATGATGAACTTCAGTTTGGTTTAACAAAAACACCACAATTAGTCCTTCTCATGTTTAAAAGAAATGAAGAAAAAAACTGGATCACGGTCACGTATCCTAGTCAAGTTAGAAAGCTGATCATAGCAGAACAGACACGATCGCCGCTGTCTCGCACAGATCGAGCACCGGCAGTTGCTCTAGCACTAACAGCGGCAGCAGCTCAGTCTGATCCAGCTGAGGATTGGGCACCGACCGCATCAGCGGATCAGTCTGATCTACTGGAGGATCGGGCATCGACACCGGCACCAGATCTACAAGGAGCACCATCTCCGGCAGCAGCAGCGGCTTCGGCACCTGCACCAACACTTGCACTTGCATTTGGTCCGGCCCGTGCAGTTGCACCGGCAACAGATTGCGCTGCAGTTCGCACTTCATATACCAAAGTCCTTACAAAAACCGACATGTCCACCTTCTTGGTAAGCATTGGCTGCCCAAGTGCAGCGTTCTTTTTTCTTTCCATGTTGTTTCACATGATTCACTGTGTTGATCTAACTGTTTGGGTATGTCTTCTTGTTTGAAAACAAAGAATTCCTATAGCAACGAGGGAGTCGTTCAACAATCCGGGTGACCGCGGCCAAGTTTCTCTTACCATGCGCAGCCTTGGTGTGAATGAACCTGCTCAATATACCGTAAGTACAAAGGATGGTCGCATGATGATTGATGCTAAAGGATGGTCAAGGTTCAAATCTAAATCATATCTTGCAGTAGGGGATGATGTCAAAATCGGACTTTCTCAGCAAGGAGAGCTGGTCCAAATCAACTTTGAAATTCTTCAGTAGCAGCACGCAACTGCCAAACTGATCTATCCTCCAAGAGATTTTGATGTAATAATCTGGCATGGTGAAACAAGTGTCCTGTGTGTATAAGTAGTACGACAGTATTATTTATCACATGGTATATCATTGATAGAATTGCAAATCTGATTGCTGGTTAGGAACTGTCGTTCGATTTCATTCCAACAGTTGCCGTGCTTTATTCAATTTTTTGTATTCGCCTTGCGACAACATCTAAAACCAGCGCAGTACCGATCGCTTGCAATATGAAAAGCGCTGAGGTAGAACACATGGTCCCCCAAACATGCAGGGTCGGCCTGCGGCCCAAAGTCCAGAACCGTGAGCCTATCTGAGTATTATATTCTTAGCTGAACCCCCATAAAAAAAGCTAAACCCCCATAATGTCCGTGCGTTGCAGAGGGAGTATATTTCTCGGCAAGGTGAGCCTGTGATATAAAATATTTGCATATTTCTTTACAGAGGGAGTATCTCTCTGTCAAAAAATATATTTATGTGTAACTAGTTACTCCTGTCTTTCTACTTCCTTTCGCTGATATGTGGGGCAACCGGCAACGGGGTCCACGTGCCATATGCACAAATTAGAGTGCACAACTTCACGGTAGACACACCCCAGTCGTAGCGCCACAGTAATGCCCAATGAGCCGTCAAATCACAACCCCCCGTTTCCAGCTTTAGAAGTAAGCTGGACAGACGAAGCAGCAATATTTCACTGGGCCTGAATCCCCTTCTCCCTCATCTGCTTGTTCAGAGAAAAACCCCGCTCGGTGATTGCATAGGGTTTTCTCATGGAGAACCAGGTACGAATTCTTCATCCATCCCCGATAAATCCATGTCCCTTGGTCGCAGGTAATCCTAGGATGGCAGCCGCCGCCGTTGATGCATTTTTCTTCATACCGAATCTAGTGTGTTTCAGTTGCAGTGCCCAAAGTGCGAGTACCCTACAGATTTCTGAGCCTTCGGCGAGACACCACACTTGTTCCTTCTCATCCTACCACATCCTTTTGAAACACGCACAGTATGTTCCTAGAATCCTCTTCTCTATCCGGGAGGGTGGGTTTTTTTAACATGTTGTGTTCTCATTATTTTTCTTGTAGTGTATTATTTGCTCTGCCATAACACATGTACTCAAGATGCTCGGCCTTGCCGTAACTGAATACACTAGTTTAATGGTCACAGTGAAGACAAGCCATGGATATTACTTCTGAGTTGGGTTCATGAACCAAGAAGATCGCTACTTTTTTATGGTCGAACTTGGATAAACTTTCTCAAGTGTTACGGACTGAAAGTTGGCGCAGGAATTTTGATGGAAATAGCAGAGCCTAGTCTCAGCTTCACTGCAATCTTCCACCCCGACGTTGTTCCAATTGTTCATCCATGTTAGTTTTGTATATGGTTCTTGCTTGTTGCCTCGATTACTTCTTAATCCACCTATTCTGTCTAACTAACCACAATTTAACTTTAGAAGTAGCAATGAATCTCTCACGAAAATGCTACTTCTAACTAATATTTTCTTATAATTGGGGGCACGTGTAGGTTTTTTCAGAGTTAAGCAGTCTGCTCGTTTGTTACTCTGTAATAACTTGACTGTTACTAATGGCATTGAAGTTGACTGGATCGACATCCACAAGTTCCTACACTTTATTGATCATCTTGAGGTCCTTGTGGGGTGTTTCAATGGTGGAAGGCCACGTGGGATATGTGTGCCACTGCTGCACTCGTTGAACAGGTCCAACTGTGTCGAGAAACTTATGGTACAAGCTATTTTCTGTTATATATGTTGTTCAAAAACTATTGCTTATACACAGTTTTACAGCTGTGATCTTCTTGAAACAGGAACTGCCGAGTTCTATTGTTCCTATACAGATGCCTGACCATGGTCGGGTCAGACTTGCGCTTGGTCACAACATGATGTTTATGTCGACCTACTCAATTCCCCTTGGAGGTGAAAAGATACTTATTCGTGGGTGGTCTCAAATAATGAAGGCCCGTCCATCTTGGAGAATAGGACAGAAGATTATGTTCATGCTTTTCCATGGCTCTAAAGCGAATATCCTGTTTATTGACCACGTTGTGAGATGAAGCCGCTTTCAGAAGGTTGTGGATGCGCGGGGTGGCGCCTGGGCCTTGTCCTGGGGCTTGGTGGCCTCACCCTTGGTTAACTCTAGGCAAAGTAGCAATGTTCGAGGCGTGCTTTGTACGGTTGAACCTGTATAAGTACTCATACTGCTTTCAGCTTTGGTTGTTAAGTGCCCCTGCTGGTTTTAGTTAAGGTTGTTAAGTACTCCTGCTGCTTTTATAGTCTGTCATGTTTCTTCAGTCCTGTCTTCCTCCAGCCGCCAAAACCAAACTAGCGCCGGCGGGACTGCCTACTTCCGCCTCCCACGGCTGGCTGCACCTCAGCGCACGCATCGCCGCCCCACCGTCTCCTAAATTGTTAACGCCGACGTCCTCCGTGCGGTTTGGTGTGCTCACTGTGGTGCCGCCCTCTCGCGTTGTCAACATGGTCAAGAAACAACAGGAATCGGCAGAAGTACGTGGAGAGGATGACAGTAGGGGCCCACCACGTCAGCGTATGGAAAACTAAAATGCTTCCACCTAGTGTTTTCCTGACATCTGGGACCCACGATATTGTGAGCGTATAGAGTCAATAGACAAGAGAACAACACAAGATCGGCTGACACCTAGGACGTAGCTACTCGAGCAGTATTTTTTTTGTTTGGTATTGTTGAGACGGAGCAGGGTTTGAACTGGGTTGTGGCCCGTCTAGCCCAGGCTTATATTTTATGTTCACCATGTGACCAGCCCAGCTATTTTTTCTTTGTGAAAATGAGCCCAGTTTATTTTTTCTGAAGAATACCCAATCCAGGCCTACTTATTTTTCTACGCCCTGATGGGCTGCAACTCTTTCAAGACGCCTGCAAATCTTGAAAGTAATATGAAATGGGTTGTAAATATAAAAACAGATGACAAATTGGCAATTACTTTATAATTTCTAATTTTTTTTCACATTTTCAGATTCCTATTTCAGTGAGCATTAACCTAATTTAAATATATCTTCAAAGTACTTTAAATCTGGCTCGACATTTTGGTATTGAAAATAGTTTGGAACCCACAGAAATATGCGAAATTGGCCCTGGCAAACCAAAAAAAACACTGCAATAAATTGCATAAGAAGTTGCCATGAGCTATATATAAATTATTAAAAAAAAGAGGGAGTGGTCTGACTTGTGGGCCTGTTTAGTTGACGCATATGCAATATTTTTTTAGTTATTATATACTACGTCAACAAACGATTCTAGCAGTTGTAACCGTTGGATGTCAATCAAACGGCCGTCGTGTTTCTTCAATCTCTGATCTTCTTGCTCCAACCGCCAAAGCAGCACCGGCGGGACCGCCTCCCGCCTCCCATGGCCGGTTGTGCTGCTGCGCAGGCCTCAGTGCCCCCTACTACTCCCACCACTGGCCAGGGCATCCCTCTACTCACTCACACCCCCTGTTATTCTGCGGCGATGACAGCCTCACACCGCAGCCGAACCGGTGAACCCTCGTACTCCTCTCCGCACTGGCTTCCACTGCCGCGTCTTCCCCGACTCCGCTTCGTCCCCTTTCTAGGCCTCATCGTCGTCCACCGCCGTGGTGCTCTTGGCACAGGGTGGTCAATGTGGTCAACGACCGACTTCCATCGGAAGAGTACTGTACGTGGAGAGGCTGACAGTTGGGTCCACGGCAGCCGCAAGGAAGTGCCTCCTTATTACGCGGAAAATAATTATTCCTCCACCTGACAACAGGGACCCACCGGACGGGCCACCAGTATTTCACGAAAAAACGTTTCCCCTGACTACTGGGACCCACAGGACGGGCCACCGTATTTCGCGTAAAAAACGTTCCCCCCGCTGTCAGCTCGGACCCACCTGAAGTGCCTCCTTATAACGCACAAAAAAAAATGAATACCCCCCTGCTAGCTGGGACCAACCTTGGTGGGAGGCTGACTTGTGGGCCTACTAAGTTGACTAGGATGGAAGCCTTTGTCAACTTTAGTCAATATATGAACAATTCTAGCTCCAGTGACGGTACGATGTCCATCCAACGGCCGTAGTGCTTCTTCAACCTCTGGTCTTCTTGCTCCAGCCGCCCAAAGCAGCGCCGGTCGTGCCGCCTGCTTCTGCTGCTCGTGGCCGGCTGTGATGCCGTGGAGGCCTCACCACCCCCTACTACTCCCACCGCTGGCCAGGCCATCCCTCTACGCACCCACACCCCCTGTTATTCTGCGGCGATGGCAGCCTCACACTGCAGCCGAATGAGTGAACCCTCATACTCCTCTACGCGTGGGCATCCACTGTCGCGTCTTCCCCGGCTCTGCGTCGTCCCCTTCCTAGGCCTCGCCATCGTCCACCGCCCTGGTACTCTCGGCGCGGCGTGGTCAACATGGTCAAGGAATGGCTTCCATCGGACGTGGACTGTACGTGGAGAGGCTGACAGCTGGGTCCACGGCCGCAGCAAGGAAGTGCCTCCTTATTATACACAAAATAATTATTCCTCCACCTGACAGCGGGGACCCACCGGACAGGCCACAGTATTTCACGAAAAGAACGTTCCCCCTATCTGCTAGGACCCACCAGCTACATCTTCGCACGCAAGGAAGTGCGTCCGAAAAAGACGATTCGCCCCCCTGACTGCTGGGACCCACCAGCTACATCTTCGCACGCAAGGAAGTGCG
>NC_041387.1:112959622-112960742 GCF_002162155.2 Triticum dicoccoides | reverse complement strand
GGGACCCACCAGCTACATCTTCACGCGCAAGGAAGTGCTTCCGGGCAAAAAAAAACAATTCGCCCCCCTGACTGCTGGGACCCACCAGCTACATCTTCGTAGGCAAGGAAGTGCCTGACAGTCGGGACCCACCTGGTTGAAGCGTACGTAGCGTTGTCATTCTGGTCGCGAACGTGTACGTACATACTAGTCGATGTAGAGGCGCGCACGTGTCGTAGTAGAGGCGCGCACGTAGCATGTACATGTACGTACAACGGCGAGGGTGCAAGAAAGAAAATACGGCCACGTACGTACATACGGGCAGGGTCTCGAACGCCTACTCGCGCATACGTACATGGCTGGGTCGGAACGGAGAACCAGCGTCGTCGTCGTGTTCATGGGGAGCCAACCGGCTGGGTCGGAACAAAATGCGTGGTCGTGTTCATCGGGAGGGCTTGGACGGAACAGGCGATGGAAACGAGGCCTGGCGTACCGCACAACAGAGGAAAAGGACCTCCTACGTCCGGAACGGGGTCCTATTGATCGGGAGGGGTGTGGCGTACCGCAAAACGGAGGAAAGGGACCTCCTACAGTCGAAACGGGGGTCCTATTGATCGGGAGGGGTGTGGCGTACCACAAAACGGACGAAACGGACCTCCTACAGTCGAAACGGGGGTCCTGTTGATCGGGAGGGGTGTGGCGTACCGCAAAACGGACGAAACGGGCCTCCTACGGTCGAAACGGGGGTCCTGTTCATCGGGAGGGGTATGGCGTACCGCAAAACGAAGGAAACGGACCTCCTACAGTCGAAACGGGGGTCCTGTTCATCGGCAGGGGTGTGGCGTACCACAAAACGGGACTCCACGGGATACTGTTCATCTCCACCGTCAACCTCCTCCAGCCTCCACGGGCTACCGTCGACCTCCTCCAGCCTCCACGGGCTCCTGTTCATCGAGCCTCCACTGCGTGCTACTCCACCGACTACTATTCAACCACCGCTCCACCGTCTACTGTTCATCCAGCCCTCCACCATCTACTGTTCATCCAGCCCTCCACACCACGGGGTCCTGTTCAACCACCCCTCCACGGCCACCCCTCCACCGTCTACTCTTCATCCAGCCCTCCACACCACGGGGTCCTG
>NC_041387.1:112951472-112959347 GCF_002162155.2 Triticum dicoccoides | reverse complement strand
TCATCCAATCAATCGGCTTCAGTTAGCAGCAGTAGCGAAGGAATCGCTCCATCGGGTTCAGTTAACAACCATCGATCGATCGCTCGGGTTCAGTAACGCGTAGCCTGCAGTGCAATCGCTCGGGTTCAGTTAGAGCCCAACGCCTCGCTCGGGTTCAGTTAGAGCCAACGCCTCACACGTGTACGGGAGAAACGCGCATCGCTCGGTCCCCGACCTCCCACCGTAACCGGCAACTCCCCGAAATTTTCCTCCCCCTCGCTTCTACCATGGTTTTTTCCGTCATGGACAGCCCAAAGAATGTCATGCAGTTGTGTCTCCGGCCCGCCCAGGATGAAAAGCCCATTTTCTGTCATGATTTTTTGTCATAGAAGTAGGAGCCCGCCACATCTATGATGATACCGGGTTTTGTCACAATTATCGTCATAGAAGTGCCATATGTATGACAGAAAAAAATTCGTTCGGCCCAAAATGTCACGGATGTGTCTTTTTTGTAGTGCGGAGGGCAGCAGCCGATTCTTCTAGAGGTCGAAGGGGTTGCCTACAACGAGGCCTGTCCGACCCAGGACTTCTTTGTCATTCATAAAGTCTACAATAACGAATTTGACTAGGTTGCTCTCGAGGAAGTTCTTAAAATCCAGGCATTCAACGTCAGCATGGCATATGTGGTAGACCAAGCATAAGTCATGCATGCAAACCTGGATCAGGGCGAGCTTCTTCCTCTCTTCCTCCTTTAGATCCTTCTCTCGTCCCAGGACTGTGGTGTACTCAACATCTAGCCCAGCGACCCACTCATCATCTGAGTTTTCAAGCATGCGTCTGAAGCGAGAAAGGCATCCTTTCACCTTCGCGGAAGAATGGGTGTACATGACGTCAAACTCATCATCGGTGATGGTTCTAACCTTGTACTCACCGCCGGTCATGGAGATTTGGGACGCCACGGATTTGGGAGGAGGGTTAGGATTAGTGGAACTGTCGTAATGTGAAAGGACGGGATGACTAGGAGCGAATCGCTGTAGTATTAAAGGACGTGCGGGGACGAGTAGGAGCGAACTGCCAGCGTGTGAACGGCAGGGTAGTGGCTTTCCATTCTCCCATGATACAGGCTTCCGAGAGCCCTTGGATCTGAGATCAAACGGTTGCATGGCGTGATTCTAGACCTATGGGTGAATATCCTATCCTGGAGGGTTATTCTGCAAATTTTCAGTAACTTAGCATGCGACCATTTGATCTTAGATCCAAGGGCTGCCAGCAGCCCATATCATGGTCGCGCCTACCATGACTGTCACGTCGCTCGCGCAGTCGTGCCCTTGGAGATTTAACACGGTGCGTTAGGCTATCTAATGTTGGCATGTCATACATAGTCATCACTTAGTCACTCATACTACAACAAGGTTAGCTATAAGGTTGGCTATAAGTGTATTTTTTTACTTCTCTCTATCTCTTTCTTCGTACTCCCTCCATCCCATAATATCAGAACGTTTTTGACACTAGTGTAGTGCCAAAAATGTTCTTATATTATGGGACACAGGGAGTAGTATTTATTGCATTTGCCAAGAAGTGACCTCTTCTAATGAAATGGTGCGCTTATTAGTTTTTTGTTGCTAAGTTTGCTTCATTTAATTAGCTATAGACTCAAAATTGTCTTTTCACCTAGGTACACGTGCTTAGCACCGTTTCTTCCTTGGGTCACCAAACTAGTCTCTCTCTTCTTGATTAACTTGCCACATCAGACTTTATCCCTATGTGGCAAGCTTAACACCTATAGGAGCAAGTAAGTGCAATAGTGCACTTTACATGGCATTTTTCATATGTGGAGGAAAGAGAGGCAAGGAAAAAGTGAACAAGTGGGCTCTCATGCAAGAGCCAGCCTCTACTACATGGTGGAGCATTGGGAGAGGCACCTGTATGGAGGTGGTCAGGAATCGGGAGACTCATGCCGGTCGTAGCGCCGTAGTTAAAATGATAATGGCAAGTCAAATCACGGGGGGCCACCTGTCCAGCAGTAACTTGCTGTCAAATCACACAGCCCTACGTCTGCAGCAGCCTACTACCTCGTCTTCTCGCGTCTCTGTCGAACCGACTAGGCGGAACTGCCCCGCCTACCGTGCAGGAAAAGCCCCGCCCTCGACTTTTAAATACAACTACATCCGCTTAAGAATCCAATGATATACTTTTTGTGACATAGTAACTCATATTTAGTTAGTCAAATGGATGACCTAGAACTACGTGCACACCCTATAAACCGAGGCGCTTAAAAATAAAAAACCAAGATGAAGAGGGTAGTTCAGCACGTATCTTTTTAGATCAATATAGTCAGGATTCACCAAGGAGCAAAACCAAGTGGTAGGCTGCTCCTGTCGTGTTGGCGTAGCAACTCAAGCAGGGTCAGTCCACACACGAAATGGCGACACACTTAACAGGACCCCTTTGGCTGACATGTGGCTCATCCACTGTCTTGTTCCACGTGCGATGCACCAAATTACAGTTCGGAGCAACGTTTGGAATAGGAGGCACCCCGGTCGTAGCGCCGCAGTAGTAGAAAATGAGCGATGAGGGTTCAAATCACAAAGCCCCACCTTTCCCGCATTAAGCTGGACGGACAAAGCAACCATCATTTCACTCTAGGGCGCAAGAGCATAAAGAAAAGAGAAAACAATGATGCATGCGGCAGCTACCTAGGGCACACTAGGGTAGGGGTCTCCACTACATATCCATTTTTAAGGCGCCTCCACTACAAATCGGTTTCTCCCTCATCCTCTTGAAGAAAACCAATGATGAGTGCGGCAGTAGGGTTTGTAGGAGTACTACGGCATGCGGGGCCACGTCATAGTAAACGGGTTCGAGTCGACGCATTAAATATGTGTGGGTCGCTTGGTTTTACGGGAACAAGGCAGCATTTTGGGTTCGGGGACCAGTGGATATATAATACGTGCAAAAAATTGTGGATGTAGGTTCAATCGAAAGGCAATGATGCATGGGTCCTGCATTTTGATATACTCGGGGCCGCGTGAAATTTGCTACTCTACTCAAAACTAGTAAGGTACACATGCATTGAACGCATGAGATTTCGAAACCAAATTATGAATAAATACACACTATGGCATGTAAAGCTTTGAGTCATATATGCATGATGTAGATGTTTGTTTAGTTCGTATAGTTCATCTCATTCAAAATCTATTAGTTTTATAAAAAAATTAAGATTCATGGGGTTGTGCATTGTAAAGCATAAAGTAAAAAACAAATAATGGCAATTCATTTAGAAAAAAAATCAATTATGATACAGAAGATTCTAGAACAAAGGAGAAGTTCTTGCGTTTTGAGGTTTGTGCATTATGCTTAAGTTCAACCATGGAGTCTTCTAAATTGTACATGTGTCAGATTTGGTAGAATGTTGATGATATCCAATGGATAGTAGTGCTCGGATTTTCCATCTTTGCACTATCGGATTAGCTTCATCCAGCGACCATCTTTCAAAGTTATTGGCGCACTATATAGTTCTTGTGCCATAGTTGCATGTTTTGGAAAAAAGCTACTAGTGGGTTGTACTATCTATTTAGGAATAGAAGATGTATACATGGAAGTTGTAGGGAAAGAGATGACATGGAGCATCTCAATTCCTATGAGTAGGGATTGGAAAAGAGATGTTATTTGGTTCACATCATAGGAACTTTTCTATTGAATCTAGATATGACATGTATCTCAATTCCTATGAGGAGGGATTAGAAAAGAGATGTAATTTGGGTCATATCATAGGAACTTTTCTATTGAATATACGCTAATGTTTATTTTCCTTTGAAATTAAGGGAGTATAGGAATCCATTCATATGAACCAAGTGGCTCTAAAGCTATAGAAATGATATCATGTTTATTTCCTTTGAAATGTGGAGTATATGAATCTATTCCTATGAACCAATTGGCTCTAAAGGAAAAATCCTATAAAATCATATCATATAGAGTTCCTATGATATTCCTCGACACCAAAGGATGGTTGAAATTACTGCGGGTGATACGATGGTCTTTCTTTGTAGACTCCTCCCCCATCTTTATAGTTACCTCTCGAAGATGAATGAAATGATATATAGGGTATTCTACATGTGCAATTTGGTACACGAAAACTCAGTAAAAGTTTGCGAGGTTCGAATTTTCAATAAAGCTATATGCACTGCATTTCGGAACGGAGGGAGGATACGGCAGTTGCTAACACTCACGTGGAAGATTTGTGTGTAGGAGGAGTGGCTATTCTATTAAATGACATGGCAAAATTGACATTGTCGGATGCCGATCTATCGGTTCTTACGGCGTTCGTCAGGAAAAGACTTGTGGCGAACGTTTCTCGGATAATGATTTACAGACACATGCATTGCATTGATACGTGCCCCCTTCTCTCTCACGCACACGCACCCTCACGAATCACGACTCTCCCGAGTCCTGTCACAGACTCGCACGTCGCACCCACCGTCTATCTGCAGGTAGACATCACGCACATATGTGCTCTTCACACCCTACCATCAGAACTTCTAAAAAACAGAAGACGCCGCGCACCTTTTATTTTAGCTCAAACATCACACACTTATACTATTGGGCATAGTATATTGTACTCTCACAAAGAGAAGCGGTGCACGCACACACTAGTTCTCTCACACCCACTCGCGGGTACACGTAGGAGCGCATTTTTTGAAGATGGTACAACAAAATCACTCCACTATATATATAAGCAGGAGCCTTAGCGCTTGCTTTACTAGGGTTCCTCTCGTTCACTCTCTCATGCTCTCCAGATCTAAGCAAGACATAGGTGGCCACACTCTCTCTCAGCTCAGGACCGGTCACAAATCCGGCCGGACAACCTCGACCGGGGCAGGGGTGTAGGTGCATCACGCTGTCGTCGGCGGCGAGGGAGGAGACCAACGGCTGCCCGCGTGTCCTGATCGGCGTTCGTGTCATTATCTCTGAGAGAGCGCTGGCTCGGGAGAGCCGCGGACCCCTTCTTCCTCCCAGCGGTATTGTGGCCAAGATGCGGCCTCCCGACGCTGTCTTTGCCACATGCCGACGGCCCTCAGGTATATATTCCTTTGAAACGGAACACCTACCTTGCTCTACTGCCCCAGCTCCCTTCGTGTGGATCTTTTTCTACTTCCATCCGCTGTTCCAAAGCCACCTAGACTTTTACTATTATTAGAGGTAAACCTAGTTCATACAGTCGACTCTAAGAGTTGGTTCAAACAGGGAAGAAAGTGGGAAAGTTGTATCATGAATCTAGGACTTGGTTCTAAGAGGAAACGGGGGAAAGTAGTAGATACTGGCTACCCAACTGGTCTCTTGGTTGAAAAGACGAAGAAAGCATGGTGGATGGCGAAGGGTGGGGGGAAGTGGACCTATCTCTTGGTTGAAAAAGGAAAGAAAGTGACGGGTGTTTGGGGACAACGCAAATGAGAATGAGCAGGTCTAGATTTCCTGTGCTCACATAGGAAAATGTCGCCGAGGAGATAAAAAATGGGACAAATGCAGACATGCTGCCTGAGTGTTTACCGCTCTCGGCAACCACATCTGCCTCACCACTTTATGCCCCTGCTGTCCCTACGCCCATATCGCTACCGTTAATGTAAAATCACATGAAGCATTAAGCAATGCCACCTAATGTCACTATAAGTAATGGTCTAGTGTCGTCGATAAATTGAAGCAATGTCACCACCATTTTATGAAGTGCTTCCATCTTGCTTTATTTCCCATGAATTGTGTTTTTGCAATTACACTTAAATCTCACACCGCTAACATTGCTTCATCCCAGTGGAACTGCACAAATTTGATTGCACATTTACTGACCATGTGCTACTTTCATGACAGTAATACTAATGCTATTTTTCTCCATGTTAATCTAGTGGCATTGTTGATGTGATGTGATGCTACTTACTTAAGGACTCTTCATACTATCAATCTAGTGCCAATTATAACACAACAAATGCTGTTATTAATCATACGCCACTGCATATATCTGTCACTGTTTAAATAACCGTATTTCGTATTTGCGCAAACAGGGATGTCTGTCTCCATATCATTTCGAGATGTCTGTCTCCGTATCGTTTCTATCCGTGCAATCAAAAGCACACACCTCAGTTTTAGTAGAACTGCGCAAAATGAGATGGCTATTCCTCATTGCCATCGTCTAACCTCTAGTCTTCAAGGTATTCCTACATTGGTAGTAACTAAGGTAGAATGACCAACGCAATCTAAAAGAAGTTGATTCGTACGTTTTACTTCCTGATTGCGGTGCAGGGACGAGCGAAAACAACTGCGTCCTAGTCCGGAATGCACTTTCTACCAATTCATCCATGGACCAAGGACTAGCTGGCACGGCTGCACGGCCGTTTTTTGGACAGGTGCGCGGACAAGAGGCATTGTGGTCTGCTTATTTCTGCAAATAGCGGTGCTTAAATTTAGTGGAATGCATAGGAATTTCACCTGGTCAGTACACTGCATGGTTCAGTTCAGCATTCCAGCTGAGACCACAATTATAATTGGTTATTCTGCAATGAGAGAACCTAACCCTGGATGGTGGCAACAAGAAAAAACTAGAGTGAACTCCAGGAAATTTAAGCCTGCCGGGAGGCCCTTTGCTTAGAGAAGCCTTGCTTGTTTTTTTCCTGATTTGTAAACCTTCTCACAACTTTGTCTTTTACTATGAACTAGTATATGTTTGTTATGTTCTATGAATCATTGAGATGTATAAAATTGCTTAACTTATGCTTTTCAAGTTTTTTATGAATACGAGTTTAATGTGAGTGTTCCACATGAGCGCTGGACTAGCGTGTGAATGTTTGGAATTTACATTGTGGCCTCAGTTAACTGCATGAACCACTGTAACAAGATACATAGTTGCTTATATGTCAGACAGCAGATTGTTAATTGTTAGCTGGTCGATAGCCTAGTGTTGAAGCAAGCTAAGCCAATGTGTCGTGTTTTGCACAACTGCTTACAAGTTGGGTAGCACCAACAGTGTTTACAAGTACTTATGTATATGTCAGCGCACAGTTCTTGAACAAGTGCTCTATTTCATCAAAACACACACTGCTCATATGATAAACCGTGACAACTTATGTATTACCATGCCATATTCATGAAAAAACTAGTGAGGACGCATCTGTTTTGGCAACAATTACGATGGTTCTCACATGATTCACGGGCACACGAA
This sequence comes from Triticum dicoccoides, assembly GCF_002162155.2. Lineage (NCBI taxonomy): Eukaryota > Viridiplantae > Streptophyta > Magnoliopsida > Poales > Poaceae > Triticum > Triticum dicoccoides. The sequence continues at coordinate 112,952,161 of NC_041387.1, read as the reverse complement.
AGTAGCACCAGTTCCCATAGACAGATTCAAATAGAGTACTAGCCCTAGAGGGGTCGATAACAGGCAAGCTACGGATAATTAGACACAATCCAAACTACTATTAAACACTAGATGGGGCAACTATTTCATGCCTCGATCTAATTTGGGCTGGACACAAGACGGACCTTGCCATGAAAATCATCAAGGACGTCCCGCAACAGCTCAATTCTGTGAACCTTCATGAAGACAACCTTGTGGCCTTGCCACTGATAAACTTGTTTGTGGAGGCATGCCACGTCATCTTCTTGCGTAAGCTTGACAAGAACAGTATGCCTCACAAACAAAGGAGTAGCTTTGAACTTCTTGTGCTTCAGTGCACCCTGGACAACATGCCTGACAACAGTGAGGCTGGAATACAACTCTTTATTGGTATAACTGCAAATGGCTTCCAGGATCCAACAGCCTAAGAACTATGTTTTCCCAGTGCATATATTCAGGTCATCCGCCTCATAGCAAGTGACATGTACAACCACACAATCCTCGTCTGCATCAGGGCTCTAATTGAAACAGAAACAAATTCTGAATTACTTTTTAGTATAAGAAACACAAGTTATTTAAACCACTATGTATAGAATGGCATCGAAGCTAATAAAATTTTGCGTTATTAATCACCACATACTTAGATGAAAAACCACAATCGAGATCAGCAA
>NC_041387.1:112918876-112951051 GCF_002162155.2 Triticum dicoccoides | reverse complement strand
GGGGGACACATCCTCGAAGGGGGAAAACTGTTCCTGCAGTGCCATGGGGACTGTAACCTCAATCGGGGCGTTGACCATCTCAGTAGTGGTCGTGAGCGTATCTGGGGTCGGCTTGGTGTCTGCCTCCATCTTCTTGGAGCTCTCTGTCTCGTGGGGATCAGCCTCCCGCATCTGCTCCAATATCGGCACATCTTTGCCTGGTTCTCCTTGGTCCATCATGAAACTGATGAATACTAGGAGACCACTGAAAGGAAAACACAATCGCAAATACAATGAAACAAAAAAGAGAGTGAGCATCGGTTACTGCTTTGCAAAAGTTCTTTTTTTTCTCTGAACGAAAATATACCAACATCACGGATCCGCTTACCTTCCCTTCATTGGGAGAGAAGAACAGTGGAAGATGCAAGTGTTTCCTTTCTTGAAGACGGTGAGGGAGAAGGGGATTCAGCGAAGAGTGAAATGATGGTTGCTTCGTCCGTCAAACTTAGACTGCGGGGAGGTGGGGTTTTCTGATACGATGGCTCATTAATGCTGTGCTACGACCGAGTGACTCTCCGCCTGCATACTGCCTTCTAATTTGGTGGATGGCATTTGGGCCCGCACGCTGCATGGCCCGCATGTTGGTGAACAAAATTATAACGGCATTTAGTAGAGGGAGATGTTTCAATGACCTAGGAGGAGCCAGAAGCGGTAGAGTGTCTCCACTGTACTAGTAGTAATTGTTTTTCTGGGTAGCTGTAGAGTGTCTCCACTATACTAGTAGTAATTGTTTCTCTAGGCCCAAGACAAAACAGCCCTTCCACACTAGTAAATAGTAAAATCAATTCAAAAGTCCATATATTTACTGAATGAGAGGCGCTACCCACACCCAGCACACCGCCCCCCCCAAAAAAACCTGGGTGCTCTTCTTCCTCCTCGCTCCCACCCACCTCACGTTAGCTTGCTCCACTCGTACCCCCAAATTCCTCACCTCACTCCTACAGAAAACCCATCTCCCCTTCTTCCTCACTACTATAGAAAACCCCCAGTTCCCCTTCTTCTTCACTCACATTACAACTAGGCTCGTCATTCATTACTCTGCTCAAATCCGTGAGCGCGACGCGACACCCTCGAGGAAAATGGAGTCGGATGACCCCAGCGCCAAGAAGATGAGGCTCCCGCCAGCGGCAACGCCTGTTGTAGATCCCGCACCCGGCAGCGCGGGGAGAAGCGGCGACCCCGCCCCCAACGGATCCTAGGAACCCGTAGAATCTCGGGTGGACCGCATCAGCGATCTCCCGGACGCCGTCCTTGGGGAGATCATCTCGCTTCTCCCCACCAAGGATTGCTGCCGCACCCAAGTCCTCTCAATTCGGTGGCGCCCTCTATGGTGCGTTGTGCCCCTTAATCTCGACTGTCGTCAGCTATCTCTCTTCAATGATTTTGAAATCCCCAGAGCCATCATCTCCTCCCACCAGGGCTCCGTTCAAAGCCTCTGCATCCCGTCATGCTACGTGAGCAAGCATACCATGCCCTACACGGTGGACGCCTGGCTGAAATCCCCTGAATTCACAGAACTACAGCTGCTTGAGTTCTACTATGCCCCTAGAAATCACATACCACATACCGAACGTCGTGAACTTGTGCCCTCAGCACCGATGTCCATCTCGCGGTTTTCCTCCTCTCTCCACACCGCCACCTTTGTGCTATGCTACCTACCAGACAATCTGGTACTAAACCTTCAACTCCCATTTCTCAAGAAACTTTCACTTGTGCGGGTTCGTATATCGGAGGCCTCATTGCACAACATCATCCACTCCAGTTGCCCTGCCCTGGAGTGCTTGGTGCTTGTTTTCACAGTTAGAATCGGTTGTCTCCAAATAAAGTCGCCTAACCTTGTAAGAATTGGAATTTATTTTGACAGAAGGCAGCTCATCATCCAAGATGCCCCTTCACTTCAAAGGTTGATCCTTGATTCTAGTTATTCACCGTTGCAAATAATTGTCCTCTCTGCGCCTAAACTGGAGACCTTGGGTGTAATACATGATCTATGTGCTCATTTCAATATGGTGTTTGGCTCCACAGTTCTTCAGGTAGTTTATATTATCATCTACACTTGTAACCATAAGCTGCATTTTAATTTTTTGCGCATAAGTTATATATCATCTTGGAGTACACATTTTGTACTAATATTATGTTCTATGCTCAATGAAGAGTTTCTCCATGGATGGCCTATCAACGGTGCTGGATTCTGTCAAGACCTTATATATCCAAATGAATAGTATTGATCTGAACAAGATTATTGGCTTGCTGCAATGCTTTCCATGTCTGGAGAAGTTGTATATAAAGGTGATAATTTCACGCACATTGGAAGCCCACATATAGTGTACTAGAATTAACCGTTCAGTTGTTGCTCTTTCGACACTCTGTTTTTAGACCTTAACTGTTTTCAATCTTCATGTCTATTTAGGCAACAGGACGGGGTAAGAAAGTTATAACCAATCGGTGGATTCGTAAGCATCGGGAGTTTCTCACTTCTCATGAGATTTGATTGAAGACAATAACACTAGAACGATATGTAGCCAAACGTGCAAACACTAGATTTGTCACATTCTTCCTGCTGAATGCGAGGTTACTATTGTCCATCAGGCTTAAGTTTATCAGCAGCATGGTTTTGACAGATGGGTATGTGGAAGAGCAAAAAAGGAGTTTCAGGTGGGCAAAAGAGCTTCTGAACGTGTCGGGCTTCTATTTACAACATATTGTGGTCATAATCCAATAAATTTTACGACCTAGGATGTTCATTGTGTGGACCTGACCAATCCATTTGACTGTGACTGCCAAAAATAGTGCTGGAGTTAGATGTTGTTGCCCTTTTCAACCTGGGTTTTTTTGTAAACCTGATGAACAATTAACCCTCGTGCTTTTGTACAGTTTGTAAGCTGGAGTTAGATGTTCCTGCCCTTTTCAACTCGGCTGTAACTGTCATATTTTCTTTAAAACAAGGCAAATGGCTTGCCATTCATTTAATTTAGAGTGAAATATTGTAACAAATCCCAACCAAGGGAAATAACATCACTCTCGCCGGCTGCTTGAGCTCACTGTGCATTACAGAAGCCAAGTGATTAGCCAACACCAGCATCCACAAACTTATTTTGAATTAGCACATCAAATGGGCTGTAAATTTTCATAGGAAAGGCTGCATGACCATGACAGATTTGGATTCTGACATTTGGGACCCGCGAGGAAATAGCCTATCCAAGGTGGTGTCGACTTACTAGCCAGTCAACAAACGATTCTGCCTACCAGCCGTTGGATTGACATCCAACATCTGTCGTGTATCTTCTATCTCTTGTCTTCTTCTTCCTCCAGCCGCCCAAACCAAACCACCCCATTGGCTCCGCCTAATCCCGCCTCCCATGGCTGGTTGCGCCTCCGCCGCCCTACCGTACATACCCTCCAACGTTGGTCAGTCCCTCCCTCTATTCCCCCACACGTCATGTTATTCTCCGGCGACGTCAGCCCCAACACGCACCCGCACCCGAACCAGTCAACCCTCATACTCCCCTCCGCCTGCGACTGGACCGGCGCATCTTCCACAGCTCCTGTTCATTCCGTCCGAGGCCTCGCCGTCGTCCTCCGCCTTATGGCCTTGGTTCGCTCACCATGCACGGTGTGCCGCCCTCTTGCATTGTCAATGTCCTCAACAACCGAGAGGAACAAGGAGATGACTGTACGTGGAGAGGATGACAGTAGGGACCCACTAGCGTCATGGCAGTACGCAAGCAAGCGCCTCTATATTACAAGCCCAAAAATATGGTTCCTCCTAATGGTTGGACATCTGGGGCTCACGCCATTGTCAACGTAGTCAATAACCGAGAGAATTACAATACGAGCGGCTGACACCAAGGACCCAGCAGGTCACGCAGTTTTTTATAGGAACAAGCAGTTGTTATTTGTACTAGTTTTAGCGACGGATTAGGGTAACAACGGGGTTGTGCGGGGGCTATGGCCCATCTAGCCAGGGTTTTATTTATGTTTACCACATCATGAGCCCAGTTGTGTTTTTTTCTTGCTAAAAATGGCTAGCCCGGTTCTATTTTTTAAAAGAAATACCCAAACAAGGCCTACTTGCTTTATCATCCCTGCTAAGCTGCAAATCTTTCAAGACGAGGAGAGTTTAATTCGGTTTGCCCAGAAATGGGCTGTACATTTTTAAAACACATCAAACCGGGAATTAGTTTCAATTTTTTTCATTACAAGATTTTAAATTCCATTGATTTTTATGCGTGGACAATTATTTGGATTTTATATTTATATAAATTATTTTTCAGAATAGTTTGAATGTGAATCGATATTTCTGGATTAAAAACAGTTGACTGCACCGAAATAAGCAAAATGTTGTATACTTTTTAACCGTGGCCACAATATGGGGTGTAATGCTAACAAAAAGAAGATGGGCTCCAAAAAAATTCTTAAGAATTAGGAAATGGGCTATACATTATTAGAAATAATGACAGATGGGTTGTATGCTGTTTTCCATAGATTTGAGGCTGACTTGTGCGCCTACTACAGGTTGACGTGTATGCTCTCATAAAAAAAAGGTTGACGCACACGCAACGCCCTGTCAACTTTGTCAACACATGAGAGCAGTGACTGTTGGATGTCCATCCAACGGCTGTCGTGCATCTTCAATCTCTGCTCTTCATGCTCTAGCCTCTCAAACAAGCGCCGGCAGGACTGCCTGCTCCCTCCTCCCGCGGCCGGCTATGCTGCCACGCAGGCCTCACGGCCCCACTGTACTCCCATCGCTGACCTAGCCATCCCTCTACTCACCCACACCTGCTGTTATTCTCCGGGGATGGCAGATGAACCAGTAAACCCTCATACTCCTCCGCGCGGGAAACAACTGCCAAGTATTCCCTGGCTCCGTGTCATTCCCTTCCTAGGCCTCGCCGTCGTCCACCGCCCTAGTGCTCTCAGACGGTGTTCTGGGAACGGGGGTACCCAGACTTGCCTGCCTGCGGCCTACGGCATGGCTCAAGGAGTGGCCCAGTACGGCCCATCTTCGTCAACACAAGCTCAAGACCCTCGCGAGGGACCAAGCCTCGCGGGGCGGACGACAGGAAGCTTCCTCAGGCGCAGCCTCGTTAGGCTGGCTCGCGAGGAGGCGGAGAGATCAAGGCGGGGTACCTCCCGAGGTGCCCGTGACGCAAGCCATGACGACCGAAGCCAGGCAGGCGCCAGGCGGGCGCCGGCTTGGGCAGTGTCCTTGTTTCCCCTTCGGTGCAAAGGGGGCAAGCACAGGCCAAGGCATCAGGCAAAGGTTACCGTTTCTGTGCAACAAGACCAAGACCAGCAGCACAGCAGGATGGAGGTCATCGTGGAGCCCAGGAAGGCGTCATCGTCAGAGCCTTTGGCAGGCAAGGACCAACTTTAGTCGGCATAAGTGTACTAGATGTTCCCCTTCAAAATGGCCAATTGTTGGCGCCCTTCCCGCTCAATATTTGGGAAGAGGACCAGGGCCTTGCTCTATAAATAGGACTAGCCGCCCTCAAGGCGGACACAGAGAGAGAGAGGGAAAGAGACAGAGAGACAGACCAGGAGGGGATCGACCATTCGAACCCTAGCCAGAACCACCACACCAACACAAGAACTCCTCCCCTCGCGAGGCTGTTCTTCCCTTGTATTGTTCATCATCAGCCCCTGAGGCAATCCACACACCACACACTGGAGTAGGGTATTACACCACAATGGTGGCCTGAACCAGTATAAACCTTGCGTCCCTTGTGTTGTCCTTCGTGTAGCCTAGATCCTTTGCGAGGCGACGAGACGTGAGCTGGTAGGGGGAGTGATCTCCGCGCGCACCCCAGAGTTCAAACCTTATGGGTCTGTCGGAACCCGAAATCCGACATTTGGTGCGCCAGGTAGGGGTGCGCCGGAATCACGCCTTCCGTCGCCTTGTGTTTCGTCGTCCGTTGCATCCATGTTTCATGCTCGTCGAGCCCGCACCGAGCGCCAGGCTGCTCTCGCCACCCGCGTCGCCCAGACGGCGCCCGTCGGCGGACGCCCCCGTCGTTCCCCGTCGCCTGCCGCCAACGCCGCCACCGGCCCGGCGGGGAATGAGTAACAGGCCTCATCCCTGCATCCTTCGGTGCGGCGAGAAGGCCGCACCGCCACCCCGTCGCTGACTCCAGCCGGTTCGTCGTCCCACGCCCATCGCGCCCCCGCGGACGCGCACGCCGTGCTGCTTCTGGCGCGAGAGCTCCTACACTATCGTCCCGTCGATGACCTCTATGAGGACTGGCTCGCCCGCATCACCGAGCTCGTCAGCGCTGCAGTGGGCTCTCCTATGCCCTCTCTCTTGCTGCCTCGCCCTCCACCCTGTGCAGGAGGCGTGGATCAGGAGGTGCCTCCGCCGCCTCCTTCCCAAGAAGGTGCCCTGGCTCCACGGCGCGTGGCCCTGGGACGAGACCTACCACGTCCGGTGCCCACGCGACCGGAGAGGAGCTGCCAAGAGATCCCTCATCCCCAAGAAGCTGCCCGCGTGCTCCCTGCACCGGCACGTCATGACCGCGCTCCTGCTCCAGCGCGCCAAGACCCCGTGCTGCTCCTGGCGGCAGTGCGCAGAGACCTCCAAGATCAAGCCCTTCGTCACCAAAGGCCTCATGTGGCCACTGCGGGTTGTCGTGCCTTCACCGCCGAGCTGCGCAGCATAGCTTGGTCGGGCAAGTTCAAGCCCGATCTGCCTCCATGCTACGACGGCACGACTGACCCTGCGGAGTTCCTCCAGCTCTATGAAGCATCGAAGCCAACTTCCGAGGACGAGAAGGTCATGGCAAAATGGTTTCCCATGGCTCTCAAAGATGATGCCCGCACCTGGCTCCTGAACCTGGCTCCTGGCACGATTTCCTCCTGGGAAGAGATGCGCACTCGCTTCATCGCCAACTTCCGAGGCACTCGCGACCGGCCCCCGGGCATGAGCGACCTGCGCCGCATCAAGCAAAAGCCAGGAGAGACCCTGCAGAAGTACATCCAGCGTTTCAACAACGCTCGCCTCAAGATCCCCAGGGTGACTGAGGAAGCCATCATCTCAGCCTTCTCTGACAGCATGCGTGACATCAAGATGAAAGAGGAGCTAGCAATCCATGAAGACCTGTGCACATCCCTGGAGCTGTTCAACTTCGCGACCAAGTGCGCCAGGGCTGAGGAAGGGCGTATCTCCCTCCTCGAGCTTCCGGCTGCCGATCCAGAAGAGAAGAAGCCCAAGGTCAAGGACGTGAAGCGCAAGGGGGCTATTGTGCTTGCAGCAGAGCCAGACAACAAGCGAGGCAGGGATCAGCCCGAGTCATCCAAGGGCAGCTGGTACTGCGTGTACCACGACCTCCACACCCACAACACCAATGAATGCCAAGAGCTCAGGGCTGTGCGAGATGGGCGTATCGACCGACGCCCCGAGCGCAATGACCGGGGCTATGGCCGAGGAGGAGGAAGAGGTGGAGGACGATGGGAAGACCGTGGCCCTCGCCAGGGGTGGCGTGACCGACATCGCGAGGACCGTTGGCAGGACCAGCCTCGCGAGGAAGGCTGGAGGGATCAGCCTCGTGAGGATCACCCACAGGGCAACGCAGGCCTCCCTCCTCTGCCACCACCGCCGAGGAGGATGAAGACCATCATCAGGACGAAGGGGATCGGGGCTTCCAGGAGCCGCGCGCAATCGCTTGCATCCTGGGCGGCGCTCAGGCCACAGCCTCTCAGCGCATCTTCAAACAGTTTGCTCGCGAGGTGAATGCAGTCCTCCCCAAGCTTGAGGCCACACGCCCTCTCAGGTGGTCAGCGTGCGCTATCATGTTCAGCTCAGTGGATCAGCTCAAGTGCACAGCCACAGCCGGAGTCCTCCCGATGCTTTGCTCCCCAGTCATCAGCAATGTGCAAGTCACCAGGACCCTCATCGATGGTGGAGTAGGACTCAACATCCTGTCCGTCGAGACATTCGACAATCTCCAAGTGCCATACGATTAGCTTCAGCCAACCAAGCCTTTCTCAGGAGTCACTGATGGTTCCACCGTTCTGATAGGGCAAGTTCGCCTTCCTGTCACCTTTGGACAGCGCAACAACTACCGCACCGAGCTCATTGACTTTGACGTCGCCCACATTCGCCTGACATACAATGTCATCCTCGGATACCCAGCTCTGGCCAAGTTCATGACAGTGACTCATCACGACTACAATGTCCTCAAAATGCTAGGAAGCGGCATAGTCATCACGGTGCCTTGTGAGGAGAGGGATGCAGTGTGCTCTCTTGAGCGTGCTTTTCAAGCCGCAACAGTCAAAGACCCAGATCACAGGGGCGGGAGACTTCCCCAGGCAGACCCTAAGAAGAAGAAGGCAGCAGCAGGTCCGAACCCACGGGAGGCAGGCCCCTCCAATGGCGTTGTGTCAGGATCCGCGCCCGTTCAAGAGGCCCTTCCTTCTGTCGCATAGGAAGGCGCGCCCGATGCCCTCCTCGGGCAAGGCTCGGGGGCTCTCTCTTGGAGGGCCACCGACTTTGCGAAGAGGGAGGCGCTCGGGCACCACTTGGAGGCGTGCTTCAAAGCATGTTTCCCTCTGGAAGGAACGAGGCAAGGAGGGCCAAGCCCTCGGGAGTTCATCGCGAGAAGAATTCAGGATTTGCAGGAGTCAAGAGTCATGAGTGGCAGCCGCCGCTTACCCACCGTAGCTCCCCATCCAGGCGAGGATGGTGGGCTGCGCGTCTGCATCGACGTACCAGGGCTCAACCAAGCCGCCTCTCAGGAGCGCTTCTGGCCTTCACGCGCGGGGCGTTGTGAGGGTCCACCTCACAGCTATGTTCGCATGCCTTTTGGCCAGCCGAATGCAATTGCCGCTCACCAGCGCCTGCAGAGGAGCATTCTGGAGGCTCAGGAGGTCAGGCATTCCACAGTCCTGGCAGAGATGGAGATGGCCCTTGAAGAGACGCCTGCGCCCCTGGAGCCTCTCGAGGCTCCTGGGCCTGGGGGCTCGTGAGGACCGGCTTCCGCAGCGCACGTCATCCACTAGTTCAGCATTCCTTCGTCTCCAACATCATCAGGTGACATCCTTCGGTTTCATTTTCAACTGGGAGCTGATGTCTACTACACAACATTCTTCTTGTAGATGTTGTTGGGCCTGCAAGTGCATAGGTTTGTAGGACAGTAGAAAATTTCCCTCAAGTGGATGACCTAAGGTTTATCAATCCGTAGGAGGCATAGGATGAAGATGGTCTCTCTCAAGAAACCCTGTAACCAAATAACAAAGAGTCTCTTGTGTCCCCAACACACCCAATACAATGGTAAATTGAATAGGTGCACTAGTTCGGCGAAGAGATGAAGATACAAGTGCAAAATAGATAGTAGATATAGGTTTTTGTAATCTCAAATTATAAAAACAGCAAGGTAGCGAGCGATAAAAGTGAGCGTAAACGGTATTGCAATGATAGGAAACAAGGCCTAGGGTTCATACTTTCACTAGTGCAAGTTCTCTCAACAATAATAACATAGATAGATCATATAACAAGCCCTCAACATGCAACAAAGAGTCACTCCAAAGCCACTAATAGCGGAGAACAAACGTAGAGATTATGGTACGGTACGAAACCACCTCAAAGTTATTCTTTAGGATTGATCTATAAAAGAGTTCGTACTAGAATAACACCTTAAGACACAAATCAACCAAAACCCTAATGTCACCTAGATACTCCATTGTCACCTCAAGTATCCGTGAGCATGATTATACGATATGCGTCACACAATCTCAGATTCATCCAACCAACATAAAAGTACTTCAAAGAGTGCCCCAAAGCTACTACCGGAGAGTCAAGAACGTGTGCCAACCCCTATGCATAGGTTCCCAATGTCACGAAACCCGCAAGTTGATCACCAAAACATACATCAAATGGATCACAAGACATACATCAAGTGTGCTCATAAAAGACTCAATCCGATAAGATAACTTCAAAGGGGAAACTCAATTCATCACAAGAGAGTAGAGGGGGAGAAACATCATAAGATCCAACTACAATAGCAAAGCTCGGGATACATCAAGATCGTGCCATAGAGGGAACACGAGAGAGAACACGAGAGAGAGAGAGAGAGAGAGAGAGAGAGATCCAACACATAGCTACTGGTACATACCCTCAGCCCCGAGGGTGAACTACTCCCTCCTCGTCATGGATAGCGCCGGGATGATGAAGATGGCCTCCGGTGATGGGATCCCACTCCGGCAGGGTGCCGGAACGGGGTCCCGATTGGTTTTTGGTGGCTACAGAGGCTTGCGGTGGTGGAACTCCCGATCTATCTTCTGTTCTGGAAGTTTTAGGGTACGTAGGTATATATGGGTGCAAGGGGTATGTCGGTGGACCTCCGGGGTGCTCACGAGGCAGGGGGGCGCGCCCCCCACACTCGTGGGCAGCCCGGGACTCCCCTGACGTGCACTCCAAGTCCATCAGGTTGGTTTCCTTCCAAAATTAACTTCTCCAATTGATTTCGTTCCGTTTTGACTCCGTCTGATATTCCTTTTCCTCGAAACACTGAAATAGGCATAAAACAGCAAATCTGGGCTGGGCCTCCGGTTAATAGGTTAGTACCAAAAATAATATAAAAGTGGATAATAAAGCCCAATATTGCCTAAAACAGTAGATAAAGTAGCATGGAACAATCAAAAAATATAGATACGTTGGAGACGTATCAAGCATCCCCAAGCTTAATTCCTGCTCGCCCTCGAGTAGGTAAATGATAAAAAAGAATTTTTGATGCGGAGTGATACTTTGGCATAATTTCAATGTAAATCTTCTTAATTGTGGCATGAATATTCAGATCCGAAAGATTCAAGAGAAAAGTTCATATTGACATAAAAGTAATAATACTTCAAGCATACTAATCAAAGCAATCATGTCTTCTCAAAATAGCATGGCAAAAGAAAGTTCATCCCTACAAAATCATATAGTTAGGCTATGCTTCATTTTCGTCACACAAAGATGTTCCCAACTTCTATACCCCCGATGACAAGCCAAGCAATTGTTTCATACTTAAATAATCTCAAACTTTTTCAACCTTCACGCAATACATGAGCGTGAGCCATGGATATAGCACTATGGGTGGAATAGAATATGATGATGGGGATTGTGTGGAGAAGACAAAAAAGAGAAAGTCTCACATTGACGAGGATAATCAACAGGCTATGGAGATGCCCATCAATTGATGTCAACATGAGGAGTAGGGATTGCCATGCAACGGATGCACTGGAGCTATGAATGCTCAACAAAAGAAAACTAGTGGGTGTGCATCCAACTTGCTTGCTCATGAAGACCTAGGGCATGTGAGGAAGCCCATCGTAGGAATATACAAGCCAAGTTCTATAATGAAAGATTCCCACTAGTATATAAAAACAACAACTTATGAGACTCACTACATGAAGAACAAGGTGCTATTTTGAAGCACAATATATGAGACTCACTACATGAAGAACAAGGTGCTACTTTGAAGCACAAGTGTGGAAAAAGAGATAGTAGCATTGCCCTTTTTTTAATTTTTTTCTTTTTTTTGGGCCTTTCTTTTTTTCTTTTGGCCTTTCCTTTTTTTTTCCTTTTGGGCAGTGCTCTAATGATGATCATCACACTTCTATTGATTACAACATAAGGATTACAACTCGAAACTTAGAACAAGATATGACTCTATATGAATGCCTCCGGCGGTGTACCGGGATGGTGCAATGAATCAAGAGTGACATGTATGAAAAATAATGCAATGGTGGCCTTGCCACAAATACGATGTCAACTACATGATCATGCAATGGCATAATGACAAAAGTAATGTATGTCATGATGATGATGGTGGAAGTTGCATGGCAATATATCTCGGAATGGCTATGGAAATGCCATAATAGGTAGGTATGGTGGCTGTTTTGAGGAAGATATAAGGAGTTTTATGTGTGATAGAGCGTATCGTATCATGGGGTTTGGATGCACCGGCGAAGTTTGCGCCAACTCTCAAGGTGAGAAAGGGCAATGCACGGTACCGAAGAGGCTAGCAAAGGTGGAAAGGTGAGAGTGCGTATAATCCATGGACTCAACATTAGTCAAAAGAACTCATATACTTATTGCAAAGATTTAGAAGTCATCAAAAATCAAGTACTACGCGCATGCTCCTAGGGGTATAGATTGGTAGGAAAATACCATCGCTCGTCCCCGACCGCCACTCATAAGGATGCACAAGCCAGGTACACTTCATGTTTCAAATTTGTTACACAACTTTAACCATACGTGCATGCTATGGGACTTGCAAACTTCAACACAAGCATTTCTCAAATTCATAATCACCCAACTAGCACGACTTTGATATTATCACCTCCATATCTCAAAACAATTATCAAGCATCAAACTTATCTTAGTATTCAATTCACTCAAAAGAAAGTTTCACATATCTTGAATACCAAGTATATTAACATTAAGCAATTTACCATGCTATTAACAACTCTCAAAATAATCTAAGTGAAGCATGAGAGATCAATAGTTTCTTTAAAACAAATCCACCACCGTTCTCTAAAAGATCTAAGTGAAGCACTGGAGCAAAAATTATTACGCTCAAAAGATATAAGTGAAGCACAATGAGCAAAACTATCAAGCTCAAAAGATATAAGTGAAGCACAATGAGTATTCTAGCAAATTCTAAATCATGTATGACTCTCTCAAAAGGTGTGTACAGCAAGGATGATTGTGGCAAACTAACAAGCAAAGACACAAATAATAAAGACGCTCCAAGCAAAACACATATCATGTGGTGAATAAAAATATAGCTCCAAGTAAAGTTACCGATGAACGAAGACGAAAGAGGGGATGCCTTCCGGGGCATCCCCAAGCTTAGTTGCTTGGTTGTACTTGAATATTACCTTGGTGTGCCTTGGTCATCCCCAAGCTTAGGCTCCTGCCACTCCTTATTCCATAGTCCATCGAATCTTTACCCAAAACTTGAAAACTTCAACCACACAAAACTCAACACAAAACTCATAAGCTCCGTGAGTATAAGAAAATAAAACCACCACTTAGGTACTATAATGAACTCATTCTAAATTCATATTTGTGTTAGACCCACTGTATTCCAACTTCTCTATGGTTCATACCACTTAATACTTGCCATAGATGCATCAAAATAAGCAAACAACACATAGAAAACAGAATCTGTCAAAAACAGAACAGTCTGTAGTAATCTGTATAAAACGTATACTTCTGGAACCCCAAAAATTATGAAATAAATTTCTGGACCTGAGTAATTTGTCTATTAATCATCTGCAAAAATAATCAACCTAAAAGTACTCTCCAGTAAAAACATGGCAGCTAATCTCGTGAGCGCTAAAGTTTCTGTTTTTCACAGCAAGATCACATAAACTTCACCCAAGTCTTCCCAAAAGTTCTACTTGGCACTTCATTGAAACAAAATCTATAAAATATGATTAATACAGTAGCATAATCATGTGGACACACAAAAACAGTAAGGATAACTATTGGGTTGTCTCCCAACAAGAGCTTTTCTTTAATGCCTTTCTAGCTAGGCATGATGATGGCAATGATGCTCACATAAAAGATAAGAATTGAAACATAACGGGAGCATCATGAAGAATATGACTAGCATATTTAAGTCTAACCCACTTCCTATGCATAGGGATTTTGTGAGCAAACAACTTATGGGAACAATAATCAACTAGCATAGGAAGGTAACACAAGAATAGCTTCAAGAATTGAAGCACATAGAGAGGAAACTTGACATTATTGCAACTCCTACAAGCGTATGTTCCTCCCTCATAATAATTTTCAGTAGCATCATGAATGAATTCAACAATATAACCAGCACCTAAAGCATTCTTTTCATGATCTAATAGCATAGAAAATTTACTACTCTTCTCATAAACAAAATTCTTCTCATTCGGAATAGTAGGAGTATCATAAGAGACTTGAACACTAAAAATTGTCTCCACATTAAAAGAGTAATGTTCAGAAAAAGGGTAATAATATTCATGACAAGATTTGTAAATATAATCATCACTACTTTTTATAGAATAAGTTTCATCACAATAATCATCATAAGTAGCAACTTCGTTCTCATCATAATCGATTGAAACCTCTCCCAAGATAGTGGAATCACTAATAAAGTTGACACTCTTCCAAATCCACTTTCATATTCATCACGATAAAATTCAATATCCTCCAAAATAGTGGGATCACTACTTCCTAAAGTTTACACTCTTCCGTACCCACTTTCATCAATATAATCATCATAGGTAGGAGGCATGCTATCATCATAACAACTTTGCATATCAAAACTTGGGATGCTAAAAATATCATCTTTATTAAACATAGCATCCCCAACCTTGGGACAAACATTAATTCTAGCAAATATATTCTCAAATATTTCATCCTCATCAAACATAGCTTCCCCAAGCTTGGGCCCTTTCATGTCATAAGCATAATCACTCTCATCATTAAAAATATTGATAGCACCAATAGTATAGCAATTATCATCATCACAATGAGTAGTAGGAGCAACATCATTTGGGTGGGATACCTTTTTACCTTTGTTGCTCCTTCTTTTCTTTTTCTTCTTCACATTATGTGTAGGTTCAACCTTCCTCTTTGAGCTCCTTATTGATGAGATTGGTTGAATAGAAAGCTTCTCCTCATTACCTGATTCATCATAAGAAATAATAGGATGAGATTGGGAAGCCTCTCCCCTTTCATTAGTATTCTCATCATCTTCCATTTGCTTTATTTTCTTTAGGTAATTGGCAATATAAGGATTTTCAATGCAATTCTCCGCACAATACATATAAATTTTCTCTAGATCAAAATCAAGAATTTTATCAAGACTAAATTCTGGAATACCCTCAGTTATACGTTTCATTTCTTCATAACCCAAAAGAAGGATAAGCTCTTTATGATGCTCAAGGGTAATCAAATTATCACAATATTTGGACATGACTTGATCATGAAACAAATAGCATTGGAGCTTTAAATGACCATGTTCATTGCAAAGTTCACAAGGAGCGCGAAAAATATTGAATCTTTCAGCACATTCATCTAGATCTTCTTGCAACAATTTGGTTTCTAAGTACTTATGCCTCTTGCAATATCTATCTTCCCTATTTGGTGTGTCCTTGCAAGCCCAATGCACTCCACAAAAATTGACAGGCTTATAGGAGGCATTTCCATCATAACTAGTGCAATCATCATTAGCATCATGGATATTCAAAGAATTCGTACTAACAACATTGCAATCGTGCTCATCACTCAAAGATTTAGTGCCAAACAATTTAGAGATTTCTTCTTCTAGCACTTGCGCACAATTATCCTTTCCATCATACTCACGAAAGATATTAAAAAGGTGAAGCATATGAGACAAACTCAACTCCATTTTTTGTAATTTTCTTTTATAAACTAGACTAGTGCTAAAACAAGAAACAAAAAGATTCGATTGCAAGATCTAAAGATATACCTTCAAGCGCTAACCTCTCCGGCAACGGCGCCAGAAAAGAGCTTGATGTCTACTACACAACCTTCTTCTTGTAGACGTTGTTGGGCCTGCAAATGCACAGGTTTGTAGGACAGTAGAAAATTTCCCTCAAGTGGATGACCTAAGGTTTATCAATCCGTAGGAGGCATAGGATGAAGATGGTCTCTCTCAAGCAACCCTGCAACCAAATAACAAAGAGTCTCTTGTATCCCAAACACACCCAATACAATGGTAAATTGTATAGGTGCACTAGTTCGGCGAAGAGATGTAGATACAAGTGCAAAATAGATAGTAGATATAGGTTTTTGTAGTCTGAAATTATAAAAACAGCAAGGTAGCGAGCGATAAAAGTGAGCGTAAACGGTATTGCAATGATAGGAAACAAGGCCTAGGGTTCATACTTTCACTAGTGCAAGTTCTCTCAACAATAATAACATAGATAGATCATATAACAAGCCCTCAACATGCAACAAAGAGTCACTCCAAAGCCACTAATAGCGGAGAACAAACGTAGAGATTATGGTACGGTATGAAACCACCTCAAAGTTATTCTTTCGGATTGATCTATAAAAGAGTTCGTACTAGAATAACACCTTAAGACACAAATCAACCAAAACCCTAATGTCACCTAGATACTCCATTGTCACCTCAAGTATCCGTGAGCATGATTATACGATATGCGTCACACAATCTCAGATTCATCCAACCAACATAAAAGTACTTCAAAGAGTGCCCCAAAGCTACTACCGGAGAGTCAAGAATGTGTGCCAACCCCTATGCATAGGTTCCCAATGTCACGAAACCCGCAAGTTGATCACCAAAACATACATCAAGTGGATCACAAGACATACATCAAGTGTGCTCATAAAAGACTCAATCCGATAAGATAACTTCAAAGGGGAAACTCAATTCATCACAAGAGAGTAGAGGGGGAGAAACATCATAAGATCCAACTACAATAGCAAAGCTCGGGATACATCAAGATCGTGCCATAGAGGGAACACGAGAGAGAACACAAGAGAGAGAGAGAGAGAGAGAGAGAGAGAGAGAGAGATCCAACACATAGCTACTGGTACATACCCTCAGCCCCGAGGGTGAACTACTCCCTCCTCGTCATGGATAGCGCCGGGATGATGAAGATGGCCTCCGGTGATGGGATCCCACTCCGGCAGGGTGCCGGAACAGGGTCCCGATTGGTTTTTGGTGGCTACAGAGGCTTGCGGTGGTGGAACTCCCGATCTATCTTCTGTTCTGGAAGTTTTAGGGTACGTAGGTATATATGGGTGCAAGGGGTATGTCGGTGGACCTCCGGGGTGCTCACGAGGCAGGGGGCGCGCCCCCCACACTCGTGGGCAGCCCGGGACTCCCCTGACGTGCACTCCAAGTCCATCAGGTTGGTTTCCTTCCAAAATTAACTTCTCCAATTGATTTCGTTCCGTTTTGACTCCGTCTGATATTCCTTTTCCTCGAAACACGGAAATAGGCATAAAACAGCAAATCTGGGCTGGGCCTCCGGTTAATAGGTTAGTACCAAAAATAATATAAAAGTGGATAATAAAGCCCAATATTGCCTAAAACAGTAGATAAAGTAGCATGGAACAATCAAAAATTATAGATACGTTGGAGATGTATCAAGCATCCCCAAGCTTAATTCCTGCTCGCCCTCGAGTAGGTAAATGATTAAAAAGAATTTTTGATGCGGAGTGATACTTTGGCATAATTTCAATGTAAATCTTCTTAATTGTGGCATGAATATTCAGATCCGAAAGATTCAAGAGAAAAGTTCATATTGACATAAAAGTAATAATACTTCAAGCATACTAATCAAAGCAATCATGTCTTCTCAAAATAGCATGGCAAAAGAAAGTTCATCCCTACAAAATCATATAGTTAGGCTATGCTTCATTTTCGTCACACAAAGATGTTCCCAACTTCTATACCCCCGATGACAAGCCAAGCAATTGTTTCATACTTAAATAATCTCAAACTTTTTCAACCTTCACGCAATACATGAGCGTGAGCCATGGATATAGCACTATGGGTGGAATAGAATATGATGATGGGGATTGTGTGGAGAAGACAAAAAAGAGAAAGTCTCACATTGACGAGGATAATCAACAGGCTATGGAGATGCCCATCAATTGATGTCAACATGAGGAGTAGGGATTGCCATGCAACGGATGCACTGGAGCTATGAATGCTCAACAAAAGAAAACTAGTGGGTGTGCATCCAACTTGCTTGCTCATGAAGACCTAGGGCATGTGAGGAAGCCCATCGTAGGAATATACAAGCCAAGTTCTATAATGAAAGATTCCCACTAGTATATAAAAACAACAACTTATGAGACTCACTACATGAAGAACAAGGTGCTATTTTGAAGCACAATATATGAGACTCACTACATGAAGAACAAGGTGCTACTTTGAAGCACAAGTGTGGAAAAAGAGATAGTAGCATTGCCCTTTTTTAATTTTTTTTTCTTTTTTTTGGGCCTTTCGTTTTTTCTTTTGGCCTTTCCCTTTTTTTTCCTTTTGGGCAATGCTCTAATGATGATCATCACACTTCTATTGATTACAACATAAGGATTACAACTCGAAACTTAGAACAAGATATGACTCTATATGAATGCCTCCGGCGGTGTACCGGGATGGTGCAATGAATCAAGAGTGACATGTATGAAAAATAATGCAATGGTGGCCTTGCCACAAATACGATGTCAACTACATGATCATGCAATGGCATAATGACAAAAGTAATGTATGTCATGATGATGATGGTGGAAGTTGCATGGCAATATATCTCGGAATGGCTATGGAAATGCCATAATAGGTAGGTATGGTGGCTGTTTTGAGGAAGATATAAGGAGTTTTATGTGTGATAGAGCGTATCGTATCATGGGGTTTGGATGCACCGGCGAAGTTTGCGCCAACTCTCAAGGTGAGAAAGGGCGATGCACGGTACCGAAGAGGCTAGCAAAGGTGGAAAGGTGAGAGTGCGTATAATCCATGGACTCAACATTCGTCAAAAGAACTCATATACTTATTGCAAAGATTTAGAAGTCATCAAAAATCAAGTACTACGCGCATGCTCCTAGGGGTATAGATTGGTAGGAAAATACCATCGCTCGTCCCCGACCGCCACTCATAAGGATGCACAAGCCAGGTACACTTCATGTTTCAAATTTGTTACACAACTTTAACCATACGTGCATGCTATGGGACTTGCAAACTTCAACACAAGCATTTCTCAAATTCATAATCACCCAACTAGCACGACTTTGATATTATCACCTCCATATCTCAAAACAATTATCAAGCATCAAACTTATCTTAGTATTCAATTCACTCAAAAGAAAGTTTCACATATCTTGAATACCAAGTATATTAACATTCAACAATTTACCATGCTGTTAACGACTCTCAAAATAATCTAAGTGAAGCATGAGAGATCAATAGTTTCTTTAAAACAAATCCACCACCGTTCTCTAAAAGATCTAAGTGAAGCACTGGAGCAAAAATTATTACGCTCAAAAGATATAAGTGAAGCACAATGAGCAAAACTATCAAGCTCAAAAGATATAAGTGAAGCACAATGAGTATTCTAGCAAATTCTAAATCATGTATGACTCTCTCAAAAGGTGTGTACAGCAAGGATGATTGTGGCAAACTAACAAGCAAAGACACAAATAATAAAGACGCTCCAAGCAAAACACATATCATGTGGTGAATAAAAATATAGCTCCAAGTAAAGTTACCGATGAACGAAGACGAAAGAGGGGATGCCTTCCGGGGCATCCCCAAGCTTAGTTGCTTGGTTGTCCTTGAATATTACCTTGGTGTGCCTTGGTCATCCCCAAGCTTAGGCTCCTGCCACTCCTTATTCCATAGTCCATCGAATCTTTACCCAAAACTTGAAAACTTCAACCACACAAAACTCATAAGCTCCGTGAGTATAAGAAAATAAAACCACCACTTAGGTACTATAATGAACTCATTCTAAATTCATATTTGTGTTAGACCCACTGTATTCCAACTTCTCTATGGTTCATACCACTTAATACTAGCCATAGATGCATCAAAATAAGCAAACAACACATAGAAAACAGAATCTGTCAAAAACAGAACAGTCCGTAGTAATCTGTATAAAACGTATACTTCTGGAACCCCAAAAATTATGAAATAAATTTCTGGACCTGAGTAATTTGTCTATTAATCATCTGCAAAAATAATCAACCTGTACTCTCCAGTAAAAACATGGCAGCTAATCTCGTGAGCGCTAAAGTTTCTGTTTTTCACAGCAAGATCACATAAACTTCACCCAAGTCTTCCCAAAAGTTCTACTTGGCACTTTATTGAAACAAAATCTATAAAATATGATTACTACAGTAGCATAATCATGTGGACACACAAAAACAGTAAGGATAACTATTGGGTTGTCTCCCAACAAGAGCTTTTCGTTAATGCCTTTCTAGCTAGGCATGATGATGGCAATGATGCTCACATAAAAGATAAGAATTGAAACATAACGGGAGCATCATGAAGAATATGACTAGCATATTTAAGTCTAACCCACTTCCTATGCATAGGGATTTTGTGAGCAAACAACTTATGGGAACAATAATCAACTAGAATAGGAAGGTAACACAAGAATAGCTTCAAGAATTGAAGCACATAGAGAGGAAACTTGACATTATTGCAACTCCTACAAGCGTATGTTCCTCCCTCATAATAATTTTCAGTAGCATCATGAATGAATTCAACAATATAACCAGCACCTAAAGCATTCTTTTCATGATCTAATAGCATAGAAAATTTACTACTCTTCTCATAAACAAAATTCTTCTCATTCGGAATAGTAGGAGTATCATAAGAGACTTGAACACTAAAAATTGTCTCCACATTAAAAGAGTAATGTTCAGAAAAAGGGTAATCATATTCATGACAAGATTTGTAAATATAATCATCACTACTTTTTATAGAATAAGTTTCATCACAATAATCATCATAAGTAGCAACTTCGTTCTCATCATAATTGATTGAAACCTCTCCCAAGATAGTGGAATCACTAATAAAGTTGACACTCTTCCAAATCCACTTTCATATTCATCACGATAAAATTCAATATCCTCCAAAATAGTGGGATCACTACTTCCTAAAGTTGACACTCTTCCGAACCCACTTTCATCAATATAATCATCATAGGTAGGAGGCATGCTATCATCATAACAACTTTGCATATCAAAACTTGGGATGCTAAAAATATCATCTTTATTAAACATAGCATCCCCAAGCTTGGGACAAACATTAATTCTAGCAAATATATTCTCAAATATTTCATCCTCATCAAACATAGCTTCCCCAAGCTTGGGCCCTTTCATGTCATAAGCATAATCACTCTCATCATTAAAAATATTGATAGCACCAATAGTATAGCAATTATCATCATCACAATGAGTAGTAGGAGCAACATCATTTGGGTGGGATACCTTTTTACCTTTGTTGCTCCTTCTTTTCTTTTTCTTCTTCACATTATGTGTAGGTTCAACCTTCCTCTTTGAGCTCCTTATTGATGAGATTGGTTGAATAGAAAGCTCCTCCTCATTACCTGATTCATCATAAGAAATAATAGGATGAGATTGGGAAGCCTCTCCCCTTTCATTAGTATTCTCATCATCTTCCATTTGCTTTATTTTCTTTAGGTAATTGGCAATATAAGGATTTTCAATGCAATTCTCCGCACAATACATATAAATTTTCTCTAGATCAAAATCAAGAATTTTATCAAGACTAAATTCTGGAATACCCTCAGTTACACGTTTCATTTCTTCAGAACCCAAAAGAAGGATAAGCTCTTTATGATGCTCAAGGGTAATCAAATTATCACAATATTTGGACATGACTTGATCATGAAACAAATAGCATTGGAGCTTTAAATGACCATGTTCATTGCAAAGTTCACAAGGAGCGCGAAAAATATTGAATCTTTCAGCACATTCATCTAGATCTTCTTGCAACAATTTGGTTTCTAAGTACTTATGCCTCTTGCAATATCTATCTTCCCTATTTGGTGTGTCCTTGCAAGCCCAATGCACTCCACAAAAATTGACAGGCTTATAGGAGGCATTTCCATCATAACTAGTGCAATCATCATTAGCATCATGGATATTCAAAGAATTCGTACTAACAACATTGCAATCGTGCTCATCATTCAAAGATTTAGTGCCAAACAATTTAGAGATTTCTTCTTCTAGCACTTGCGCACAATTATCCTTTCCATCATACTCACGAAAGATATTAAAAAGGTGAAGCATATGAGACAAACTCAACTCCATTTTTTGTAATTTTCTTTTATAAACTAGACTAGTGCTAAAACAAGAAACAAAAAGATTCGATTGCAAGATCTAAAGATATACCTTCAAGCGCTAACCTCCCCGGCAATGGCGCCAGAAAAGAGCTTGATGTCTACTACACAACCTTCTTCTTGTAGACGTTGTTGGGCCTGCAAATGCACAGGTTTGTAGGACAGTAGAAAATGTCCCTCAAGTGGATGACCTAAGGTTTATCAATCCGTAGGAGGCGTAGGATGAAGATGGTCTCTCTCAAGTAACCCTGCAACCAAATAACAAAGAGTCTCTTGTATCCCAAACACACCCAATACAATGGTAAATTGTATAGGTGCACTAGTTCGGCGAAGAGATGTAGATACAAGTGCAAAATAGATAGTAGATATAGGTTTTTGTAGTCTGAAATTATAAAAACAGCAAGGTAGGGAGCGATAAAAGTGAGTGTAAACGGTATTGCAATGATAGGAAACAAGGCCTAGGGTTCATACTTTCACTAGTGCAAGTTCTCTCAACAATAATAACATAGATAGATCATATAACAAGCCCTCAACATGCAACAAAGAGTCACTCCAAAGCCACTAATAGCGGAGAACAAACGTAGAGATTATGGTAGGGTAAGAAACCAACTCAAAGTTATTCTTTCAGATCGATCTATGAAAGAGTTCGTACTAGAATAACACCTTAAGACACAAATCAACCAAAACCCTAATGTCACCTAGATACTCCATTGTCACCTCAAGTATCCGTGGGCATGATTATACGATATGTGTCACACAATCTCAGATTCATCCAACCAACATAAAAGTACTTCAAAGAGTGCCCCAAAACTACTACCGGAGAGTCAAGAACATGTGCCAACCCCTGTGCATAGGTTCCCAATGTCATGAAACCCGCAAGTTGATCTCCAAAACATACATCAAGTGGATCGCAAGACATACATCAAGTGTTCTCATAAAACTCAATCCGATAAGATAACTTCAAAGGGGAAACTCAATTCATCACAAGAGAGTAGAGGGGGAGAAACATCATAAGATCCAACTACAATAGCAAAGCTCGGGATACATCAAGATCGTGCCATAGAGAGAACACGAGAGAGAGAGAGGTCAAACACATAGCTATTGGTACATACCCTCAGCCCCGAGGGTGAACTACTCCCTCCTCGTCATGGATAGCGCCAGGATGATGAAGATGGCCTCCGGTGATGGGATCCCCCTCCGGCAGGGTGCCGGAATAGGGTCCCGGTTGGTTTTTGGTGGCTACAGAGGCTTGCGGCGGCGGAACTCTCGATCTATCTTCTATTCTGGAAGGTTTAGGGTACGTAGGTATATATGGGTGCAAGGGGTACGTCGGTGGACCTCCGGGGTGCTCAGGAGGCAGGGGGCGCGCCCTTGGGGGCCACCCTTGTGGGCAGCCCGGGACTCCCCTGACGTGCACTCCAAGTTCATCAGATTGGTTTCCTTCCAAAATTAAATTCTCTAGTTGATTTCGTTCCATTTTGACTCCGTCTGATATTCCTTTTCCTCGAAACTCTGAAATAGGCATAAAACAGCAAATCTGGGCTGGGTCTCCGGTTAATAGGTTAGTCCCAAAAATAATATAAAAGTGGATAATAAAGCCCAATATTGCCTAAAACAGTAGATAAATTAGCATGGAGCAATCAAAAATTATAGATACGTTGGAGACGTATCAGGAGCGCCCCCAGGTGTGCATCATTCCCAAGCCGCGTGGGTCCGTCCCTGTGGCATGTATCTCTTTTGTTCATGCCTTTAGGTTACCTTGTTGGGGGGCCCCTCGGGCTGCATTATCACCAAGCCACTCAGGCCTGACCCAGCAGCATTTGCCTTTTCCTGCATCTATCTAAATGGATTTGCTCCTTCATGCTTAACGTGCTCGACCTAATCGCCTGCTCGATTGACACCGACCTTTGGAGCCGCTCGCTCTCGCACGGCACTTGCGCACGGGTCCATCCCTGCAATGCTGATAAATCTGAGTGGTCGAGCTCTGGCCGCGGCAGCCCCGCAAGGCGCCACCTCACCGGGCCCTCAGTGCCCCATTCACTCCCTCGGAGCGACCAATGGTTGGCTCGCAACCGCAACAAGAGACCTTGCTTTCTCTCGTGATTGGTATGCAGGACCCGCTCTAGGAGTAACGCTGGGCACGACGTGAGCCTCCTCTCCTTCTCTCCGGCACAATCCGCTTGCACGTTAAAAGGGGGGTGCCTGAGCATCGCGACTCACGGGCTATTACTGGCTCTCCAGCCCTCACCCCCTGGCCTTGACCCATGGCATCGCGACCTGTCATACTAGCGGCGGCTGAGCTCGCTCGAGGGCCGGGACCTGAGGATGTAGAGCATGAAGGAAAGTGTAGGGGAGAGGGAAGGAGCTCACGAAGACCTGACCCAGCAACGCCTCAGCTGCCACCACGCAGGCCCGTCACTTCACCGAAAACTACTCCAAATCAATAAGATAAGTTACTCCAGAACGGATTCGACTCAGCGCTAAACCCTCACTTACTGCAGCTCTGTCACGGCAACGTTGCCTACCTCTCTTGCCCAGTGGAGGCTGCTTGGGCGCTAAAGGGGACCCCCTGAGCATCACGACTCAGGGGATCTTACTGGACCTCGGGCCGCTCACCTCCTGGCCTTGACCACGGCATCGCGACCTGGCATACCAGCGATGGCTAAAGCCTGCCTGGCGACCGGGACCTCTCAGCGTAGAGCACCGAGCCCTCGTGAGGAAAGAAAGGGGGAGCCGAGCCGGGACAAGACTAGCATCTCGCATCAATTCATAATAAGGATATGTATTCACAAAAGACATGGCTAGCGCCTTACAATACCCCCATGGGTGGTACATCGATTCCTCGCAGGGAACAAAAGGTGCTAATCCTAAGGAGCGTAAACTATGTGCGCCCCCGCAGGAGACGCCATCATCAATAGTGGGCCATCAGGTGTCGGCGCCGACCCCGTCCAAATCAATAGTGTCGACGTCCTGATGCAGCTGGCCCGCTCCGGGCGCGACGCGATCTCGGGGGCTCGTAGCTGTCGTCGCTCGTCTCTGGAGTCGCGTAAAGCTCGGCGAGTCGCTGGACCCTCTGGCACCTCTGCTACTGCCTGAGGAGCCGCTGGGGAAGCAGTTGGCGGGCCTGGTCCTCGCCACGATGATGCCCCGGCCGCCTTTCTCGGGGCAGCACTCTAGCCGGCGTCCTTCCGCATCGAAGACCTTGAAGAACATTATGGAGGCGCCATCATATTCAAGGTGCCCCCTCCGATCGGCAGACCCGGGCAATCTCGCCCCAACCTCGGGTCATGTAGACCTTGCCCAGAGCGACGACTTCGACCTCCGCTCCGGTCGCAGGGGTATTGCAGTCAGCGTGCTGCAGCCAGAGCTCAAGAGGCCCCCTCAGCGGGATCTCAAAGGCGAAGGAGGGAGGAAGGCGAATCCAAGATTGAGGAGGCATGGCGGCGTGAAGCACAAGATCGCGAGAGGAGCCCTCGGCGTGGACTCCAGGAGGAACGACGCGCACCGCCGTAATCCGCCGGCGACGGCTCCGGCGATGTCGGTCGGCCCCTTCTTCTCCAGGGCCCTTGATCCGAGCGTACAAGGGCAGCGGAAACCCAGGAAGCGGTCGCTCGAGCCAGGGTCTCGACACCTCCTGCCAAGCACCCCCCGTCTCCGCGGCGGAGAGCAAGCCGTTTCTTCGGCGGAAGCGGGTCAGGACCCTCTCGGGGGGCCTTTCCCTTCTCTTCTACAGAAAACCGGCGGAGTGGCGCCAATTGCGTAAGGTGGAGCAAGGGCGAGGAAGAAGAAGAAAGAGAGTAGCAGGAAGGGATGGACCGGAAGGGCTCGCGCCATTCCATACATATAGCCGGAGGAGGCCAACCGTCAGCCTCCACGATCACAGGTAATCATGACCCGTTTTGCATGCAGGGACTTGACTAGACACACAGTTGCCAAGGCGTCATGGGGAAGCGGGGACGCCCACGTCCAATCAAACACCACGCGGCGCCCAAGGCCGCAGGCTGTTGGGGCCCGTGGCGCTTCGCACTTGCCCCTTCTCTTTTCTGCTAAGCCAAGTCCGGGCGTGCCTTGGGCCGGGGGGCTACTGTCGGCGTTCTCGGAACGGGGGTACCCAGACTTGCCTGCCCGCGGCCTGCGGCGTGGCTCAAGGAGTGGCCCAGTACGGCCCATCTTCATTAACATAAGCTCAAGACCCTCGCGAGGGACCAAGCCTCGCGGGGTGGACGACAGGAAGCTTCCTCAAGCGCAGCCTCGTCAGGCTGGCTCGCGAGGAGGCGGAGAGATCAAGGCGGGGTACCTCCCGAGGTGCCCGTGACGCAAGCCATGACGACCGAAGCCAGGCAGGCGCCGGCCTGAGCAGTGTCCTTGTTTCCCCTTCGGTGCAAAGGGGGCAAGCACAGGCCAAGGCATCAGGCAAAGGTTACCGTTTCGGTGCAACAACACCAAGACCAGCAGAACGGCAGGATAGAGGTCATCTGGAGCCCAGGAAGGCGTCATCGTCAGAGCCTTTGGCAGGCGAGGACCAACTTTAGTCAGGATAAGTGTACTAGATGTTCCCCTTCAAAATGGCCAATTGTTGGCGCCCTTCCCGCTCAATATTTGGGAAGAGGACCAGGGCCTTGCTCTATAAATAGGACTAGACACCCTCAAGGCGGACAGAGAGAGAGAGAGAGAGAGAGGGAGAGAGACAGAGAGACAGACCAGGAGGGGATCGACCATTCGAACCCTAGCCAGAACCACCATACCAACACAAGAACTCCTCCCCTCGCGAGGCTGTTCTTCCCTTGTATTTTTCATCATCAGCCCCTGAGGCAATCCACACACCACACACTGGAGTAGGGTATTACACCACAATGGTGGCCTGAACCAGTATAAACCTTGCGTCCCTTGTGTTGTTCATCGTGTAGCCTAGATCCTTTGAGAGGCGACGAGACGTGAGCCGGTAGGGGGAGTGATCTCCGCGCGCACCCTAGAGTTCGAACCTTAAGGGTCTGCCGGAACCCGAAATCTGACACTCTCGGCACGGCCTGGTCAACATGGTCAATGAACGACATCCATCGGAAGTGGACTATACGTGGAGAGGCTGACAGCTGGGTCCACGGCCGCACGCAAGGAAATGCCTCCCTATTACGCGCAAAATAATGATTCCTCCACCTAACAGCTAGGACCCACAGGAAGGGCCTCTGTATTTCGCGAAAAGAATGTTCCCCCCGCTGACAGGTCGGACCCACCAGCTATATCTTCACACGCAAGGAAGTGCCTCCTTGTTACGCCCAAAAAATGAATACCCCCTGCTAGCTGGGACCCACCATATTGTTGGGCTGACTTGTGGGCCTACTAAGTTGACAGGGACAGAGGGCTTTGTCAACTTAGTAAATACTCCAGTGTCCGTATGATGTTCATCCAATGGCCATAGTGCTTCTTCAACCTCTGGTCTTCTTGCTCCAGCTTCCCAAAGCAGCGTCGGTCGTGTCGCCTGCTCCTGCCTCCCGTGGCTGGCTGTGCTACCGCAGAGGCCTCACCTCCCCCATACTACTCCCACCACTGGCCAGGCCTTCCCTCCACTCACCCACACCCCCTGTTATTCTGTGGCGACGACAGCCTCACACCGCAGCCGAACCAGTGAACCCTCGTACTCATCTCCGCGTGGGCATCCACTGTCGCGTCTTCCCTGGCTCCGTGTCGTCCCCTTCCTAGGCCTCGCCATCGTCCACCGCCGTGGCGCGGTGTGGTCAATGTGGTCAACGACCGACTTCCATCGGAAGAGTACTATACATGGAGAGGTTGACGGCTGGGTCCACGGCAGCCGCAAGGAAGTGCCTCCTTATTTACGCGGAAAATAATTATTCCTCCACCTAACAGTAGGGACCCACCGGACGGGCCACCAATATTTTGCGAAAAAAACATTTCCCCCTGACTACTGAGACCCACCGGACGGGCCACCGCATTTCACGAAAAAAAACGTTCCCCCCACTGTCAGCTCGAACCCACCGGAAGTGCCTCCTTATTACGCACAAAAAAATGAATACTCCCCCTGCTAACTGGGACCCACCTTGGTGGGAGGCTGACTTGTGGGCCTACTAAGTTGATGGGGACGGAGGGCTTTGTCAACTTAGTCAATATGAACGGTTCTAGCTCTAGTGACCGTACGATGTCCATCCAACGGTCATTGTGCTTCTTCAACCTATGATCTTCTTGCTCCAGCCGCCCAAAGCAGCGCCGGTCCTGCCGCATGCTCCACCCTCTCGTGGCCGGCTGTGCTGCCGCGGAGGCCCTGCAGCGACGGCAACCTCACATCGGAGCCGAACCAGTGAACCCTCGTACTCCTCTTCGCGCGGGGTTCCACTGCCGCGTCTTCCCCGGCTCCGCGTCGTCCCCTTCCTAGGCCTCGTCGTTGTCCACCGGCCTGGTGCTCTCCACGCGGCGTGTCAACGTGGTCAAGGAACGACTTCCATCGGAAGAGTACTGTACGTGGAGAGGCTGATAGCTGGGTCCATGGTGTCCGCAAGGAAGTGCCTCCTTATTATGCACAAAATAATTATTCCTCCACCTGACAGCAGGGACCCACTGGATGGGCCACCGTATTTCACAAAAAAATCGTTTCCCCCCTGACTGCTGGGACACACCAGCTACACCTTTGCACGTAAGGAAGTGCGTCCGGGCAAAAAAAACGATTTGCCCCCCTGACTGTTGGGACCCACCAGCTACATCTTCGCACGCAAGGAAGTGCCTGACAGTTGGGACCCACCTAGTCGAAGCATACGTAGTGTTGTCATTCTGGTCGCGAACGTGTACGTACATACTGCTGGATGTAGAGGCGCGCACGTGTCGTAGTAGAGGTGCGCACGTAGCATGTTCATGTACGTACAACAACCAGTGTGCAAGAAAGAAAATACGGCCACGTATGTGTACATACGTGAGGGACCTCGAACGCCTACTCGCGCATACGTACGGCCAGGGCTCGTGTACATGGCTGGGTCGGAACGGAGAAACAACATCATCGTCGTGTTCATGGGGAGCCAACCGGCTGGGTCGGAACGGAATGCGTCGTCGTGTTCATCGGGAGGGCTTGGCCGGAATAGGTGTGACGCCCCCGATTCAATCGTACACTAATCATGCATGCAAACGTGTACGATCAAGATCAGGGACTCACGGGAAGATATCACAACACAACTCTAAAACATAAATAAGTCATACAAGCATCATAATACAAGCCAGGGGCCTCGAGGGCTCGAATACAAGTGCTCGATCATAGACGAGTCAGCGGAAGCAACAATATCTGAGTACATACATAAGTAAACAAGTTGCCATAAGATGGCTAGCACAAACTGGGATACAGATCGAAAGAGGCGCAGGCCTCCTGCCTGGGATCCTCCTAACTACTCCTGGTCATCGTCAGCGGGCTGCACGTAGTAGTAGGCACCTCCAGTGTAGTAGGAGTCGTCATCGAAGGTGGCGTCTGGCTCCTGGACTCCAGCATCTGGTTGCGACAACCAGAAAGAAAGGAAAGGGGGAAAAAGGGGTGAGAAAGCAACCGTGAGTACTCATCCAAAGTACTCGCAAGCAAGGAACTACACTACATATGCATGGGTATATGTGTAAGGAGGCCATATCGGTGGACTGAACTGCAGAATGCCAGAATAAGAGGGGGATAGCTACTCCTATCGAAGACTACGCTTCTGGCAGCCTCCGTCTTGCAGCATGTAGAAGAGAGTAGATTGAAGTCCTCCAAGTAGCATCTCCAAGTAGCATCTCCAAGTAGCATCACCAAGTAGCATCTCCAAGTAGCATCACCAGTAGCATTGCATAGCATAATCCTACCCGGCGATCCTCCCCTCGTCGCCCTGTGGAAAAGCGATCACCGGGATGTCTGTGGAACTTGGAAGGGTGTGTTTTATTAAGTATCCGGTTCTACTTGTCATAAGGTCAAGGTACAACTCCAAGTCGTCCTGTTACCGAAGATCACGGCTATTCGAATAGATTAACTTCCCTGTAGGGGTGCACCACATAACCCAAGACGCTTGATCCCATTTGGCCGGACACACTTTCCTGGGTCATGCCCGGCCGTGGAAGATCAACACGTCGCAGCCCCACCTAGGCAAAACAGAGAGGCCAGCACGCCGGTCTAAACCTAAGCGCACAGGGGTCTGGGCCCATCGCCCATAGCACACCTGCACGTTGCGAGGGCGGCCGGAAGCAGACCTAGCCTAGCAGGCGTTCCAGTCCAATCCGGCGCGCGCCGCTCCGTCGCTGACGTCTGAAGTGCTTCGGCTGATACCACGACGCCGGGATACCCATAACTACTCCCACGTAGATGGTTAGTGCGTATAGACCAAATGGCCAGACTCAGATCAAATACCAAGATCTCATTAAGCGTGTTAAGTATCCGCGAACGCCGACCAGGGCCAGGCCCACCTCTCACCCAGGTAGTCTCAACCTGCCCTGTCGCTCCGCCACAGAGTAACAGTCGGGGGCCGTCGGGAACCCAGGCCCACCTCTACCGGGATGGAGCCACCTGTCCTTTTAGCCCCCTCATCAGAATCACTTGCGGGTACTCATCGAGCTGACCCGACTTTAGTCACCATCTGTATAGTATGTATGTATGTATAGTATATACCCGTGATCACCTCCCGAGTGATCACGACCCAATAATATAGCAAGGCAGACTAACAAGAATGTAGGGCCAATGATGATAAACTAGCATCCTATACTAAGTATTTAGGATTGCAGGTAAGGTATCAATGACTGTAGCAACAATGACAGGCTATGCATCAGAATAGGATTAACGGAAAGCAGTAACATGCTACACTACTCTAATGCAAGCAGTATAGAGAAGAATAGGCGATATCTGGTGATCAAGGGGGTGGCTTGCCTGGTTGCTCTGGCAAGAAGGAGGGGTCGTCAACTCCATAGTCGAACTGGGCAGCAGCAGCGTCGGTCTCGTGGTCTACCGGAGAGAAGAGGGGGAAGAAACAATGAATACTTAGCAAGCAAGTGCATAACAGGACAACAAGCAGAGCTAGATGTGTTCTAACGCGGTATGAGGTGATACCGGTGAAGGGGGGGAAACATCCGGGAATGTATCCCCGGTGTTCCGTGTTTTCGGGCAAAGGAGCCGGAGGGGGGAAAGTTGCGAGTTTGATATGTTAGGGGTGTGTGGCGGACGAACGGGTTGCGTATCCGGGTTCGTCTCGTTGTTCTGAGCAACTTTCATGTACAAAGTTTTTCCATCCGAGCTATGGTTTATTTTATATCAATTTTAAAAGATTTAATCTTTTTTAGAATTTATTTAATTATTTACCCCTAACATTATCCAGAATAGTGATTGCTGACGTCAGCATGACGTCAGCAGTTGACCTGGTCAACCTGACATGGGGGTCCCGCATGTCATTGCCTAACTAACTAACTAACGGTTTAGACAGATTAATTAGCAGGTTAATTTGGTTTAGTAGTTAGTTAGCAGAATTAATTAAGTTATTAATTATTTAATTAATTAACTAATTAATTCATATTATTTATTTATTTATTTTATCATTATTTTTAATTCCTTTTTTTTCCATTAAAGAAGCGTTCTGGGGCTGGGCCCCACATGTCATAGGGCCAGGGGGGCACTGGCCCAGTGGTCAATGGCCCTGGCCACAATGGGCACGGGCGCACGGGCGAGCGGGCACGGGCGCACGGGCGAGCGGGCGCTGGAGCGCTAGCGACGCCCGACCTGGCAAGGGCCGAGCGGCGCAGATGCAGCAGGGGCCGCGGCGTACGGTGACGGAGTTCGGCACGGTGGGCCAGGGCGGCGGCTGGACGGTGCGTGGGCGCGAGAGGAGCGTGGGCAGTGGCGAAGCAGCACGAGGCCGGTAGCCATCAGGGACGGCAGCAGGCCACGGCGTGAACGACGGGCGCGCTCGGTTCCGGCGAGGGAAACAGAGGGGGAGAGGAGAGGGGCGATGCTCACTGGGCCCTGCAGGTGTGCGATAGTGGGCTCGAGGTGGCGACGGTGACGACGAAGACGAGGAAGCAGTGGCCGACGAGGCTTGGTGCGGTTTGGCGAGGAAGAGGCGGTGGGGCAGCGACGGGGCGCACCGTGGCTTGGGGAGGCCGTCGAAGACGACGCGTTGTGGAGGAGGCAGACCGCCGAGAAGGAGGAGGTACGCCGGCGAGGTGGTCCGGCAAGGTCCTCGGGCGGCGGCTGAGGCTCCAGGCGGCGGCTGCGAGGCGACGAGGCGATGGGGTCGGGGCAGCGATGAGGCGTGGCCGCGGCTTCACGTGGGGTCGTGCGAGGAAAGGGGGGGCGAGGAGGCA